>NW_026527280.1:0-300000 GCF_022682495.2 Desmodus rotundus | reverse complement strand
GAACCCACCACTGCGAAGATCCCCCATTTCTTCCATCCGTAAAGGGGTCACGCTCGAGGATTGGAAGAACCTGGGGAGGCCCCGAGGAGGTGGCTTTTCTCCGAGCCGCGGCTGGCTGGTTTCGGGCCTATACGTGGGCCGCGCGTGCGCACACAGGCTCCCCACCACAAGCCTTCCTCGGGTCACGGGACTCACCCTTGAGGTGTCTCCTGACCCACCCCTGAGGGGTCTCGTGACCCAACCCTGAGGGGTCACGTGACTCACCCCTGAGGGGTCTCGTGACCCACCCCCGAGGGGTCACGTGACCCACCCTTGAGGAGTCTCGTGACCCAGCCTTTTGGGGTCACGTGACCCGTCCTTGAGGGGTCCCGTGACGCACCCTTGGGAGGTCAGCAGCTCCACACTTGAGGGGTCACATGACCACCTTGAGAGGTCACAGCAGTTTTACAGGGTCCCTGCGCACCTGTTCGGGGAAACAGAAGCCCTCCCTGCCACTCAGAGGACCGCACCATTTCCCACAGGCCACACTGCCTAGCAGCACCTTCAGCCCCGCACAGACAGTGTGCTAAGGACAGACTTGGGTACCGGGGGCATGGGCGGGGGATTTCCCATGGAACTCTCTAAGGGCCCGGCGCCCTGTGTGGCGGGGGGAGTGCCCATGCCGTTCCTTGACCCCGCAGGACACTTGCATCCAGCAATAAGCAGCCCTCTGCCTCCACGGGGCACAAACACCTGGGCCCGGTGTGCGGGCACCTGGCGTACGTGGAGGCAAACCCGCCGACCCCTCTGGCCCGAACCCACCACTGCGAAGATCCCCCTTTTCTTCCATCCGTAAAGGGGTCACGCTTGAGGAGTGGAAGAACATGGGGAGGCCCCCAGGAGATGGCTTTTCTCCGAGCCGCGGCTGGCTCGTTTCGGGCCTATAGGTGGGCCGCGCATGCGCACTCAGGCGCCCAAGCACACACCTCCCTCGGCTCACCTGACCCACCCTTTAGAGGTCACAGCAGTTCCACCGGGTCCCTGGGCACCTGTCCGTGGACACAGGAGCCCTCCCTGCCACCTAGAGGACCACGCGATTTCCGCTGGGGTACACTGCCCAGAAGCACTCCCAGCCTCCCACAGACACTGTGCGCAGGATAGACTTGTGGACCAGGGGCCTGGGCGGGGAATTTTCCAGGGAACTCTCTAAAGGCCAGGGGCCCTCTGTCGCCCTGGGAGTGCCCACGCCCTCCCTTAACCCTGCAGAACACTATCATCCAGCAATAAGGAGCCCTCTGCCTCCACGGGGCTCAAACACCTGGGCCCGTTGTGCGAGCACCTGGCGTACGTGGAGGCAAACCCGCAGACCCCTCTGGCCCGAACCCACCACTGCGAAGATCCCCCTTTTCTTCCATCCGTAAAGGGGTCCTCCTTGAGGAGAGGAGGAACATGGGGAGGCCCCCAGATGATGGCTTTTCTCCGAGCCGGGGCTGGCTGGTTTCGGGCCTATACTTGGGCCGCGCGTGCGCACTCAGGCTCCCCACCACAAGCCTTCCTCGGGTCACGGGACTCACCCTCTAGGTGTCTCCTGAACCACCCCTGAGGGGTCTGGTGACCCAACCCTGAGGGGTCACGTGACTAACCCCTGAGGGGTCTCGTGACCCACCCCTGAGGGGTCACGTGACCCACCCCCGAGGGGTCACGTGACCCACCCCCGAGGGGTCACATGACCCACAATTTTGGGGTCACGTGACCCACCCCTGAGGGGCCACGTGACCCACCCTTGAGGAGTCTCGTGACCCAGCCTTTTGGGGTCACGTGACCCGTCCTTGAGGGGTCCCGTGACGCACCCTTGGGAGGTCAGCAGCCCCACACTTGAGGGGTCACATGACCACCTTGAGAGGTCACAGCAGTTTTACAGGGTCCCTACGCACCTGTTCGGGGAAACAGAAGCCCGCCCTGCCACTCAGAGGACCGCACGATTTCCCACAGGCCACACTGCCTAGCAGCACCTTCAGCCCCGCACAGACAGTGTGCTAAGGACAGACTTGGGTACCGGGGGCATGGGCGGGGGATTTCCCATGGAACTCTCTAAGGGCCCGGCGCCCTGTGTGGCCGGGGGAGTGCCTATGCCGTTCCATGACCCCGCAGGACACTTGCATCCAGCAATAAGCAGCCCTCTGCCTCCACGGGGCACAAACACCTGGGCCCGGTGTGCGGGCACCTGGCGTACGTGGAGGCAAACCCGCCGACCCCTCTGGCCCGAACCCACCACTGCGAAGATCCCCCTTTTCTTCCATCCGTAAAGGGGTCACGCTTGAGGAGTGGAAGAACATGGGGAGGCCCCCAGGAGATGGCTTTTCTCCGAGCCGCGGCTGGCTCGTTTCGGGCCTATATGTGGGCCGTGCATGCGCACTCAGGCGCCCAAGCACACACCTCCCTCGGCTCACCTGACCCACCCTTTAGAGGTCACAGCAGTTCCACCGGGTCCCTGGGCACCTGTCCGTGGACACAGGAGCCCTCCCTGCCACCTAGAGGACCACGCGATTTCCGCTGGGGAACACTGCCCAGAAGCACTCCCAGCCTCCCACAGACACTGTGCGCAGGATAGACTTGTGGACCAGGGGCCTGGGCGGGGAATTTTCCAGGGAACTCTCTAAAGGCCAGGTGCCCTCTGTCGCCCTGGGAGTGCCCACGCCCTCCCTTAACCCTGCAGGACACTATCATCCAGCAATAAGGAGCCCTCTGCCTCCACGGGGCTCAAACACCTGGGCCCGTTGTGCGAGCACCTGGCGTACGTGCAGGCAAACCCGCCGACCCCTCTGGCCCGAACCCACCACTGCGAAGATCCCCCATTTCTTCCATCCGTAAAGGGGTCACGCTCGAGGATTGGAAGAACCTGGGGAGGCCCCGAGGAGGTGGCTTTTCTCCGAGCCGCGGCTGGCTGGTTTCGGGCCTATACGTGGGCCGCGCGTGCGCACTCAGGCTCCCCATCACAAGCCTTCCTCGGGTCACGGGACTCACCCTTGAGGTGTCTCCTGACCCACCCCTGAGGGGTCACGTGACCCACCCCCGAGGGGTCAAATGACCCGCCCCAGAGGGGTCACGTGACCCACACCTGAGGGGTCTGGTGACCCAACCCTGAGCGGTCACGTGACCCACCCCTGAGGGGTCTCGTGACCCACCCCTGAGGGGTCACGTGACCCTACCACGAGGGGTCACATGACCCACCCCCGAGGGGTCACGTGACCCAAACCTGAGGGGTCACGTGACCGACCCCTGAGGGGTCTCGTGACCCACCCCTGAGGGGTCACGTGACCCACCTCGAGGGGTCACATGACCCACACCCGAGGGGTCACGTGACCCAACCCTGAGGGGTCACGTGACCCACCACTGAGGGGTCTCGTGACCCACCCCTGAGGGGTCACGTGACCCACCCCCGAGGGTCACATGACCCACCCCTGAAGGGTCACGTGACCCACCCTTGAGGAGTCTCGTGACCCACCCTTTTGGGGTCACGTGACCCACCCTTGAGGAGTCTCCTGACCCACCCTTTTGGGGTCACGTGACCCGTCCTTGAGGGGTCTCGTGACCCACCCTTGAGGGGTCCCGTGACCCACCCTTGGGAGGTCAGCTGCCCCACACTTGAGGGGTCACATGACCACCTTGAGAGGTCACAGCAGTTTTACAGGGTCCCTGCTCACCTGTTCGGGGAAACAGAAGCCCTCCCTGCCACTCAGAGGACCGCACGATTTCCCACAGGCCACACTGCCTAGCAGCACCTTCAGCCCCGCACAGACAGTGTGCTAAGGACAGACTTGGGTACCGGGGGCATGGGCGGGGGATTTCCCATGGAACTCTCTAAGGGCCCGGCGCCCTGTGTGGCCGGGGGAGTGCCCATGCCGTTCCTTGACCCCGCAGGACACTTGCATCCAGCAATAAGCAGCCCTCTGCCTCCACGGGGCACAAACACCTGGGCCCGGTGTGCGGGCACCTGGCGTACTTGGAGGCAAACCCGCCGACCCCTCTGGCCCGAACCCACCACTGCGAAGATCCCCCATTTCTTCCATCCGTAAAGGGGTCACGCTCGAGGATTGGAAGAACCGGGGGAGGCCCCGAGGAGGTGGCTTTTCTCCGAGCCGCGGCTGGCTGGTTTCGGGCCTATACGTGGGCCGCGCGTGCGCACTCAGGCTCCCCACCACAAGCCTTCCTCGGGTCACGGGACTCACCCTTGAGGTGTCTCCTGACCCACCCCTGAGGGGTCTCGTGACCCACCCCCGAGGGGTCACGTGACCCACCACCGAGGGGTCTCGTGACCCACCCCCGAGGGGTCACGTGACCCACCCCCGAGGGGTCACGTGACCTACCCCAGAGGGGTCCCGTGACCCACCCTTGGGAGGTCAGCTGCCCCACACTTGAGGGGTCACATGACCACCTTGAGAGGTCACAGCAGTTTTACAGGGTCCCTGCGCACCTGTTCGGGGAAACAGAAGCCCTCCCTGCCACTCAGAGGACCGCACCATTTCCCACAGGCCACACTGCCTAGCAGCACCTTCAGCCCCGCACAGACAGTGTGCTAAGGACAGACTTGGGTACCGGGGGCATGGGCGGGGGATTTCCCATGGAACTCTCTAAGGGCCCGGCGCCCTGTGTGGCCGGGGGAGTGCCCATGCCGTTCCTTGACCCCGCAGGACACTTGCATCCAGCAATAAGCAGCCCTCTGCCTCCACGGGGCACAAACACCTGGGCCCGGTGTGCGGGCACCTGGCGTACGTGGAGGCAAACCCGCCGACCCCTCTGGCCCGAACCCACCACTGCGAAGATCCCCCTTTTCTTCCATCCGTAAAGGGGTCACGCTTGAGGAGTGGAAGAACATGGGGAGGCCCCCAGGAGATGGCTTTTCTCCGAGCCGCGGCTGGCTCGTTTCGGGCCTATAGGTGGGCCGCGCATGCGCACTCAGGCGCCCAAGCACACACCTCCCTCGGCTCACCTGACCCACCCTTTAGAGGTCACAGCAGTTCCACCGGGTCCCTGGGCACCTGTCCGTGGACACAGGAGCCCTCCCTGCCACCTAGAGGACCACGCGATTTCCGCTGGGGAACACTGCCCAGAAGCACTCCCAGCCTCCCACAGACACTGTGCGCAGGATAGACTTGTGGACCAGGGGCCTGGGCGGGGAATTTTCCAGGGAACTCTCTAAAGGCCAGGTGCCCTCTGTCGCCCTGGGAGTGCCCACGCCCTCCCTTAACCCTGCAGGACACTATCATCCAGCAATAAGGAGCCCTCTGCCTCCACGGGGCTCAAACACCTGGGCCGGTTGTGCGAGCACCTGGCGTACGTGCAGACAAACCCGCAGACCCCTCTGGCCCGAACCCACCACTGCGAAGATCCCCCTTTTCTTCGATCCGTAAAGGGGTCCTCCTTGAGGAGTGGAGGGACATGGGGAGGCCCCCAGGAGATGGCTTTTCTCCGAGCCGCGGCTGGCTGGTTTCGGGCCTATACTTGGGCCGCGCGTGCGCACTCAGGCTCCCCACCACAAGCCTTCCTCGGGTCACGGGACTCACCCTCTAGGTGTCTCCTGACCCACACCTGAGGGGTCTGGTGACCCAACCCTGAGCGGTCACGTGACCCACCCCTGAGGGGTCTCGTGACCCACCCCTGAGGGGTCACGTGACCTACCCACGAGGGGTCACATGACCCACCCCCGAGGGGTCACGTGACCCAAACCTGAGGGGTCACGTGACCCACCCCTGAGGGGTCTCGTGACCCACCCCTGAGGGGTCACGTGACCCACCTCGAGGGGTCACATGACCCACCCCCGAGGGGTCACGTGACCCACCCTTGGGAGGTCAGCTGCCCCACACTTGAGGGGTCACATAACCACCTTGAGAGGTCACAGCAGTTTTACAGGGTCCCTGCGCACCTGTTCGGGGAAACAGAAGCCCTCCCTGCCACTCAGAGGACCGCACGATTTCCCACAGGCAACACTGCCTAGCAGCACCTTCAGCCCCGCACAGACAGTGTGCTAAGGACAGACTTGGGTACCGGGGGCATGGGCGGGGGATTTCCCATGGAACTCTCTAAGGGCCCGGCGCCCTGTGTGGCCGGGGGAGTGCCCATGCCGTTCCTTGACCCCGCAGGACACTTGCATCCAGCAATAAGCAGCCCTCTGCCTCCACGGGGCACAAACACCTGGGCCCGGTGTGCGGGCACCTGGCGTACTTGGAGGCAAACCCGCCGACCCCTCTGGCCCGAACCCACCACTGCGAAGATCCCCCATTTCTTCCATCCGTAAAGGGGTCACGCTCGAGGATTGGAAGAACCTGGGGAGGCCCCGAGGAGGTGGCTTTTCTCCGAGCCGCGGCTGGCTGGTTTCGGGCGTATACGTGGGCCGCGCGTGCGCACTCAGGCTCCCCACCACAAGCCTTCCTCGGGTCACGGGACTCACCCTTGAGGTGTCTCCTGACCCACCCCTGAGGGGTCTCGTGACCCAACCCTGAGGGGTCACGTGACTCACCCCTGAGGGGTCTCGTGACCCACTCCTGAGGGGTCACGTGACCCACCCTTTTGGGGTCACGTGACCCACCCCTGAGGGGTCACGTGACCCACCCTTGAGGAGTCTCGTGACCCAGCCTTTTGGGGTCACGTGACCCGTCCTTGAGTGGTCCCGTGACGCACCCTTGGGAGGTCAGCAGCCCCACACTTGAGGGGTCACATGACCACCTTGAGAGGTCAC
Organism: Desmodus rotundus; assembly: GCF_022682495.2. NCBI lineage: Eukaryota > Metazoa > Chordata > Mammalia > Chiroptera > Phyllostomidae > Desmodus > Desmodus rotundus. The sequence goes on along the minus strand of NW_026527280.1, from coordinate 293,285 downwards.
AGCAGTTTTACAGGGTCCCTGCGCACCTGTTCGGGGAAACAGAAGCCCTCCCTGCCACTCAGAGGACCGCACCATTTCCCACAGGCCACACTGCCTAGCAGCACCTTCAGGCCCGCACAGACAGTGTGCTAAGGACAGACTTGGGTACCGGGGGCATGGGCGGGGGATTTCCCATGGAACTCTCTAAGGGCCCGGCGCCCTGTGTGGCGGGGGGAGTGCCCATGCCGTTCCTTGACCCCGCAGGACACTTGCATCCAGCAATAAGCAGCCCTCTGCCTCCACGGGGCACAAACACCTGGGCCCGGTGTGCGGGCACCTGGCGTACGTGGAGGCAAACCCGCCGACCCCTCTGGCCCGAACCCACCACTGCGAAGATCCCCCTTTTCTTCCATCCGTAAAGGGGTCACGCTTGAGGAGTGGAAGAACATGGGGAGGCCCCCAGGAGATGGCTTTTCTCCGAGCCGCGGCTGGCTCGTTTCGGGCCTATATGTGGGCCGTGCATGCGCACTCAGGCGCCCAAGCACACACCTCCCTCGGCTCACCTGACCCACCCTTTAGAGGTCACAGCAGTTCCACCGGGTCCCTGGGCACCTGTCCGTGGACACAGGAGCCCTCCCTGCCACCTAGAGGACCACGCGATTTCCGCTGGGGAACACTGCCCAGAAGCACTCCCAGCCTCCCACAGACACTGTGCGCAGGATAGACTTGTGGACCAGGGGCCTGGGCGGGGAATTTTCCAGGGAACTCTCTAAAGGCCAGGTGCCCTCTGTCGCCCTGGGAGTGCCCACGCCCTCCCTTAACCCTGCAGGACACTATCATCCAGCAATAAGGAGCCCTCTGCCTCCACGGGGCTCAAACACCTGGGCCGGTTGTGCGAGCACCTGCCGTACGTGCAGGCAAACCCGCAGACCCCTCTGGCCCGAACCCACCACTGCGAAGATCCCCCTTTTCTTCGATCCGTAAAGGGGTCACGCTTGAGGAGTGGAAGAACATGGGGAGGCCCCCAGGAGATGGCTTTTCTCCGAGCCGCGGCTGGCTCGTTTCGGGCCTATACGTGGGCCGCGCATGCGCACTCAGGCGCCCAAGCACACACCTCCCTCGGCTCACCTGACCCACCCTTTAGAGGTCACAGCAGTTCCACCGGGTCCCTGGGCACCTGTCCGTGGACACAGGAGCCCTCCCTGCCACCTAGAGGACCACGCGATTTCCGCTGGGGAACACTGCCCAGAAGCACTCCCAGCCTCCCACAGACACTGTGCGCAGGATAGACTTGTGGACCAGGGGCCTGGGCGGGGAATTTTCCAGGGAACTCTCTAAAGGCCAGGTGCCCTCTGTCGCCCTGGGAGTGCCCACGCCCTCCCTTAACCCTGCAGGACACTATCATCCAGCAATAAGGAGCCCTCTGCCTCCACGGGGCTCAAACACCTGGGCCGGTTGTGCGAGCACCTGGCGTACGTGCAGACAAACCCGCAGACCCCTCTGGCCCGAACCCACCACTGCGAAGATCCCCCTTTTCTTCGATCCGTAAAGGGGTCCTCCTTGAGGAGTGGAGGGACATGGGGAGGCCCCCAGGAGATGGCTTTTCTCCGAGCCGCGGCTGGCTGGTTTCGGGCCTATACTTGGGCCGCGCGTGCGCACTCAGGCTCCCCACCACAAGCCTTCCTCGGGTCACGGGACTCACCCTCTAGGTGTCTCCTGACCCACACCTGAGGGGTCTGGTGACCCAACCCTGAGCGGTCACGTGACCCACCCCTGAGGGGTCTCGTGACCCACCCCTGAGGGGTCACGTGACCTACCCACGAGGGGTCACATGACCCACCCCCGAGGGGTCACGTGACCCAAACCTGAGGGGTCACGTGACCCACCCCTGAGGGGTCTCGTGACCCACCCCTGAGGGGTCACGTGACCCACCTCGAGGGGTCACATGACCCACCCCCGAGGGGTCACGTGACCCACCCTTGGGAGGTCAGCTGCCCCACACTTGAGGGGTCACATGACCACCTTGAGAGGTCACAGCAGTTTTACAGGGTCCCTGCTCACCTGTTCGGGGAAACAGAAGCCCTCCCTGCCACTCAGAGGACCGCACGATTTCCCACAGGCCACACTGCCTAGCAGCACCTTCAGCCCCGCACAGACAGTGTGCTAAGGACAGACTTGGGTACCGGGGGCATGGGCGGGGGATTTCCCATGGAACTCTCTAAGGGCCCGGCGCCCTGTGTGGCCGGGGGAGTGCCCATGCCGTTCCTTGACCCCGCAGGACACTTGCATCCAGCAATAAGCAGCCCTCTGCCTCCACGGGGCACAAACACCTGGGCCCGGTGTGCGGGCACCTGGCGTACTTGGAGGCAAACCCGCCGACCCCTCTGGCCCGAACCCACCACTGCGAAGATCCCCCATTTCTTCCATCCGTAAAGGGGTCACGCTCGAGGATTGGAAGAACCTGGGGAGGCCCCGAGGAGGTGGCTTTTCTCCGAGCCGCGGCTGGCTGGTTTCGGGCCTATACGTGGGCCGCGCGTGCGCACTCAGGCTCCCCACCACAAGCCTTCCTCGGGTCACGGGACTCACCCTTGAGGTGTCTCCTGACCCACCCCTGAGGGGTCTCGTGACCCAACCCTGAGGGGTCACGTGACTCACCCCTGAGGGGTCTCGTGACCCACTCCTGAGGGGTCACGTGACCCACCCTTTTGGGGTCACGTGACCCACCCCTGAGGGGTCACGTGACCCACCCTTGAGGAGTCTCGTGACCCAGCCTTTTGGGGTCACGTGACCCGTCCTTGAGTGGTCCCGTGACGCACCCTTGGGAGGTCAGCAGCCCCACACTTGAGGGGTCACATGACCACCTTGAGAGGTCACAGCAGTTTTACAGGGTCCCTGCGCACCTGTTCGGGGAAACAGAAGCCCTCCCTGCCACTCAGAGGACCGCACGATTTCCCACAGGCCACACTGCCTAGCAGCACCTTCAGCCCCGCACAGACAGTGTGCTAAGGACAGACTTGGGTACCGGGGGCATGGGCGGGGGATTTCCCATGGAACTCTCTAAGGGCCCGGCGCCCTGTGTGGCGGGGGGAGTGCCCATGCCGTTCCTTGACCCCGCAGGACACTTGCATCCAGCAATAAGCAGCCCTCTGCCTCCACGGGGCACAAACACCTGGGCCCGGTGTGCGGGCACCTGGCGTACGTGGAGGCAAACCCGCCGACCCCTCTGGCCCGAACCCACCACTGCGAAGATCCCCCTTTTCTTCCATCCGTAAAGGGGTCACGCTTGAGGAGTGGAAGAACATGGGGAGGCCCCCAGGAGATGGCTTTTCTCCGAGCCGCGGCTGGCTCGTTTCGGGCCTATATGTGGGCCGTGCATGCGCACTCAGGCGCCCAAGCACACACCTCCCTCGGCTCACCTGACCCACCCTTTAGAGGTCACAGCAGTTCCACCGGGTCCCTGGGCACCTGTCCGTGGACACAGGAGCCCTCCCTGCCACCTAGAGGACCACGCGATTTCCGCTGGGGAACACTGCCCAGAAGCACTCCCAGCCTCCCACAGACACTGTGCGCAGGATAGACTTGTGGACCAGGGGCCTGGGCGGGGAATTTTCCAGGGAACTCTCTAAAGGCCAGGTGCCCTCTGTCGCCCTGGGAGTGCCCACGCCCTCCCTTAACCCTGCAGAACACTATCATCCAGCAATAAGGAGCCCTCTGCCTCCACGGGGCTCAAACACCTGGGCCCGTTGTGCGAGCACCTGGCGTACGTGCAGGCAAACCCGCAGACCCCTCTGGCCCGAACCCACCACTGCGAAGATCCCCCTTTTCTTCCATCCGTAAAGGGGTCACGCTTGAGGAGTGGAAGAACATGGGGAGGCCCCCAGGAGATGGCTTTTGTCCGAGACGCGGCTGGGAGGTTTGGGGCCAAGAGGCGGGGCCGCGCAGGCGCAAGCAGGCCCCACCCCAAGAGCATCCCTCCGGGCAACGTGCCCCCCCCTTGAGATATCAGGCCAGGTCCACAGGGTCCCTGGGCTGGTGTCAGAGTTAACGGAGGCCTTCCCTGCCACCCACAGGACCGCGCGTTTTCCCGTGGACCACACTTCCCAGCAGCTCTCCCACCCCCGCAGAGGCAGAGTGCCAGGAAAGAACTAGGGACCTGGTGCCTGGAAGAGGGGCCGGCCACGGTTCCGCGCCAGGTGGAGCGGTTCCGGGCGGGCGGGCGGGACCCTCGACCAAGGACCGGTTCTCCCTTGGGGAGTCTGGCCTGTGCCCCGCCTGGGAGGCCAAGAGCCTTGCTTCGCCTGCAAAGCCCCCACCCTGCCACAAGGCGGCAGACTTGGACCCAGCCGCTTCAACCCTCCAGTCTCTGAGGAACCACCCAAAAATGGAGTGTGACCGCTGCGACCTCAGTCCCCCAGAGCCCGAACCCCCACCTCTGTGAGGGAATCGGCGACCTCCTGTCCTTGGCGTCCGCAAAAGGCATTCACCTGCGGTGAACCTGGGCCTCGGGCGAACACGGCCAGGCCCCATGGTAGGAGCCCGGGGAGGCAATGGCAGCCTCTGCGGCCAGGCCTCGGACTCTCCTCGGGGCTCTCTCGGGGCACGGGCACCCTCTCTCGCCTAGAGAGTGCCCACGCCGTGCCTTGAGCCCCGCGAGACACCTGCTTCCCGTGATAAGAGGCCCCCTGCCTCCGTGGAGCTTGGAACTCTGGGGCCGGGCTGCGGGTCCCTGGGCTAAGTGGCTGGAAGCGCGCAGACCCCTCCGTCCCGACCGCCCAACTGCGAAGGACAGGGGGGAGGCCCCCAGGAGATGGCTTTGTTCAGAGCCACGGCTGGCCGGTTTCGGGCCAAGACGCGGGACCCGGCACGCTCAGGACAGGCAGCCTCAGCACAAGCCTCCCTCGGGGCAACGGGCCCCACCCTGGACATATCAGGCCTGCTTCACAGGGTCCCTGGGGTCGTGTCCGTGGAACTGGAAGCTCTCCCCGCCACCCAGAGGTCCGTTCCTTTTCCCGTGGACCACACTTGCCAGCCCGTCTTACACCCCGCCAGAGGCAGAGTGCCAGGGAAGAGCTAGGGACCCGGGGCCTCGATGAGGGGCGGGCCAGGGTTCCACGCCTGGTGGGCAGGGGCCCGGGCGGGCCGGACCCACGCCCAGGGACCCCGTCTCCAGGGGGGACTCGGGCCTGAGACCTGCCTGGGGGGCTATGAGTCTTTCCTAGCTCAATCGGCCCCACCCTGCCCCCAGGCGGGAAACGTGCACCGAGACGCTTCTACTCTCTAAAGTCTGGGCTGGACTTCGCGAGAAGGGACTGTGTCCACTGGGACCCGGGTCCCACAGAGCTCGAACCCCCCTCCCCGTGAAGGCATCCGCGGCCTGTGGTCCCTGGTGTCCGCAAAAGGCATTCACCTGCGGAGAACCTGGGCCCAGGTGAGCGGGACCAGGCCCCACGGCAGGAGCCTGGGGAGGCCACTGGAGCCCCGGGGGCCAGGGCTGGGCATTTTCCCGGGTGCTCTCTCGGGTCCCAGGCGCCCTCTCTCGCCCGGGGAGTGCCCACGCCGTCCCCTGACCCCCGCAGGACGCCTGCATCTCGCCATAAGCGGCCCACCTCGTCCATGGAGCTGGGACACATGGGGCCGGGGTGCGAGGAACTGGTCTACGTGGCTGCAAACCCGCAGACCCCTCCGTCCCGTCCCCACCACTGCAAAGATCCCCCTGTTCTTCCATCCGTAAAGGGGTCCCCGGGAGGCCCCCAGGAGATGGCTTTTGTCCGAGACGCGGCTGGGTGGTTTCGGGCCAAGAGGCGGGGCCGCGCAGGCGCAAGCAGGCCCCACCCCAAGAGCATCCCTCTGGGCAACGTGCCCCCCCCTTGAGATATCAGGCGTGGTCCACAGGGTCCCTGGGCTGGTGTCAGAGTTAACTGAGGCCCTCCCTGCCACCCAGAGGACGGCGCGTTTTCCCGTGGACCACACTTGCCAGGCCGTCTCCCACCCCGCCAGAGGCAGAGTGCCAGGGAAGAGCTAGGGACCTGGGGCAGGGAAGAGGGGCCGGCCACGGTTCCGGGCCAGGTGGAGCGGTTCCGGGCGGGCGGGCGGGACCCTCGACCAAGGACCGGTTCTTCCTTGGGGAGTCTGGCCTGTGCCCCGCCTGGGAGGCCAAGAGCCTTGCTTCGCCTGCAAAGCCCCCACCCTGCCACAAGGCGGCAGACTTGGACCCAGCCGCTTCAACCCTCCAGTCTCTGCGGAACCACCCAAAAATGGAGTGTGACCGCTGCGACCTCAGTCCCCCAGAGCTCGAACCCCCACCTCTGTGAGGGAATCGGCGACCTCCTGTCCTTGGCGTCCGCAAAAGGCATTCACCTGCGGTGAACCTGGGCCTCGGGCGAGCACGGCCAGGCCCCATGGTAGGAGCCCGGGGAGGCAATGGCAGCCTCTGCGGCCAGGCCTCGGACTCTCCCCGGGGCTCTCTCGGGGCACGGGCACCCTCTCGCGCCTAGAGAGTGCCCACGCCGTGCCTTGAGCCCCGCGAGACACCTGCTTCCCGTGATAAGAGGCCCCCTGCCTCCGTGGAGCTTGGAACTCTGGGGCCGGGCTGCGGGTCCCTGGGCTAAGTGGCTGGAAGCGCGCAGACCCCTCCGTCCCGACCGCCCAACTGCGAAGGACAGGGGGGAGGCCCCCAGGAGATGGCTTTGTTCAGAGCCGCGGCTGGCCGGTTTCGGGCCAAGACGCGGGACCCGGCAGGCTCAGGACAGGCAGCCCCAGCACAAGCCTCCCTCGGGGCAACGGGCCCCACCCTGGACATATCAGGCCTGCTTCACAGGGTCCCTGGGGTCGTGTCCGTGGAACTGGAAGCTCTCCCCGCCACCCAGAGGTCCGTTCCTTTTCCCGTGGACCACACTTGCCAGCCCGTCTTACACCCCGCCAGAGGCAGAGTGCCAGGGAAGAGCTAGGGAACCGGGGCCTCGATGAGGGGCGGGCCAGGGTTCCACGCCTGGTGGGCAGGGGCCCGGGCGGGCCGGACCCACGCCCAGGGACCCCGTCTCCAGGGGGGACGCGGGCCTGAGACCTGCCTGGGGGGCTATGAGTCTTTCCTGGCTCAATCGGCCCCACCCTGCCCCGAGGCGGCAAACGTGCACCGAGACGCTTCTACTCTCTAAAGTCTGGGCTGGACTTCGCGAGAAGGGACTGTGTCCACTGGGACCCGGGTCCCACAGAGCTCGAACCCCCCTCCCCGTGAAGGCATCCGCGGCCTGTGGTCCCTGGTGTCCGCAAAAGGCTTTCACCTGCGGAGAACCTGGGCCCAGGTGAGCGGGACCAGGCCCCACGGCAGGAGCCTGGGGAGGCCACTGGAGCCCCGGGGGCCAGGGCTGGGCATTTTCCCGGGTGCTCTCTCGGGTCCCAGGAGCCCTCTCTCGCCCGGGGAGTTCCCACGCCGTCCCCTGACCCCCGCAGGACGCCTGCATCCCGCCATAAGCGGCCCACCTCGTCCATGGAGCTGGGACACATGGGGCCGGGGTGCGAGGAACTGGCCTACGTGGCTGCAAACCCGCAGACCCCTCCGTCCCGTCCCCACCACTGCGAAGATCCCCCTGTTCTTCCATCCGTAAAGGGGTCCCCGGGAGGCCCCCAGGAGATGGCTTTTGTCCGAGACGCGGCTGGGAGGTTTCGGGCCAAGAGGCGGGGCCGCGCAGGCGCAAGCAGGCCCCACCCCAAGAGCATCCCTCCGGGCAACGTGCCCCCCCCTTGAGATATCAGGCCAGGTCCACAGGGTCCCTGGGCTGGTGTCAGAGTTAACGGAGGCCCTCCCTGCCACCCAGAGGACCGCGCGTTTTCCCGTGGACCACACTTGCCAGGCTGTCTCCCACCCCGCCAGAGGCAGAGTGCCAGGGAAGAGCTAGGGACCTGGGGCCGGGAAGAGGGGCTGGCCACGGTTCCGCGCCAGGTGGAGCGGTTCCGGGCGGGCGGGCGGGACCCTCGACCAAGGACCGGTTCTTCCTTGGGGAGTCTGGCCTGTGCCCCGCCTGGGAGGCCAAGAGCCTTGCTTCGCCTGCAAAGCCCCCACCCTGCCACAAGGCGGCAGACTTGGACCCAGCCGCTTCAACCCTCCAGTCTCTGCGGAACCACCCAAAAATGGAGTGTGACCGCTGCGACCTCAGTCCCCCAGAGCTCGAACCCCCACCTCTGTGAGGGAATCGGCGACCTCCTGTCCTTGGCGTCCGCAAAAGGCATTCACCTGCGGTGAACCTGGGCCTCGGGCGAGCACGGCCAGGCCCCATGGTAGGAGCCCGGGGAGGCAATGGCAGCCTCTGCGGCCAGGCCTCGGACTCTCCCCGGGGCTCTCTCGGGGCACGGGCACCCTCTCTCGCCTAGAGAGTGCCCACGCCGTGCCTTGAGCCCCGCGAGACACCTGCTTCCCGTGATAAGAGGCCCCCTGCCTCCGTGGAGCTTGGAACTCTGGGGCGGGCTGCGGGTCCCTGGGCTAAGTGGCTGGAAGCGAGCAGACCCCTCCGTCCCGACCGCCCAACTGGGAAGGACAGGGGGGAGGCCCCCAGGAGATGGCTTTGGTCAGAGCCGCTGCTGGCCGGTTTCGGGCCGAGACGCGGGACCCGGCAGGCTCAGGACAGGCAGCCCCAGCACAAGCCTCCCTCGGGGCAACGGGCCCCACCCTGGACATATCAGGCCTGCTTCACAGGGTCCCTGGGGTCGTGTCGGTGGAACTGGAAGCTCTCCCCGCCACCCAGAGGTCCGTTCCTTTTCCCGTGGACCACACTTGCCAGCCCGTCTCCCACCCCGCCAGAGGCAGAGTGCCAGGGAAGAGCTAGGGACCCGGGGCCTCGATGAGGGGCGGACCAGGGTTCCGCGCCTGGTGGGCAAGGGCCCGGGCGGGCGGGACCCAAGCCAAGGGACCGGGTCTCCCTGGGGGTCTCGGGCCTGAGACCTGGCTGGGGGGCTAAGAGTCTCTCTTGGCTCAAACGGCCCCACCCTGCCCCGAGGCGGAAAACTTGGACCGAGACGCTTTTACTCTCTAAAGTCTGGGCTGAACTTTGCGAAAAGGGACTGAGTGCGCTGCGACCTGGGTCCCACAGAGCTCGAACCCCCCCTGCCCGTGAAGGGATCCGCTGCCTGTGGTCCCTGGTGTCCGCAAAAGGCATTCACCTGCGGAGAACCTGGGCCCAGGTGAGCGGGACCAGGCCCCACGGCAGGAGCCTGGGGAGGCCACTGGAGCCACGGGGGCCAGGGCTGGGCATTTTCCCGGGTGCTCTCTCGGGTCCCAGGCGCCCTCTCTCGCCCGGGGAGTGCCCACGCCGTCCCCTGACCCCCGCAGGACGCCTGCATCCCGCCATAAGCGGCCCACCTCGTCCATGGAGCTGGGACACATGGGGTCGGGGTGCGAGCAACTGGCCTACGTGGCTGCAAACCCGCAGACCCCTCCGTCCCGTCCCCACCACTGCGAAGATCCCCCTGTTCTTCCATCCGTAAAGGGGTCCCCCTTTACGGATGGAAGAACAGGGGGGAGGCCCCCAGGAGATGGCTTTTGTCGGAGACGCGGCTGGGAGGTTTGGGGCCAAGAGGCGGGGCTGCGGAGGCGCAAGCAGGCCCCACCCCAAGAGCATCCCTCCGGGCAACGTGCCCCCCCCTTGAGATATCAGGCCAGGTCCACAGGGTCCCTGGGCTGGTGTCAGAGTTAACGGAGGCCCTCCCTGCCACCCAGAGGCCCGCGCGTTTTCCCGTGGACCACACTTCCCAGCAGCTCTCCCACCCCCGCAGAGGCAGAGTGCCAGGAAAGAACTAGGGACCTGGTGCCTGGAAGAGGGGCCGGCCACGGTTCCGCGCCAGGTGGAGCGGTTCCGAGCGGGCGGGCGGGACACTCGACCAAGGACCGGTTATCCCTTGGGGAGTCTGGCCTGTGCCCTGCCTGGGAGGCTAAGAGCCTTGCTTCGCCTGCAAAGCCCCCACCCTGCCACAAGGCGGCAGACTTGGACCCAGCCGCTTCAACCCTCCAGTCTCTGCGGAACCACCCAAAAATGGAGTGTGACCGCTGCGGCCTCAGTCCCCCAGAGCTCGAACCCCCACCTCTGTGAGGGAATCGGCGACCTCCTGTCCTTGGCGTCCGCAAAAGGCATTCACCTGCGGTGAACCTGGGCCTCGGGCGAACACGGTCAGGCCCCATGGTAGGAGCCCGGGGAGGCAATGGCAGCCTCTGCGGCCAGGCCTCGGACTCTCCCCGGGGCTCTCTCGGGTCCCAGGCGCCCTCTCTCGCCCGGGGAGTGCCCACGCCGTCCCCTGACCCCCGCAGGACGCCTGCATCCCGCCATAAGCGGCCCACCTCGTCCATGGAGCTGGGACACATGGGGCCGGGGTGCGAGGAACTGGCCTACGTGGCTGCAAACCCGCAGACCCCTCCGTCCCGTCCCCACCACTGCGAAGATCCCCCTGTTCTTCCATCCGTAAAGGGGTCCCCGGGAGGCCCCCAGGAGATGGCTTTTGTCCGAGACGTGGCTGGGAGGTTTCGGGCCAAGAGGCGGGGCCGCGCAGGCGCAAGCAGGCCCCACCCCAAGAGCATCCCTCCGGGCAACGTGCCCCCCCCTTGAGATATCAGGCCAGGTCCACAGGGTCCCTGGGCTGGTGTCAGAGTTAACGGAGGCCCTCCCTGCCACCCAGAGGACCGCGCGTTTTCCCGTGGACCACACTTGCCAGGCTGTCTCCCACCCCGCCAGAGGCAGAGTGCCAGGGAAGAGCTAGGGACCTGGGGCCGGGAAGAGGGGACGGCCACGGTTCCGCGCCAGGTGGAGCGGTTCCGGGCGGGCGGGCGGGACCCTCGACCAAGGACCGGTTCTCCCTTGGGGAGTCTGGCCTGTGCCCCGCCTGGGAGGCTAAGAGCCTTGCTTCGCCTGCAAAGCCCCCACCCTGCCACAAGGCGGCAGACTTGGACCCAGCCGCTTCAACCCTCCAGTCTCTGCGGAACCACCCAAAAATGGAGTGTGACCGCTGCGACCTCAGTCCCACAGAGCTCGAACCCCCACCTCTGTGAGGGAACCGGCGACCTCCGTCCTTAGCGTCCGCAAAAGGCATTAATCTGCGGTGAACCTGGGCCTCTGGCGAACACGGCCAGGCCCCATGGTGGGAGCCCGGGGAGGCAATGGCAGCCTCTGCGGCCAGGCCTCGGACTCTCCCCGGGGCTCTCTCGGGTCCCAGGCGCCCTCTCTCGCCCGGGGAGTGCCCCCGCCGTCCCCTGACCCCCGCAGGACGCCTGCATCCCGCCATAAGCGGCCCACCTCGTCCATGGACCTGGGACACATGGGGCCGGGTGCGAGCAACTAGCCTACGTGGCTGCAAACCCGCAGACCCCTCCGTCCCGTCCCCACCACTGCGAAGATCCCCCTGTTCTTCCATCCGTAAAGGGGTCCCCCTTTACGGATGGAAGAACAGGGGGGAGGCCCCCAGGAGATGGCTTTTGTCCGAGCCGCGGCTGGGTGGTTTCGGGCCAAGAGGCGGGGCCGCGCAGGCGCAAGCAGGCCCCACCCCAAGAGCATCCCTCCGGGCAACGTGCCCCCCGCCCTTGAGATATCAGGCCAGGTCCACAGGGTCCCTGGGCTGGTGTCAGAGTTAACGGAGGCCTTCCCTGCCACCCAGAGGACCGCGCGTTTTCCCGTGGACCACACTTCCCAGCAGCTCTCCCACCCCCGCAGAGGCAGAGTGCCAGGAAAGAACTAGGGACCTGGTGCCTGGAAGAGGGGCCGGCCACGGTTCCGCCCCAGGTGGAGCGGTTCCGGGCGGGCGGGCGGGACCCTCGACCAAGGACCGGTTCTCCCTTGGGGAGTCTGGCCTGTGCCCCGCCTGGGAGGCCAAGAGCCTTGCTTCGCCTGCAAAGCCCCCACCCTGCCACAAGGCGGCAGACTTGGACCCAGCCGCTTCAACCCTCCAGTCTCTGCGGAACCACCCAAAAATGGAGTGTGACCGCTGCGACCTCAGTCCCCCAGAGCTCGAACCCCCACCTCTGTGAGGGAATCGGCGACCTCCTGTCCTTGGCGTCCGCAAAAGGCATTCACCTGCGGTGAACCTGGGCCTCGGGCGAGCACGGCCAGGCCCCATGGTAGGAGCCCGGGGAGGCAATGGCAGCCTCTGCGGCCAGGCCTCGGACTCTCCCCGGGGCTCTCTCGGGGCACGGGCACCCTCTCGCGCCTAGAGAGTGCCCACGCCGTGCCTTGAGCCCCGCGAGACACCTGCTTCCCGTGATAAGAGGCCCCCTGCCTCCGTGGAGCTTGGAACTCTGGGGCGGGCTGCGGGTCCCTGGGCTAAGTGGCTGGAAGCGGGCAGACCCCTCCGTCCCGACCGCCCAACTGCGAAGGACAGGGGGGAGGCCCCCAGGAGATGGCTTTGGTTAGAGCCGCTGCTGGCCGGTTTCGGGCCGAGACGCGGGACCCGGCAGGCTCAGGACAGGCAGCCCCAGCACAAGCCTCCCTCGGGGCAACGGGCCCCACCCTGGACATATCAGGCCTGCTTCACAGGGTCCCTGGGGTCGTGTCGGTGGAACTGGAAGCTCTCCCCGCCACCCAGAGGTCCGTTCCTTTTCCCGTGGACCACACTTGCCAGCCCGTCTCCCACCCCGCCAGAGGCAGAGTGCCAGGGAAGAGCTAGGGACCCGGGGCCTCGATGAGGGGCGGACCAGTGTTCCTCGCCTGGTGGGCAAGGGCCCGGGCGGGCGGGACCCACGCCCAGGGACCGGGTCTCCCTGGGGGTCTCGGGCCTGAGACCTGCCTGGGGGGCTAAGAGTCTCTCTTGGCTCAAACGGCCCCACCCTGCCCCGAGGCGGAAAACTTGGACCGAGACGCTTCTACTCTCTAAAGTCTGGGGTGAACTTTGCGAGAAGGGACTGTGTGCGCTGCGACCTGGGTCCCACAGAGCTCGAACACCCCCTGCCCGTGAAGGGATCCGCTGCCTGTGGTCCCTGGTGTCCGCAAAAGGTATTCACCTGCGGAGAACCTGGGCCCAGGTGAGCGGGACCAGGCCCCACGGCAGGAGCCTGGGGAGGCCACTGGAGCCACGGGGGCCAGGGCTGGGCATTTTCCCGGGTGCTCTCTCGGGTCCCAGGCGCCCTCTCTCGCCCGGGGAGTGCCCACGCCGTCCCCTGACCCCCGCAGGACGCCTGCATCCCGCCATAAGCGGCCCACCTCGTCCATGGAGCTGGGACACATGGGGCCGGGGTGCGAGCAACTGGCCTACGTGGCTGCAAACCCGCAGACCCCTCCGTCCCGTCCCCACCACTGCGAAGATCCCCCTGTTCTTCCATCCGTAAAGGGGTCCCCCTTTACGGATGGAAGAATAGGGGGGAGGACCTCAGGAGATGGCTTTTGCCCGAGCCGCGGCTGGGTGGTTTCGGGCCAAGAGGCTGGGCCGCGCAGGCGCAAGCAGGCCCCACCCCAAGAGCATCCCTCCGGGCAACGTGCCCCCCCCTTGAGATATCAGGCGTGGTCCACAGGGTCCCTGGGCTGGTGTCAGAGTTAACTGAGGCCCTCCCTGCCACCCAGAGGACGGCGCGTTTTCCCGTGGACCACACTTGCCAGGCCGTCTCCCACCCCGCCAGAGGCAGAGTGCCAGGGAAGAGCTAGGGACCTGGGGCAGGGAAGAGGGGCCGGCCACCGTTCCAGGCCAGGTTGGGCGGGCCCGGGCGGGTGGGACCCACGCCCAGGGACCGGGTCTCCCTGGGGGTCTCGGGCCTGAGACCTGCCTGGGGGGCTAAGAGTCTCTCTTGGCTCATACGGCCCCACCCTGCCCCGAGGCGGAAAACTTGGACCGAGACGCTTCTACTCTCTAAAGTCTGGGCTGAACTTTGCGAGAAGGGACTGTGTGCGCTGCGACCTGGGTCCCACAGAGCTCGAACCCCCCCTGCCCGTGAAGGGATCCGCGGCCTGTGGTCCCTGGTGTCCGCAAAAGGCATTCACCTGCGGAGAACCTGGGCCCAGGTGAGCGGGACCAGGTCCCACGGCAGGAGCCTGGGGAGGCCACTGGTGCCCCGGGAGCCAGGACTGGGCATTTTCCCGGGTGCTCTCTCGGGTCCCAGGCGCCCTCTCTCGCCCGGGGAGTGCCCACGCCGTCCCCTGACCCCCGCAGGACGCCTGCATCTCGCCATAAGCGGCCCACCTCGTCCATGGAGCTGGGACACATGGGGCCGGGGTGCGAGGAACTGGTCTACGTGGCTGCAAACCCGCAGACCCCTCCGTCCCGTCCCCACCACTGCAAAGATCCCCCTGTTCTTCCATCCGTAAAGGGGTCCCCGGGAGGCCCCCAGGAGATGGCTTTTGTCCGAGACGCGGCTGGGTGGTTTCGGGCCAAGAGGCGGGGCCGCGCAGGCGCAAGCAGGCCCCACCCCAAGAGCATCCCTCTGGGCAACGTGCCCCCCCCTTGAGATATCAGGCGTGGTCCACAGGGTCCCTGGGCTGGTGTCAGAGTTAACTGAGGCCCTCCCTGCCACCCAGAGGACGGCGCGTTTTCCCGTGGACCACACTTGCCAGGCCGTCTCCCACCCCGCCAGAGGCAGAGTGCCAGGGAAGAGCTAGGGACCTGGGGCAGGGAAGAGGGGCCGGCCACGGTTCCGGGCCAGGTGGAGCGGTTCCGGGCGGGCGGGCGGGACCCTCGACCAAGGACTGGTTCTTCCTTGGGGAGTCTGGCCTGTGCCCCGCCTGGGAGGCCAAGAGCCTTGCTTCGCCTGCAAAGCCCCCACCCTGCCACAAGGCGGCAGACTTGGACCCAGCCGCTTCAACCCTCCAGTCTCTGCGGAACCACCCAAAAATGGAGTGTGACCGCTGCGACCTCAGTCCCCCAGAGCTCGAACCCCCACCTCTGTGAGGGAATCGGCGACCTCCTGTCCTTGGCGTCCGCAAAAGGCATTCACCTGCGGTGAACCTGGGCCTCGGGCGAGCACGGCCAGGCCCCATGGTAGGAGCCCGGGGAGGCAATGGCAGCCTCTGCGGCCAGGCCTCGGACTCTCCCCGGGGCTCTCTCGGGGCACGGGCACCCTCTCTCGCCTAGAGAGTGCCCACGCCGTGCCTTGAGCCCCGCGAGACACCTGCTTCCCGTGATAAGAGGCCCCCTGCCTCCGTGGAGCTTGGAACTCTGGGGCCGGGCTGCGGGTCCCTGGGCTAAGTGGCTGGAAGCGCGCAGACCCCTCCGTCCCGACCGCCCAACTGCGAAGGACAGGGGGGAGGCCCCCAGGAGATGGCTTTGTTCAGAGCCGCGGCTGGCCGGTTTCGGGCCAAGACGCGGGACCCGGCAGGCTCAGGACAGGCAGCCCCAGCACAAGCCTCCCTCGGGGCAACGGGCCCCACCCTGGACATATCAGGCCTGCTTCACAGGGTCCCTGGGGTCGTGTCCGTGGAACTGGAAGCTCTCCCCACCACCCAGAGGTCCGTTCCTTTTCCCGTGGACCACACTTGCCAGCCCGTCTTACACCCCGCCAGAGGCAGAGTGCCAGGGAAGAGCTAGGGAACCGGGGCCTCGATGAGGGGCGGGCCAGGGTTCCACGCCTGGTGGGCAGGGGCCCGGGCGGGCCGGACCCACGCCCAGGGACCCCGTCTCCAGGGGGGACTCGGGCCTGAGACCTGCCTGGGGGGCTATGAGTCTTTCCTGGTTAATCGGCCCCACCCTGCCCCGAGGCGGCAAACGTGCACCGAGACGCTTCTACTCTCTAAAGTCTGGGCTGGACTTCGCGAGAAGGGACTGTGTCCACTGGGACCCGGGTCCCACAGAGCTCGAACCCCCCTCCCCGTGAAGGCATCCGCGGCCTGTGGTCCCTGGTGTCCGCAAAAGGCTTTCACCTGCGGAGAACCTGGGCCCAGGTGAGCGGGACCAGGCCCCACGGCAGGAGCCTGGGGAGGCCACAAGAGCCCCGGGGGCCAGGGCTGGGCATTTTCCCGGGTGCTCTCTCGGGTCCCAGGAGCCCTCTCTCGCCCGGGGAGTGCCCACGCCGTCCCCTGACCCCCGCAGGACGCCTGCATCCCGCCATAAGCGGCCCACCTCGTCCATGGAGCTGGGACACATGGGGCCGGGGTGCGAGGAACTGGCCTACGTGGCTGCAAACCCGCAGACCCCTCCGTCCCGTCCCCACCACTGCGAAGATCCCCTTGTTCTTCCATCCGTAAAGGGGTCCCCGGGAGGCCCCCAGGAGATGGCTTTTGTCCGAGACGCGGCTGGGAGGTTTCGGGCCAAGAGGCGGGGCCGCGCAGGCGCAAGCAGGCCCCACCCCAAGAGCATCCCTCCGGGCAACGTGCCCCCCCCTTGAGATATCAGGCCAGGTCCACAGGGTCCCTGGGCTGGTGTCAGAGTTAACGGAGGCCCTCCCTGCCACCCAGAGGACCGCGCGTTTTCCCGTGGACCACACTTGCCAGGCTGTCTCCCACCCCGCCAGAGGCAGAGTGCCAGGGAAGAGCTAGGGACCTGGGGCCGGGAAGAGGGGCGGGCCACGGTTCCGGGCCATGTGGGGCGTTACCGGGCGGGCGGGACCCACGCCCAGGGACAGGGTCTACCTGGGGGTCTCGGGCCTGAGACCTGCCTGGGGGGCTAGGAGTCTCTCTTGGCTCAAACGGCCCCACCCTGCCCCGAGGCGGCAAACGTGCACCTAGACGCTTCTCCTCTCTAAAGTCTGGGCTGGACTTCGCGAGAAGGCACTGTGTCCGCTGGGACCCGGTTCCCACAGAGCTCGAACGCCCCTCCCCGTGAATGCATCCGCGGCCTGTGGTCCTTGGTGTCCGCAAAAGGCATTCACCTGCGGAGAACCCGGGCCCAGGTGAGCGGGACCAGGCCCCACGGCAGGAGCCTGGGGAGGCCACTGGAGCCACGGGGGCCAGGGCTGGGCATTTTCCCGGGTGCTCTCTCGGGTCCCAGGCGCCCTCTCTCGCCCGGGGAGTGCCCACGCCGTCCCCTGACCCCCGCAGGACGCCTGCATCCCGCCATAAGCGGCCCACCTCGTCCATGGAGCTGGGACACATGAGGCCGGGGTGCGAGCAACTGGCCTACGTGGCTGCAAACCCGCAGACCCCTCCGTCCCGTCCCCACCACTGCGAAGATCCCCCTGTTCTTCCATCCATAAAGGGGTCCCCCTTTACGGATGGAAGAACAGGGGGGAGGCCCCCAGGAGATGGCTTTTGTCCGAGACGCGGCTGGGAGGTTTGGGGCCAAGAGGCGGGGCCGCGGAGGCACAAGCAGGCCCCACCCCAAGAGCATCCCTCCGGGCAACGTGCCCCCCCCTTGAGATATCAGGCGTGGTCCACAGGGTCCCTGGGCTGGTGTCAGAGTTAACTGAGGCCCTCCCTGCCACCCAGAGGACGGCGCGTTTTCCCGTGGACCACACTTGCCAGGCCGTCTCCCACCCCGCCAGAGGCAGAGTGCCAGGGAAGAGCTAGGGACCTGGGGCCGGGAAGAGGGGCCGGCCACGGTTCCGCGCCAGGTGGAGCGGTTCCGAGCGGGCGGGCGGGACCCTCGACCAAGGACCGGTTCTCCCTTGGGGAGTCTGGCCTGTGCCCCGCCTGGGAGGCTAAGAGCCTTGCTTCGCCTGCAAAGCCCCCACCCTGCCACAAGGCGGCAGACTTAGACCCAGCCGCTTCAACCCTCCAGACTCTGCGGAACCACCCAAAAATGGAGTGTGACCGCTGCGACCTCAGTCCCACAGAGCTCGAACCCCCACCTCTGTGAGGGAATCGGCGACCTCCGTCCTTAGCGTCCGCAAAAGGCATTAATCTGCGGTGAACCTGGGCCTCGGGCGAACACGGCCAGGCCCCATGGTAGGAGCCCGGGGAGGCAATGGCAGCCTCTGCGGCCAGGCCTCGGACTCTCCCCGGGGCTCTCTCGGGTCCCAGGCGCCCTCTCTCGCCCGGGGAGTGCCCCCGCCGTCCCCTGACCCCCGCAGGACGCCTGCATCCCGCCATAAGCGGCCCACCTCGTCCATGGACCTGGGACACATGGGGCCGGGTGCGAGCAACTAGCCTACGTGGCTGCAAACCCGCAGACCCCTCCGTCCCGTCCCCACCACTGCGAAGATCCCCCTGTTCTTCCATCCGTAAAGGGGTCCCCCTTTACGGATGGAAGAACAGGGGGGAGGCCCCCAGGAGATGGCTTTTGTCCGAGCCGCGGCTGGGTGGTTTCGGGCCAAGAGGCGGGGCCGCGCAGGCGCAAGCAGGCCCCACCCCAAGAGCATCCCTCCGGGCAACGTGCCCCCCCCCCTTGAGATATCAGGCCAGGTCCACAGGGTCCCTGGGCTGGTGTCAGAGTTAACGGAGGCCTTCCCTGCCACCCAGAGGACCGCGCGTTTTCCCGTGGACCACACTTCCCAGCAGCTCTCCCACCCCCGCAGAGGCAGAGTGCCAGGAAAGAACTAGGGACCTGGTGCCTGGAAGAGGGGCCGGCCACGGTTCCGCGCCAGGTGGAGCGGTTCCGGGCGGGCGGGCGGGACCCTCGACCAAGGACCGGTTCTCCCTTGGGGAGTCTGGCCTGTGCCCCGCCTGGGAGGCCAAGAGCCTTGCTTCGCCTGCAAAGCCCCCACCCTGCCACAAGGCGGCAGACTTGGACCCAGCCGCTTCAACCCTCCAGTCTCTGCGGAACCACCCAAAAATGGAGTGTGACCGCTGCGACCTCAGTCCCCCAGAGCTCGAACCCCCACCTCTGTGAGGGAATCGGCGACCTCCTGTCCTTGGCGTCCGCAAAAGGCATTCACCTGCGGTGAACCTGGGCCTCGGGCGAGCACGGCCAGGCCCCATGGTAGGAGCCCGGGGAGGCAATGGCAGCCTCTGCGGCCAGGCCTCGGACTCTCCCCGGGGCTCTCTCGGGGCACGGGCACCCTCTCTCGCCTAGAGAGTGCCCACGCCGTGCCTTGAGCCCCGCGAGACACCTGCTTCCCGTGATAAGAGGCCCCCTGCCTCCGTGGAGCTTGGAACTCTGGGGCGGGCTGCGGGTCCCTGGGCTAAGTGGCTGGAAGCGAGCAGACCCCTCCGTCCCGACCGCCCAACTGGGAAGGACAGGGGGGAGGCCCCCAGGAGATGGCTTTGGTCAGAGCCGCTGCTGGCCGGTTTCGGGCCGAGACGCGGGACCCGGCAGGCTCAGGACAGGCAGCCCCAGCACAAGCCTCCCTCGGGGCAACGGGCCCCACCCTGGACATATCAGGCCTGCTTCACAGGGTCCCTGGGGTCGTGTCGGTGGAACTGGAAGCTCTCCCCGCCACCCAGAGGTCCGTTCCTTTTCCCGTGGACCACACTTGCCAGCCCGTCTCCCACCCCGCCAGAGGCAGAGTGCCAGGGAAGAGCTAGGGACCCGGGGCCTCGATGAGGGGCGGACCAGGGTTCCGCGCCTGGTGGGCAAGGGCCCGGGCGGGCGGGACCCAAGCCAAGGGACCGGGTCTCCCTGGGGGTCTCGGGCCTGAGACCTGGCTGGGGGGCTAAGAGTCTCTCTTGGCCCAAACGGCCCCACCCTGCCCCGAGGCGGAAAACTTGGACCGAGACGCTTTTACTCTCTAAAGTCTGGGCTGAACTTTGCGAAAAGGGACTGAGTGCGCTGCGACCTGGGTCCCACAGAGCTCGAACCCCCCCTGCCCGTGAAGGGATCCGCTGCCTGTGGTCCCTGGTGTCCGCAAAAGGCATTCACCTGCGGAGAACCTGGGCCCAGGTGAGCGGGACCAGGCCCCACGGCAGGAGCCTGGGGAGGCCACTGGAGCCACGGGGGCCAGGGCTGGGCATTTTCCCGGGTGCTCTCTCGGGTCCCAGGCGCCCTCTCTCGCCCGGGGAGTGCCCACGCCGTCCCCTGACCCCCGCAGGACGCCTGCATCCCGCCATAAGCGGCCCACCTCGTCCATGGAGCTGGGACACATGGGGCCGGGCTGCGAGCAACTGGCCTATGTGGCTGCAAACCCGCAGAACCCTCCGTCCCGTCCCCACCACTGCGAAGATCCCCCTGTTCTTCCATCCGTAAAGGGGTCCCCCTTTACGGATGGAAGAACAGGGGGGAGGCCCCCAGGAGATGGCTTTTGTCCGAGACGCGGCTGGGAGGTTTGGGGCCAAGAGGCGGGGCCGCGCAGGCGCAAGCAGGCCCCACCCCAAGAGCATCCCTCCGGGCAACGTGCCCCCCCCTTGAGATATCAGGCCAGGTCCACAGGGTCCCTGGGCTGGTGTCAGAGTTAACGGAGGCCCTCCCTGCCACCCAGAGGACCGCGCGTTTTCCCGTGGACCACACTTCCCAGCAGCTCTCCCACCCCCGCAGAGGCAGAGTGCCAGGAAAGAACTAGGGACCTGGTGCCTGGAAGAGGGGCCGGCCACGGTTCCGCGCCAGGTGGAGCGGTTCCGGGCGGGCGGGCGGGACCCTCGACCAAGGACCGGTTCTCCCTTGGGGAGTCTGGCCTGTGCCCCGCCTGGGAGGCCAAGAGCCTTGCTTCGCCTGCAAAGCCCCCACCCTGCCACAAGGCGGCAGACTTGGACCCAGCCGCTTCAACCCTCCAGTCTCTGAGGAACCACCCAAAAATGGAGTGTGACCGCTGCGACCTCAGTCCCCCAGAGCCCGAACCCCCACCTCTGTGAGGGAATCGGCGACCTCCTGTCCTTGGCGTCCGCAAAAGGCATTCACCTGCGGTGAACCTGGGCCTCGGGCGAACACGGCCAGGCCCCATGGTAGGAGCCCGGGGAGGCAATGGCAGCCTCTGCGGCCAGGCCTCGGACTCTCCTCGGGGCTCTCTCGGGGCACGGGCACCCTCTCTCGCCTAGAGAGTGCCCACGCCGTGCCTTGAGCCCCGCGAGACACCTGCTTCCCGTGATAAGAGGCCCCCTGCCTCCGTGGAGCTTGGAACTCTGGGGCCGGGCTGCGGGTCCCTGGGCTAAGTGGCTGGAAGCGCGCAGACCCCTCCGTCCCGACCGCCCAACTGCGAAGGACAGGGGGGAGGCCCCCAGGAGATGGCTTTGTTCAGAGCCACGGCTGGCCGGTTTCGGGCCAAGACGCGGGACCCGGCACGCTCAGGACAGGCAGCCTCAGCACAAGCCTCCCTCGGGGCAACGGGCCCCACCCTGGACATATCAGGCCTGCTTCACAGGGTCCCTGGGGTCGTGTCCGTGGAACTGGAAGCTCTCCCCGCCACCCAGAGGTCCGTTCCTTTTCCCGTGGACCACACTTGCCAGCCCGTCTTACACCCCGCCAGAGGCAGAGTGCCAGGGAAGAGCTAGGGAACCGGGGCCTCGATGAGGGGCGGGCCAGGGTTCCACGCCTGGTGGGCAGGGGCCCGGGCGGGCCGGACCCACGCCCAGGGACCCCGTCTCCAGGGGGGACTCGGGCCTGAGACCTGCCTGGGGGGCTATGAGTCTTTCCTGGCTCAATCGGCCCCACCCTGCCCCGAGGCGGCAAACGTGCACCGAGACGCTTCTACTCTCTAAAGTCTGGGCTGGACTTCGCGAGAAGGGACTGTGTCCACTGGGACCCGGGTCTCACAGAGCTCGAACCCCCCTCCCCGTGAAGGCATCCGCGGCCTGTGGTCCCTGGTGTCCGCAAAAGGCTTTCACCTGCGGAGAACCTGGGCCCAGGTGAGCGGGACCAGGCCCCACGGCAGGAGCCTGGGGAGGCCACAAGAGCCCCGGGGGCCAGGGCTGGGCATTTTCCCGGGTGCTCTCTCGGGTCCCAGGAGCCCTCTCTCGCCCGGGGAGTGCCCACGCCGTCCCCTGACCCCCGCAGGACGCCTGCATCCCGCCATAAGCGGCCCACCTCGTCCATGGAGCTGGGACACATGGGGCCGGGGTGCGAGGAACTGGCCTACGTGGCTGCAAACCCGCAGACCCCTCCGTCCCGTCCCCACCACTGCGAAGATCCCCCTGTTCTTCCATCCGTAAAGGGGTCCCCGGGAGGCCCCCAGGAGATGGCTTTTGTCCGAGACGCGGCTGGGAGGTTTCGGGCCAAGAGGCGGGGCCGCGCAGGCGCAAGCAGGCCCCACCCCAAGAGCATCCCTCCGGGCAACGTGCCCCCCCCTTGAGATATCAGGCCAGGTCCACAGGGTCCCTGGGCTGGTGTCAGAGTTAACGGAGGCCCTCCCTGCCACCCAGAGGACCGCGCGTTTTCCCGTGGACCACACTTGCCAGGCTGTCTCCCACCCCGCCAGAGGCAGAGTGCCAGGGAAGAGCTAGGGACCTGGGGCCGGGAAGAGGGGCTGGCCACGGTTCCGCGCCAGGTGGAGCGGTTCCGGGCGGGCGGGCGGGACCCTCGACCAAGGACCGGTTCTTCCTTGGGGAGTCTGGCCTGTGCCCCGCCTGGGAGGCCAAGAGCCTTGCTTCGCCTGCAAAGCCCCCACCCTGCCACAAGGCGGCAGACTTGGACCCAGCCGCTTCAACCCTCCAGTCTCTGCGGAACCACCCAAAAATGGAGTGTGACCGCTGCGACCTCAGTCCCCCAGAGCTCGAACCCCCACCTCTGTGAGGGAATCGGCGACCTCCTGTCCTTGGCGTCCGCAAAAGGCATTCACCTGCGGTGAACCTGGGCCTCGGGCGAGCACGGCCAGGCCCCATGGTAGGAGCCCGGGGAGGCAATGGCAGCCTCTGCGGCCAGGCCTCGGACTCTCCCCGGGGCTCTCTCGGGGCACGGGCACCCTCTCTCGCCTAGAGAGTGCCCACGCCGTGCCTTGAGCCCCGCGAGACACCTGCTTCCCGTGATAAGAGGCCCCCTGCCTCCGTGGAGCTTGGAACTCTGGGGCGGGCTGCGGGTCCCTGGGCTAAGTGGCTGGAAGCGAGCAGACCCCTCCGTCCCGACCGCCCAACTGGGAAGGACAGGGGGGAGGCCCCCAGGAGATGGCTTTGGTCAGAGCCGCTGCTGGCCGGTTTCGGGCCGAGACGCGGGACCCGGCAGGCTCAGGACAGGCAGCCCCAGCACAAGCCTCCCTCGGGGCAACGGGCCCCACCCTGGACATATCAGGCCTGCTTCACAGGGTCCCTGGGGTCGTGTCGGTGGAACTGGAAGCTCTCCCCGCCACCCAGAGGTCCGTTCCTTTTCCCGTGGACCACACTTGCCAGCCCGTCTCCCACCCCGCCAGAGGCAGAGTGCCAGGGAAGAGCTAGGGACCCGGGGCCTCGATGAGGGGCGGACCAGGGTTCCGCGCCTGGTGGGCAAGGGCCCGGGCGGGCGGGACCCAAGCCAAGGGACCGGGTCTCCCTGGGGGTCTCGGGCCTGAGACCTGGCTGGGGGGCTAAGAGTCTCTCTTGGCTCAAACGGCCCCACCCTGCCCCGAGGCGGAAAACTTGGACCGAGACGCTTTTACTCTCTAAAGTCTGGGCTGAACTTTGCGAAAAGGGACTGAGTGCGCTGCGACCTGGGTCCCACAGAGCTCGAACCCCCCCTGCCCGTGAAGGGATCCGCTGCCTGTGGTCCCTGGTGTCCGCAAAAGGCATTCACCTGCGGAGAACCTGGGCCCAGGTGAGCGGGACCAGGCCCCACGGCAGGAGCCTGGGGAGGCCACTGGAGCCACGGGGGCCAGGGCTGGGCATTTTCCCGGGTGCTCTCTCGGGTCCCAGGCGCCCTCTCTCGCCCGGGGAGTGCCCACGCCGTCCCCTGACCCCCGCAGGACGCCTGCATCCCGCCATAAGCGGCCCACCTCGTCCATGGAGCTGGGACACATGGGGTCGGGGTGCGAGCAACTGGCCTACGTGGCTGCAAACCCGCAGACCCCTCCGTCCCGTCCCCACCACTGCGAAGATCCCCCTGTTCTTCCATCCGTAAAGGGGTCCCCCTTTACGGATGGAAGAACAGGGGGGAGGCCCCCAGGAGATGGCTTTTGTCGGAGACGCGGCTGGGAGGTTTGGGGCCAAGAGGCGGGGCCGCGGAGGCGCAAGCAGGCCCCACCCCAAGAGCATCCCTCCGGGCAACGTGCCCCCCCCTTGAGATATCAGGCCAGGTCCACAGGGTCCCTGGGCTGGTGTCAGAGTTAACGGAGGCCCTCCCTGCGACCCAGAGGCCCGCGCGTTTTCCCGTGGACCACACTTCCCAGCAGCTCTCCCACCCCCGCAGAGGCAGAGTGCCAGGAAAGAACTAGGGACCTGGTGCCTGGAAGAGGGGCCGGCCACGGTTCCGCGCCAGGTGGAGCGGTTCCGAGCGGGCGGGCGGGACACTCGACCAAGGACCGGTTCTCCCTTGGGGAGTCTGGCCTGTGCCCCGCCTGGGAGGCTAAGAGCCTTGCTTCGCCTGCAAAGCCCCCACCCTGCCACAAGGCGGCAGACTTGGACCCAGCCGCTTCAACCCTCCAGTCTCTGCGGAACCACCCAAAAATGGAGTGTGACCGCTGCGGCCTCAGTCCCCCAGAGCTCGAACCCCCACCTCTGTGAGGGAATCGGCGACCTCCTGTCCTTGGCGTCCGCAAAAGGCATTCACCTGCGGTGAACCTGGGCCTCGGGCGAACACGGTCAGGCCCCATGGTAGGAGCCCGGGGAGGCAATGGCAGCCTCTGCGGCCAGGCCTCGGACTCTCCCCGGGGCTCTCTCGGGTCCCAGGCGCCCTCTCTCGCCCGGGGAGTGCCCAAGCCGTCCCCTGACCCCCGCAGGACGCCTGCATCCCGCCATAAGCGGCCCACCTCGTCCATGGACCTGGGACACATGGGGCCGGGTGCGAGCAACTAGCCTACGTGGCTGCAAACCCGCAGACCCCTCCGTCCCGTCCCCACCACTGCGAAGATCCCCCTGTTCTTCCATCCGTAAAGGGGTCCCCCTTTACGGATGGAAGAACAGGGGGGAGGCCCCCAGGAGATGGTTTTTGTCCGAGCCGGGGCTGGGTGGTTTCGGGCCAAGAGGCGGGGCCGCGCAGGCGCAAGCAAGCCCCACCCCAGAGCATCCCTCCGGGCAACGTGCCCCCCCCTTGAGATATCAGGCCAGGTCCACAGGGTCCCTGGGCTGGTGTCAGAGTTAACGGAGGCCCTCCCTGCCACCCAGAGGACCGCGCGATTTCCCGTGGACCACACTTGCCAGCCCGTCTCCCACCCCGCCAGAGGCAGAGTGCCAGGGAAGAGCTAGGGACCTGGGGCCGGGAAGAGGGGCGGGCCACGGTTCCGGGCCATGTGGGGCGTTACCGGGCGGGCGGGACCCACGCCCAGGGACAGGGTCTACCTGGGGGTCTCGGGCCTGAGACCTGCCTGGGGGGCTAGGAGTCTCTCTTGGCTCAAACGGCCCCACCCTGCCCCGAGGCGGCAAACGTGCACCTAGACGCTTCTCCTCTCTAAAGTCTGGGCTGGACTTCGCGAGAAGGCACTGTGTCCGCTGGGACCCGGTTCCCACAGAGCTCGAACGCCCCTCCCCGTGAAGGCATCCGCGGCCTGTGGTCCTTGGTGTCCGCAAAAGGCATTCACCTGCGGAGAACCCGGGCCCAGGTGAGCGGGACCAGGCCCCACGGCAGGAGCCTGGGGAGGCCACTGGAGCCACGGGGGCCAGGGCTGGGCATTTTCCCGGGTGCTCTCTCGGGTCCCAGGCGCCCTCTCTCGCCCGGGGAGTGCCCACGCCGTCCCCTGACCCCCGCAGGACGCCTGCATCCCGCCATAAGCGGCCCACCTCGTCCATGGAGCTGGGACACATGAGGCCGGGGTGCGAGCAACTGGCCTACGTGGCTGCAAACCCGCAGACCCCTCCGTCCCGTCCCCACCACTGCGAAGATCCCCCTGTTCTTCCATCCATAAAGGGGTCCCCCTTTACGGATGGAAGAACAGGGGGGAGGCCCCCAGGAGATGGCTTTTGTCCGAGACGCGGCTGGGAGGTTTGGGGCCAAGAGGCGGGGCCGCGGAGGCACAAGCAGGCCCCACCCCAAGAGCATCCCTCCGGGCAACGTGCCCCCCCCTTGAGATATCAGGCGTGGTCCACAGGGTCCCTGGGCTGGTGTCAGAGTTAACTGAGGCCCTCCCTGCCACCCAGAGGACGGCGCGTTTTCCCGTGGACCACACTTGCCAGGCCGTCTCCCACCCCGCCAGAGGCAGAGTGCCAGGGAAGAGCTAGGGACCTGGGGCCGGGAAGAGGGGCCGGCCACGGTTCCGCGCCAGGTGGAGCGGTTCCGAGCGGGCGGGCGGGACCCTCGACCAAGGACCGGTTCTCCCTTGGGGAGTCTGGCCTGTGCCCCGCCTGGGAGGCTAAGAGCCTTGCTTCGCCTGCAAAGCCCCCACCCTGCCACAAGGCGGCAGACTTAGACCCAGCCGCTTCAACCCTCCAGACTCTGCGGAACCACCCAAAAATGGAGTGTGACCGCTGCGACCTCAGTCCCACAGAGCTCGAACCCCCACCTCTGTGAGGGAATCGGCGACCTCCGTCCTTAGCGTCCGCAAAAGGCATTAATCTGCGGTGAACCTGGGCCTCGGGCGAACACGGCCAGGCCCCATGGTAGGAGCCCGGGGAGGCAATGGCAGCCTCTGCGGCCAGGCCTCGGACTCTCCCCGGGGCTCTCTCGGGTCCCAGGCGCCCTCTCTCGCCCGGGGAGTGCCCCCGCCGTCCCCTGACCCCCGCAGGACGCCTGCATCCCGCCATAAGCGGCCCACCTCGTCCATGGACCTGGGACACATGGGGCCGGGTGCGAGCAACTAGCCTACGTGGCTGCAAACCCGCAGACCCCTCCGTCCCGTCCCCACCACTGCGAAGATCCCCCTGTTCTTCCATCCGTAAAGGGGTCCCCCTTTACGGATGGAAGAACAGGGGGGAGGCCCCCAGGAGATGGCTTTTGTCCGAGCCGCGGCTGGGTGGTTTCGGGCCAAGAGGCGGGGCCGCGCAGGCGCAAGCAGGCCCCACCCCAAGAGCATCCCTCCGGGCAACGTGCCCCCCCCCCTTGAGATATCAGGCCAGGTCCACAGGGTCCCTGGGCTGGTGTCAGAGTTAACGGAGGCCTTCCCTGCCACCCAGAGGACCGCGCGTTTTCCCGTGGACCACACTTCCCAGCAGCTCTCCCACCCCCGCAGAGGCAGAGTGCCAGGAAAGAACTAGGGACCTGGTGCCTGGAAGAGGGGCCGGCCACGGTTCCGCGCCAGGTGGAGCGGTTCCGGGCGGGCGGGCGGGACCCTCGACCAAGGACCGGTTCTCCCTTGGGGAGTCTGGCCTGTGCCCCGCCTGGGAGGCCAAGAGCCTTGCTTCGCCTGCAAAGCCCCCACCCTGCCACAAGGCGGCAGACTTGGACCCAGCCGCTTCAACCCTCCAGTCTCTGCGGAACCACCCAAAAATGGAGTGTGACCGCTGCGACCTCAGTCCCCCAGAGCTCGAACCCCCACCTCTGTGAGGGAATCGGCGACCTCCTGTCCTTGGCGTCCGCAAAAGGCATTCACCTGCGGTGAACCTGGGCCTCGGGCGAGCACGGCCAGGCCCCATGGTAGGAGCCCGGGGAGGCAATGGCAGCCTCTGCGGCCAGGCCTCGGACTCTCCCCGGGGCTCTCTCGGGGCACGGGCACCCTCTCTCGCCTAGAGAGTGCCCACGCCGTGCCTTGAGCCCCGCGAGACACCTGCTTCCCGTGATAAGAGGCCCCCTGCCTCCGTGGAGCTTGGAACTCTGGGGCGGGCTGCGGGTCCCTGGGCTAAGTGGCTGGAAGCGAGCAGACCCCTCCGTCCCGACCGCCCAACTGGGAAGGACAGGGGGGAGGCCCCCAGGAGATGGCTTTGGTCAGAGCCGCTGCTGGTCGGTTTCGGGCCGAGACGCGGGACCCGGCAGGCTCAGGACAGGCAGCCCCAGCACAAGCCTCCCTCGGGGCAACGGGCCCCACCCTGGACATATCAGGCCTGCTTCACAGGGTCCCTGGGGTCGTGTCGGTGAAACTGGAAGCTCTCCCCGCCACCCAGAGGTCCGTTCCTTTTCCCGTGGACCACACTTGCCAGCCCGTCTCCCACCCCGCCAGAGGCAGAGTGCCAGGGAAGAGCTAGGGACCCGGGGCCTCGATGAGGGGCGGACCAGGGTTCCGCGCCTGGTGGGCAAGGGCCCGGGCGGGCGGGACCCAAGCCAAGGGACCGGGTCTCCCTGGGGGTCTCGGGCCTGAGACCTGGCTGGGGGGCTAAGAGTCTCTCTTGGCCCAAACGGCCCCACCCTGCCCCGAGGCGGAAAACTTGGACCGAGACGCTTTTACTCTCTAAAGTCTGGGCTGAACTTTGCGAAAAGGGACTGTGTGCGCTGCGACCTGGGTCCCACAGAGCTCGAACCCCCCCTGCCCGTGAAGGGATCCGCTGCCTGTGGTCCCTGGTGTCCGCAAAAGGTATTCACCTGCGGAGAACCTGGGCCCAGGTGAGCGGGACCAGGCCCCACGGCAGGAGCCTGGGGAGGCCACTGGAGCCATGGGGGCCAGGGCTGGGCATTTTCCCGGGTGCTCTCTCGGGTCCCAGGCGCCCTCTCTCGCCCGGGGAGTGCCCACGCCGTCCCCTGACCCCCGCAGGACGCCTGCATCCCGCCATAAGCGGCCCACCTCGTCCATGGAGCTGGGACACATGGGGCCGGGGTGCGAGCAACTGGCCTACGTGGCTGCAAACCCGCAGACCCCTCCGTCCCGTCCCCACCACTGCGAAGATCCCCCTGTTCTTCCATCCGTAAAGGGGTCCCCCTTTACGGATGGAAGAACAGGGGGGAGGCCCCCAGGAGATGGCTTTTGTCGGAGACGCGGCTGGGAGGTTTGGGGCCAAGAGGCTGGGCCGCGGAGGCGCAAGCAGGCCCCACCCCAAGAGCATCCCTCCGGGCAACGTGCCCCCCCCTTGAGATATCAGGCCAGGTCCACAGGGTCCCTGGGCTGGTGTCAGAGTTAACGGAGGCCCTCCCTGCCACCCAGAGGACCGCGCGTTTTCCCGTGGACCACACTTCCCAGCAGCTCTCCCACCCCCGCAGAGGCAGAGTGCCAGGAAAGAACTAGGGACCTGGTGCCTGGAAGAGGGGCCGGCCACGGTTCCGTGCCAGGTGGAGCGGTTCCGAGCGGGCGGGCGGGACACTTGACCAAGGACCGGTTCTCCCTTGGGGAGTCTGGCCTGTGCCCTGCCTGGGAGGCTAAGAGCCTTGCTTCGCCTGCAAAGCCCCCACCCTGCCACAAGGCGGCAGACTTGGACCCAGCCGCTTCAACCCTCCAGTCTCTGCGGAACCACCCAAAAATGGAGTGTGACCGCTGCGGCCTCAGTCCCCCAGAGCTCGAACCCCCACCTCTGTGAGGGAATTGGCGACCTCCTGTCCTTGGCGTCCGCAAAAGGCATTCACCTGCGGTGAACCTGGGCCTCGGGCGAGCACGGCCAGGCCCCATGGTAGGAGCCCGGGGAGGCAATGGCAGCCTCTGCGGCCAGGCCTCGGACTCTCCCCGGGGCTCTCTCGGGTCCCAGGCGCCCTCTCTCGCCCGGGGAGTGCCCACGCCGTCCCCTGACCCCCGCAGGACGCCTGCATCCCGCCATAAGCGGCCCACCTCGTCCATGGAGCTGGGACACCTGGGGCCGGGGTGCGAGCAACTGGCCTACGTGGCTGCAAACCCGCAGACCCCTCCGTCCCGTCCCCACCACTGCGAAGATCCCCCTGTTCTTCCATCCGTAAAGGGGTCCCCCTTTACGGATGGAAGAACAGGGGGGAGGCCCCCAGGAGATGGCTTTTGTCCGAGCCGGGGCTGGGTGGTTTCGGGCCAAGAGGCGGGGCCGCGCAGGCGCAAGCAAGCCCCACCCCAGAGCATCCCTCCGGGCAACGTGCCCCCCCCTTGAGATATCAGGCCAGGTCCACAGGGTCCCTGGGCTGGTGTCAGAGTTAACGGAGGCCCTCCCTGCCACCCAGAGGACCCCGCGATTTCCCGTGGACCACACTTGCCAGCCCGTCTCCCACCCCGCCAGAGGCAGAGTGCCAGGGAAGAGCTAGGGACCTGGGGCAGGGAAGAGGGGCCGGCCACGGTTCCGGGCCAGGTGGGGCGGGCCCGGGCGGGCGGGACTCACGCCCAGGGACCGGGTCTCCCTGGGGGTCTCGGGCCTGAGACCTGCCTGGGGGGCTAAGAGTCTCTCTTGGCTCATACGGCCCCACCCTGCCCCGAGGCGGAAAACTTGGACCGAGACGCTTCTACTCTCTAAAGTCTGGGCTGAACTTTGCGAGAAGGGACTGTGTGCGCTGCGACCTGGGTCCCACAGAGCTCGAACCCCCCCTGCCCGTGAAGGGATCCGCGGCCTGTGGTCCCTGGTGTCCGCAAAAGGCATTCACCTGCGGAGAACCTGGGCCCAGGTGAGCGGGACCAGGTCCCACGGCAGGAGCCTGGGGAGGCCACTGGTGCCCCGGGGGCCAGGACTGGGCATTTTCCCGGGTGCTCTCTCGTGTCCCAGGCGCCCTATTTCGCCCTGGGTGTGCCCACGCCGTCCCCTGACCCCCGCAGGACGCCTGCATCCCGCCATAAGCGGCCCACCTCGTCCATGGAGCTGGGACACATGGGGCCGGGGTGCGAGCAACTGGCCTACGTGGCTGCAAACCCGCAGACCCCTCCGTCCCGTCCCCACCACTGCGAAGATCCCCCTGTTCTTCCATCCGTAAAGGGGTCCCCCTTTACGGATGGAAGAACAGGGGGGAGGCCCCCAGGAGATGGCTTTTGTCTGAGACGCAGCTGGGAGGTTTGGGGCCAAGAGGCGGGGCCGCGCAGGCGCAAGCAGGCCCCACCCCAAGAGCATCCCTCCGGGCAACGTGCCCCCCCCTTGAGATATCAGGCCAGGTCCACAGGGTCCCTGGGCTGGTGTCAGAGTTAACGGAGGCCCTCCCTGCGACCCAGAGGACCGCGCGTTTTCCCGTGGACCACACTTCCCAGCAGCTCTCCCACCCCCGCAGAGGCAGAGTGCCAGGAAAGAACTAGGGACCTGGTGCCTGGAAGAGGGGCCAGCCACGGTTCCGCGCCAGGTGGAGCGGTTCCGGGCGGGCGGGCGGGACCCTCGACCAAGGACCGGTTCTCCCTTGGGGAGTCTGGCCTGTACCCCGCCTGGGAGGCCAAGAGCCTTGCTTCGCCTGCAAAGCCCCCACCCTGCCACAAGGCGGCAGACTTGGACCCAGCCACTTCAACCCTCCAGTCTCTGCGGAACCACCCAAAAATGCAGTGTGACCGCTGCGACCTCAGTCCCCCAGAGCTCGAACCCCCACCTCTGTGAGGGAATCGGCGACCTCCTGTCCTTGGCGTCCGCAAAAGGCATTCACCTGCGGTGAACCTGGGCCTCGGGCGAACACGGTCAGGCCCCATGGTAGGAGCCCGGGGAGGCAATGGCAGCCTCTGCGGCCAGGCCTCGGACTCTCCCAGGGGCTCTCTCGGGTCCCAGGCGCCCTGTCTCGCCCGGGGAGTGCCCACACCGTCCCCTGACCCCCGCAGGACGCCTGCATCCCGCCATAAGCGGCCCACCTCGTCCATGGAGCTGGGACACATGGGGCCGGGGTGCGAGCAACTGGCCTACGTGGCTGCAAACCCGCAGACCCCTCCGTCCCGTCCCCACCACTGCGAAGATCCCCCTGTTCTTCCATCCGTAAAGGGGGACCCCTTTACGGATGGAAGAACAGGGGGGAGGCCCCCAGGAGATGGCTTTTGTCCGAGACGCGGCTGGGTGGTTTCGGGCCAAGAGGCGGGGCCGCGCAGGCGCAAGCAGGCCCCACCCCAAGAGCATCCCTCCGGGCAACGTGCCCCCCCCTTGAGATATCAGGCCAGGTCCACAGGGTCCCTGGGCTGGTGTCAGTGTTAACGGAGGCCCTCCCTGCCACCCAGAGGACCGCGCGTTTTCCCGTGGACCACACTTCCCAGCAGCTCTCCCACCCCCGCAGAGGCAGAGTGCCAGGAAAGAACTAGGGACCTGGTGCCTGGAAGAGGGGCCAGCCACGGTTCCGCGCCAGGTGGAGCGGTTCCTGGCGGGCGGGCGGGACCCTCGACCAAGGACCGGTTCTCCCTTGGGGAGTCTGGCCTGTGCCCCGCCTGGGAGGCCAAGAGCCTTGCTTCGCCTGCAAAGCCCCCACCCTGCCACAAGGCGGCAGACTTGGACCCAGCCGCTTCAACCCTCCAGTCTCTGCGGAACCACCCAAAAATGGAGTGTGACCGCTGCGACCTCAGTCCCCCAGAGCTCGAACCCCCACCTCTGTGAGGGAATCGGCGACCTCCTGTCCTTGGCGTCCGCAAAAGGCATTCACCTGCGGTGAACCTGGGCCTCGGGCGAGCACGGCCAGGCCCCATGGTAGGAGCCCGGGGAGGCAATGGCAGCCTCTGCGGCCAGGCCTCGGACTCTCCCCGGGGCTCTCTCGGGGCACGGGCACCCTCTCTCGCCTAGAGAGTGCCCACGCCGTGCCTTGAGCCCCGCGAGACACCTGCTTCCCGTGATAAGAGGCCCCCTGCCTCCGTGGAGCTTGGAACTCTGGGGCCGGGCTGCGGGTCCCTGGGCTAAGGGACTGGAAGCGCGCAGACCCCTCCGTCCCGACCGCCCAACTGCGAAGGACAGGGGGGAGGCCCCCAGGAGATGGCTTTGTTCAGAGCCGCGGCTGGCCGGTTTCGGGCCAAGACGCGGGACCCGGCAGGCTCAGGACAGGCAGCCCCAGCACAAGCCTCCCTCGGGGCAACGGGCCCCACCCTGGACATATCAGGCCTGCTTCACAGGGTCCCTGGGGTCGTGTCCGTGGAACTGGAAGCTCTCCCCGCCACCCAGAGGTCCGTTCCTTTTCCCGTGGACCACACTTGCCAGCCCGTCTTACACCCCGCCAGAGGCAGAGTGCCAGGGAAGAGCTAGGGACCCGGGGCCTCGATGAGGGGCGGGCCAGGGTTCCACGCCTGGTGGGCAGGGGCCCGGGCGGGCCGGACCCACGCCCAGGGACCCCGTCTCCAGGGGGGACTCGGGCCTGAGACCTGCCTGGGGGGCTATGAGTCTTTCCTGGCTCAATCGGCCCCACCCTGCCCCGAGGCGGCAAACGTGCACCGAGACGCTTCTACTCTCTAAAGTCTGGGCTGGACTTCGCGAGAAGGGACTGTGTCCACTGGGACCTGGGTCCCACAGAGCTCGAACCCCCCTCCCCGTGAAGGCATCCGCGGCCTGTGGTCCCTGGTGTCCGCAAAAGGCATTCACCTGCGGAGAACCTGGGCCCAGGTGAGCGGGACCAGGCCCCACGGCAGGAGCCTGGGGAGGCCACTGGAGCCCCGGGGGCCAGGGCTGGGCATTTTCCCGGGTGCTCTCTCGGGTCCCAGGCGCCCTCTCTCGCCCGGAGAGTGCCCACGCCGTCCCCTGACCCCCGCAGGATGCCTGCATCCCGCCATAAGCGGCCCACCTCGTCCATGGAGCTGGGACACATGGGGCCGGGGTGCGAGGAACTGGCCTACGTGGCTGCAAACCCGCAGACCCCTCCGTCCCGTCCCCACCACTGCGAAGATCCCCCTGTTCTTCCATCCGTAAAGGGGTCCCCGGGAGGCCCCCAGGAGATGGCTTTTGTCCGAGACGTGGCTGGGAGGTTTCGGGCCAAGAGGCGGGGCCTCGCAGGCGCAAGCAGGCCCCACCCCAAGAGCATCCCTCCGGGCAACGTGCCCCCCCCTTGAGATATCAGGCCAGGTCCACAGGGTCCCTGGGCTGGTGTCAGAGTTAACGGAGGCCCTCCCTGCCACCCAGAGGACCGCGCGTTTTCCCGTGGACCACACTTGCCAGGCTGTCTCCCACCCCGCCAGAGGCAGAGTGCCAGGGAAGAGCTAGGGACCTGGGGCCGGGAAGAGGGGCCGGCCACGGTTCCGCCCCAGGTGGAGCGGTTCCGGGCGGGCGGGCGGGACCCTCGACCAAGGACCGGTTCTCCCTTGGGGAGTCTGGCCTGTGCCCCGCCTGGGAGGCCAAGAGCCTTGCTTCGCCTGCAAAGCCCCCACCCTGCCACAAGGCGGCAGACTTGGACCCAGCCGCTTCAACCCTCCAGTCTCTGCGGAACCACCCAAAAATGGAGTGTGACCGCTGCGACCTCAGTCCCCCAGAGCTCGAACCCCCACCTCTGTGAGGGAATCGGCGACCTCCTGTCCTTGGCGTCCGCAAAAGGCATTCACCTGCGGTGAACCTGGGCCTCGGGCGAGCACGGCCAGGCCCCATGGTAGGAGACCGGGGAGGCAATGGCAGCCTCTGCGGCCAGGCCTCGGACTCTCCCCGGGGCTCTCTCGGGGCACGGGCACCCTCTCGCGCCTAGAGAGTGCCCACGCCGTGCCTTGAGCCCCGCGAGACACCTGCTTCCCGTGATAAGAGGCCCCCTGCCTTCGTGGAGCTTGGAACTCTGGGGCGGGCTGCGGGTCCCTGGGCTAAGTGGCTGGAAGCGGGCAGACCCCTCCGTCCCGACCGCCCAACTGCGAAGGACAGGGGGGAGGCCCCCAGGAGATGGCTTTGGTTAGAGCCGCTCCTGGCCGGTTTCGGGCCGAGACGCGGGACCCGGCAGGCTCAGGACAGGCAGCCCCAGCACAAGCCTCCCTCGGGGCAACGGGCCCCACCCTGGACATATCAGGCCTGCTTCACAGGGTCCCTGGGGTCGTGTCGGTGGAACTGGAAGCTCTCCCCGCCACCCAGAGGTCCGTTCCTTTTCCCGTGGACCACACTTGCCAGCCCGTCTCCCACCCCGCCAGAGGCAGAGTGCCAGGGAAGAGCTAGGGACCCGGGGCCTCGATGAGGGGCGGACCAGTGTTCCTCGCCTGGTGGGCAAGGGCCCGGGCGGGCGGGACCCACGCCCAGGGACCGTGTCTCCCTGGGGGTCTCGGGCCTGAGACCTGCCTGGGGGGCTAAGAGTCTCTCTTGGCTCAAACGGCCCCACCCTGCCCCGAGGCGGAAAACTTGGACCGAGACGCTTCTACTCTCTAAAGTCTGGGGTGAACTTTGCGAGAAGGGACTGTGTGCGCTGCGACCTGGGTCCCACAGAGCTCGAACACCCCCTGCCCGTGAAGGGATCCGCTGCCTGTGGTCCCTGGTGTCCGCAAAAGGTATTCACCTGCGGAGAACCTGGGCCCAGGTGAGCGGGACCAGGCCCCACGGCAGGAGCCTGGGGAGGCCACTGGAGCCACGGGGGCCAGGGCTGGGCATTTTCCCGGGTGCTCTCTCGGGTCCCAGGCGCCCTCTCTCGCCCGGGGAGTGCCCACGCCGTCCCCTGACCCCCGCAGGACGCCTGCATCCCGCCATAAGCGGCCCACCTCGTCCATGGAGCTGGGACACATGGGGCCGGGGTGCGAGCAACTGGCCTACGTGGCTGCAAACCCGCAGACCCCTCCGTCCCGTCCCCACCACTGCGAAGATCCCCCTGTTCTTCCATCCGTAAAGGGGTCCCCCTTTACGGATGGAAGAATAGGGGGGAGGACCTCAGGAGATGGCTTTTGCCCGAGCCGCGGCTGGGTGGTTTCGGGCCAAGAGGCTGGGCCGCGCAGGCGCAAGCAGGCCCCACCCCAAGAGCATCCCTCCGGGCAACGTGCCCCCCCCTTGAGATATCAGGCGTGGTCCACAGGGTCCCTGGGCTGGTGTCAGAGTTAACTGAGGCCCTCCCTGCCACCCAGAGGACGGCGCGTTTTCCCGTGGACCACACTTGCCAGGCCGTCTCCCACCCCGCCAGAGGCAGAGTGCCAGGGAAGAGCTAGGGACCTGGGGCAGGGAAGAGGGGCCGGCCACCGTTCCAGGCCAGGTTGGGCGGGCCCGGGCGGGTGTGACCCACGCCCAGGGACCGGGTCTCCCTGGGGGTCTCGGGCCTGAGACCTGCCTGGGGGGCTAAGAGTCTCTCTTGGCTCATACGGCCCCACCCTGCCCCGAGGCGGAAAACTTGGACCGAGACGCTTCTACTCTCTAAAGTCTGGGCTGAACTTTGCGAGAAGGGACTGTGTGCGCTGCGACCTGGGTCCCACAGAGCTCGAACCCCCCCTGCCCGTGAAGGGATCCGCGGCCTGTGGTCCCTGGTGTCCGCAAAAGGCATTCACCTGCGGAGAACCTGGGCCCAGGTGAGCGGGACCAGGTCCCACGGCAGGAGCCTGGGGAGGCCACTGGTGCCCCGGGAGCCAGGACTGGGCATTTTCCCGGGTGCTCTCTCGTGTCCCAGGCGCCCCCTCTCGCCCTGGGAGTGCCCACGCCGTCCCCTGACCCCCGCAGGACGCCTGCATCCCGCCATAAGCGGCCCACCTCGTCCATGGAGCTGGGACACATGGGGCCGGGGTGCGAGCAACTGGCCTACGTGGCTGCAAACCCGCAGACCCCGCCGTCCCGTCCCCACCACTGCGAAGATCCCCCTTTTCTTCCATCCGTAAAGGGGTCCCCCTTTACGGATGGAAGAACAGGGGGGAGGCCCCCAGGAGATGGCTTTTGTCCGAGACGCGGCTGGGAGGTTTCGGGCCAAGAGGCGGGGCCGCGCAGGCGCAAGCAGGCCCCACCCCAAGAGCATCCCTCCGGGCAACGTGCCTCCCCCTTGAGATATCAGGCCAGGTCCACAGGGTCCCTGGGCTGGTGTCAGAGTTAACGGAGGCCCTCCCTGCGACCCAGAGGACCGCGCGTTTTCCCGTGGACCACACTTCCCAGCAGCTCTCCCACCCCCGCAGAGGCAGAGTGCCAGGAAAGAACTAGGGACCTGGTGCCTGGAAGAGGGGCCAGCCACGGTTCCGCGCCAGGTGGAGCGGTTCCGGGCGGGCGGGCGGGACCCTCGACCAAGGACCGGTTCTCCCTTGGGGAGTCTGGCCTGTGCCCCGCCTGGGAGGCCAAGAGCCTTGCTTCGCCTGCAAAGCCCCCACCCTGCCAGAAGGCGGCAGACTTGGACCCAGCCGCTTCAACCCTCCAGTCTCTGCGGAACCACCCAAAAATGGAGTGTGACCGCTGCGGCCTCAGTCCCCCAGAGCTCGAACCCCCACCTCTGTGAGGGAATCGGCGACCTCCTGTCCTTGGCGTCCGCAAAAGGCATTCACCTGCGGTGAACCTGGGCCTCGGGCGAGCACGGCCAGGCCCCATGGTAGGAGCCCGGGGAGGCAATGGCAGCCTCTGCGGCCAGGCCTCGGACTCTCCCCGGGGCTCTCTCGGGGCACGGGCACCCTCTCTCGCCTAGAGAGTGCCCACGCCGTGCCTTGAGCCCCGCGAGACACCTGCTTCCCGTGATAAGAGGCCCCCTGCCTCCGTGGAGCTTGGAACTCTGGGGCCGGGCTGCGGGTCCCTGGGCTAAGTGGCTGGAAGCGCGCAGACCCCTCCGTCCCGACCGCCCAACTGCGAAGGACAGGGGGGAGGCCCCCAGGAGATGGCTTTGTTCAGAGCCGCGGCTGGCCGGTTTCGGGCCAAGACGCGGGACCCGGCAGGCTCAGGACAGGCAGCCCCAGCACAAGCCTCCCTCGGGGCAACGGGCCCCACCCTGGACATATCAGGCCTGCTTCACAGGGTCCCTGGGGTCGTGTCCGTGGAACTGGAAGCTCTCCCCGCCACCCAGAGGTCCGTTCCTTTTCCCGTGGACCACACATGCCAGCCCGTCTTACACCCCGCCAGAGGCAGAGTGCCAGGGAAGAGCTAGGGAACCGGGGCCTCGATGAGGGGCGGGCCAGGGTTCCACGCCTGGTGGGCAGGGGCCCGGGCGGGCCGGACCCACGCCCAGGGACCCCGTCTCCAGGGGGGACTCGGGCCTGAGACCTGCCTGGGGGGCTATGAGTCTTTCCTGGCTCAATCGGCCCCACCCTGCCCCGAGGCGGCAAACGTGCACCGAGACGCTTCTACTCTCTAAAGTCTGGGCTGGACTTCGCGAGAAGGGACTGTGTCCACTGGGACCCGGGTCCCACAGAGCTCGAACCCCCCTCCCCGTGAAGGCATCCGCGGCCTGTGGTCCCTGGTGTCCGCAAAAGGCTTTCACCTGCGGAGAACCTGGGCCCAGGTGAGCGGGACCAGGCCCCACGGCAGGAGCCTGGGGAGGCCACTGGAGCCCCGGGGGCCAGGGCTGGGCATTTTCCCGGGTGCTCTCTCGGGTCCCAGGAGCCCTCTCTCGCCCGGGGAGTGCCCACGCCGTCCCCTGACCCCCGCAGGACGCCTGCATCCCGCCATAAGCGGCCCACCTCGTCCATGGAGCTGGGACACATGGGGCCGGGGTGCGAGGAACTGGCCTACGTGGCTGCAAACCCGCAGACCCCTCCGTCCCGTCCCCACCACTGCGAAGATCCCCCTGTTCTTCCATCCGTAAAGGGGTCCCCGGGAGGCCCCCAGGAGATGGCTTTTGTCCGAGACGCGGCTGGGAGGTTTCGGGCCAAGAGGCGGGGCCGCGCAGGCGCAAGCAGGCCCCACCCCAAGAGCATCACTCCGGGCAACGTGCCCCCCCCTTGAGATATCAGGCCAGGTCCACAGGGTCCCTGGGCTGGTGTCAGAGTTAACGGAGGCCCTCCCTGCCACCCAGAGGACCGCGCGTTTTCCCGTGGACCACACTTGCCAGGCTGTCTCCCACCCCGCCAGAGGCAGAGTGCCAGGGAAGAGCTAGGGACCTGGGGCCGGGAAGAGGGGCTGGCCACGGTTCCGCGCCAGGTGGAGCGGTTCCGGGCGGGCGGGCGGGACCCTCGACCAAGGACCGGTTCTTCCTTGGGGAGTCTGGCCTGTGCCCCGCCTGGGAGGCCAAGAGCCTTGCTTCGCCTGCAAAGCCCCCACCCTGCCACAAGGCGGCAGACTTGGACCCAGCCGCTTCAACCCTCCAGTCTCTGCGGAACCACCCAAAAATGGAGTGTGACCGCTGCGACCTCAGTCCCCCAGAGCTCGAACCCCCACCTCTGTGAGGGAATCGGCGACCTCCTGTCCTTGGCGTCCGCAAAAGGCATTCACCTGCGGTGAACCTGGGCCTCGGGCGAGCACGGCCAGGCCCCATGGTAGGAGCCCGGGGAGGCAATGGCAGCCTCTGCGGCCAGGCCTCGGACTCTCCCCGGGGCTCTCTCGGGGCACGGGCACCCTCTCTCGCCTAGAGAGTGCCCACGCCGTGCCTTGAGCCCCGCGAGACACCTGCTTCCCGTGATAAGAGGCCCCCTGCCTCCGTGGAGCTTGGAACTCTGGGGCGGGCTGCGGGTCCCTGGGCTAAGTGGCTGGAAGCGAGCAGACCCCTCCGTCCCGACCGCCCAACTGGGAAGGACAGGGGGGAGGCCCCCAGGAGATGGCTTTGGTCAGAGCCGCTGCTGGCCGGTTTCGGGCCGAGACGCGGGACCCGGCAGGCTCAGGACAGGCAGCCCCAGCACAAGCCTCCCTCGGGGCAACGGGCCCCACCCTGGACATATCAGGCCTGCTTCACAGGGTCCCTGGGGTCGTGTCGGTGGAACTGGAAGCTCTCCCCGCCACCCAGAGGTCCGTTCCTTTTCCCGTGGACCACACTTGCCAGCCCGTCTCCCACCCCGCCAGAGGCAGAGTGCCAGGGAAGAGCTAGGGACCCGGGGCCTCGATGAGGGGCGGACCAGGGTTCCGCGCCTGGTGGGCAAGGGCCCGGGCGGGCGGGACCCAAGCCAAGGGACCGGGTCTCCCTGGGGGTCTCGGGCCTGAGACCTGGCTGGGGGGCTAAGAGTCTCTCTTGGCTCAAACGGCCCCACCCTGCCCCGAGGCGGAAAACTTGGACCGAGACGCTTTTACTCTCTAAAGTCTGGGCTGAACTTTGCGAAAAGGGACTGAGTGCGCTGCGACCTGGGTCCCACAGAGCTCGAACCCCCCCTGCCCGTGAAGGGATCCGCTGCCTGTGGTCCCTGGTGTCCGCAAAAGGCATTCACCTGCGGAGAACCTGGGCCCAGGTGAGCGGGACCAGGCCCCACGGCAGGAGCCTGGGGAGGCCACTGGAGCCACGGGGGCCAGGGCTGGGCATTTTCCCGGGTGCTCTCTCGGGTCCCAGGCGCCCTCTCTCGCCCGGGGAGTGCCCACGCCGTCCCCTGACCCCCGCAGGACGCCTGCATCCCGCCATAAGCGGCCCACCTGGTCCATGGAGCTGGGACACATGGGGTCGGGGTGCGAGCAACTGGCCTACGTGGCTGCAAACCCGCAGACCCCTCCGTCCCGTCCCCACCACTGCGAAGATCCCCCTGTTCTTCCATCCGTAAAGGGGTCCCCCTTTACGGATGGAAGAACAGGGGGGAGGCCCCCAGGAGATGGCTTTTGTCGGAGACGCGGCTGGGAGGTTTGGGGCCAAGAGGCGGGGCCGCGGAGGCGCAAGCTGGCCCCACCCCAAGAGCATCCCTCCGGGCAACGTGCCCCCCCCTTGAGATATCAGGCCAGGTCCACAGGGTCCCTGGGCTGGTGTCAGAGTTAACGGAGGCCCTCCCTGCCACCCAGAGGCCCGCGCGTTTTCCCGTGGACCACACTTCCCAGCAGCTCTCCCACCCCCGCAGAGGCAGAGTGCCAGGAAAGAACTAGGGACCTGGTGCCTGGAAGAGGGGCCGGCCACGGTTCCGCGCCAGGTGGAGCGGTTCCGAGCGGGCGGGCGGGACACTCGACCAAGGACCGGTTCTCCCTTGGGGAGTCTGGCCTGTGCCCTGCCTGGGAGGCTAAGAGCCTTGCTTCGCCTGCAAAGCCCCCACCCTGCCACAAGGCGGCAGACTTGGACCCAGCCGCTTCAACCCTCCAGTCTCTGCGGAACCACCCAAAAATGGAGTGTGACCGCTGCGGCCTCAGTCCCCCAGAGCTCGAACCCCCACCTCTGTGAGGGAATCGGCGACCTCCTGTCCTTGGCGTCCGCAAAAGGCATTCACCTGCGGTGAACCTGGGCCTCGGGCGAACACGGTCAGGCCCCATGGTAGGAGCCCGGGGAGGCAATGGCAGCCTCTGCGGCCAGGCCTCGGACTCTCCCCGGGGCTCTCTCGGGTCCCAGGCGCCCTCTCTCGCCCGGGGAGTGCCCAAGCCGTCCCCTGACCCCCGCAGGACGCCTGCATCCCGCCATAAGCGGCCCACCTCGTCCATGGAGCTGGGACACATGGGGCCGGGGTGCGAGCAACTGGCCTACGTGGCTGCAAACCCGCAGACCCCTCCGTCCCGTCCCCACCACTGCGAAGATCCCCCTGTTCTTCCATCCGTAAAGGGGTCCCCCTTTACGGATGGAAGAACAGGGGGGAGGCCCCCAGGATATGGCTTTTGTCCGAGCCGGGGCTGGGTGGTTTCGGGCCAAGAGGCGGGGCCGCGCAGGCGCAAGCAAGCCCCACCCCAGAGCATCCCTCCGGGCAACGTGCCCCCCCCTTGAGATATCAGGCCAGGTCCACAGGGTCCCTGGGCTGGTGTCAGAGTTAACGGAGGCCCTCCCTGCCACCCAGAGGACCGCGCGATTTCCCGTGGACCACACTTGCCAGCCCGTCTCCCACCCCGCCAGAGGCAGAGTGCCAGGGAAGAGCTAGGGACCTGGGGCCGGGAAGAGGGGCGGGCCACGGTTCCGGGCCATGTGGGGCGTTACCGGGCGGGCGGGACCCACGCCCAGGGACAGGGTCTACCTGGGGGTCTCGGGCCTGAGACCTGCCTGGGGGGCTAGGAGTCTCTCTTGGCTCAAACGGCCCCACCCTGCCCCGAGGCGGCAAACGTGCACCTAGACGCTTCTCCTCTCTAAAGTCTGGGCTGGACTTCGCGAGAAGGCACTGTGTCCGCTGGGACCCGGTTCCCACAGAGCTCGAACGCCCCTCCCCGTGAAGGCATCCGCGGCCTGTGGTCCTTGGTGTCCGCAAAAGGCATTCACCTGCGGAGAACCCGGGCCCAGGTGAGCGGGACCAGGCCCCACGGCAGGAGCCTGGGGAGGCCACTGGAGCCACGGGGGCCAGGGCTGGGCATTTTCCCGGGTGCTCTCTCGGGTCCCAGGCGCCCTCTCTCGCCCGGGGAGTGCCCACGCCGTCCCCTGACCCCCGCAGGACGCCTGCATCCCGCCATAAGCGGCCCACCTCGTCCATGGAGCTGGGACACATGAGGCCGGGGTGCGAGCAACTGGCCTACGTGGCTGCAAACCCGCAGACCCCTCCGTCCCGTCCCCACCACTGCGAAGATCCCCCTGTTCTTCCATCCATAAAGGGGTCCCCCATTACGGATGGAAGAACAGGGGGGAGGCCCCCAGGAGATGGCTTTTGTCCGAGACGCGGCTGGGAGGTTTGGGGCCAAGAGGCGGGGCCGCGGAGGCACAAGCAGGCCCCACCCCAAGAGCATCCCTCCGGGCAACGTGCCCCCCCCTTGAGATATCAGGCGTGGTCCACAGGGTCCCTGGGCTGGTGTCAGAGTTAACTGAGGCCCTCCCTGCCACCCAGAGGACGGCGCGTTTTCCCGTGGACCACACTTGCCAGGCCGTCTCCCACCCCGCCAGAGGCAGAGTGCCAGGGAAGAGCTAGGGACCTGGGGCCGGGAAGAGGGGCCGGCCACGGTTCCGCGCCAGGTGGAGCGGTTCCGAGCGGGCGGGCGGGACCCTCGACCAAGGACCGGTTCTCCCTTGGGGAGTCTGGCCTGTGCCCCGCCTGGGAGGCTAAGAGCCTTGCTTCGCCTGCAAAGCCCCCACCCTGCCACAAGGCGGCAGACTTAGACCCAGCCGCTTCAACCCTCCAGACTCTGCGGAACCACCCAAAAATGGAGTGTGACCGCTGCGACCTCAGTCCCACAGAGCTCGAACCCCCACCTCTGTGAGGGAATCGGCGACCTCCGTCCTTAGCGTCCGCAAAAGGCATTAATCTGCGGTGAACCTGGGCCTCGGGCGAACACGGCCAGGCCCCATGGTAGGAGCCCGGGGAGGCAATGGCAGCCTCTGCGGCCAGGCCTCGGACTCTCCCCGGGGCTCTCTCGGGTCCCAGGCGCCCTCTCTCGCCCGGGGAGTGCCCCCGCCGTCCCCTGACCCCCGCAGGACGCCTGCATCCCGCCATAAGCGGCCCACCTCGTCCATGGACCTGGGACACATGGGGCCGGGTGCGAGCAACTAGCCTACGTGGCTGCAAACCCGCAGACCCCTCCGTCCCGTCCCCACCACTGCGAAGATCCCCCTGTTCTTCCATCCGTAAAGGGGTCCCCCTTTACGGATGGAAGAACAGGGGGGAGGCCCCCAGGAGATGGCTTTTGTCCGAGCCGCGGCTGGGTGGTTTCGGGCCAAGAGGCGGGGCCGCGCAGGCGCAAGCAGGCCCCACCCCAAGAGCATCCCTCCGGGCAACGTGCCCCCCCCCCTTGAGATATCAGGCCAGGTCCACAGGGTCCCTGGGCTGGTGTCAGAGTTAACGGAGGCCTTCCCTGCCACCCAGAGGACCGCGCGTTTTCCCGTGGACCACACTTCCCAGCAGCTCTCCCACCCCCGCAGAGGCAGAGTGCCAGGAAAGAACTAGGGACCTGGTGCCTGGAAGAGGGGCCGGCCACGGTTCCGCGCCAGGTGGAGCGGTTCCGGGTGGGCGGGCGGGACCCTCGACCAAGGACCGGTTCTCCCTTGGGGAGTCTGGCCTGTGCCCCGCCTGGGAGGCCAAGAGCCTTGCTTCGCCTGCAAAGCCCCCACCCTGCCACAAGGCGGCAGACTTGGACCCAGCCGCTTCAACCCTCCAGTCTCTGCGGAACCACCCAAAAATGGAGTGTGACCGCTGCGACCTCAGTCCCCCAGAGCTCGAACCCCCACCTCTGTGAGGGAATCGGCGACCTCCTGTCCTTGGCGTCCGCAAAAGGCATTCACCTGCGGTGAACCTGGGCCTCGGGCGAGCACGGCCAGGCCCCATGGTAGGAGCCCGGGGAGGCAATGGCAGCCTCTGCGGCCAGGCCTCGGACTCTCCCCGGGGCTCTCTCGGGGCACGGGCACCCTCTCGCGCCTAGAGAGTGCCCACGCCGTGCCTTGAGCCACGCGAGACACCTGCTTCCCGTGATAAGAGGCCCCCTGCCTCCGTGGAGCTTGGAACTCTGGGGCGGGCTGCGGGTCCCTGGGCTAAGTGGCTGGAAGCGGGCAGACCCCTCCGTCCCGACCGCCCAACTGCGAAGGACAGGGGGGAGGCCCCCAGGAGATGGCTTTGGTTAGAGCCGCTGCTGGCCGGTTTCGGGCCGAGACGCGGGACCCGGCAGGCTCAGGACAGGCAGCCCCAGCACAAGCCTCCCTCGGGGCAACGGGCCCCACCCTGGACATATCAGGCCTGCTTCACAGGGTCCCTGGGGTCGTGTCGGTGGAACTGGAAGCTCTCCCCGCCACCCAGAGGTCCGTTCCTTTTCCCGTGGACCACACTTGCCAGCCCGTCTCCCACCCCGCCAGAGGCAG
Source organism: Desmodus rotundus (assembly GCF_022682495.2). Taxonomy (NCBI): domain Eukaryota; kingdom Metazoa; phylum Chordata; class Mammalia; order Chiroptera; family Phyllostomidae; genus Desmodus; species Desmodus rotundus. Next base: position 249,233 of record NW_026527280.1, on the reverse strand, counting down.
AGTGCCAGGGAAGAGCTAGGGACCCGGGGCCTCGATGAGGGGCGGACCAGTGTTCCTCGCCTGGTGGGCAAGGGCCGGGCGGGCGGGACCCACGCCCAGGGACCGGGTCTCCCTGGGGGTCTCGGGCCTGAGACCTGCCTGGGGGGCTAAGAGTCTCTCTTGGCTCAAACGGCCCCACCCTGCCCCGAGGCGGAAAACTTGGACGGAGACGCTTCTACTCTCTAAAGTCTGGGGTGAACTTTGCGAGAAGGGACTGTGTGCGCTGCGACCTGGGTCCCACAGAGCTCGAACACCCCCTGCCCGTGAAGGGATCCGCTGCCTGTGGTCCCTGGTGTCCGCAAAAGGTATTCACCTGCGGAGAACCTGGGCCCAGGTGAGCGGGACCAGGCCCCACGGCAGGAGCCTGGGGAGGCCACTGGAGCCACGGGGGCCAGGGCTGGGCATTTTCCCGGGTGCTCTCTCGGGTCCCAGGCGCCCTCTCTCGCCCGGGGAGTGCCCACGCCGTCCCCTGACCCCCGCAGGACGCCTGCATCCCGCCATAAGCGGCCCACCTCGTCCATGGAGCTGGGACACATGGGGCCGGGGTGCGAGCAACTGGCCTACGTGGCTGCAAACCCGCAGACCCCTCCGTCCCGTCCCCACCACTGCGAAGATCCCCCTGTTCTTCCATCCGTAAAGGGGTCCCCCTTTACGGATGGAAGAACAGGGGGGAGGACCTCAGGAGATGGCTTTTGCCCGAGCCGCGGCTGGGTGGTTTCGGGCCAAGAGGCGGGGCCGCGGAGGCGCAAGCAGGCCCCACCCCAAGAGCATCCCTCCGGGCAACGTGCCCCCCCCTTGAGATATCAGGCGTGGTCCACAGGGTCCCTGGGCTGGTGTCAGAGTTAACTGAGGCCCTCCCTGCCACCCAGAGGACGGCGCGTTTTCCCGTGGACCACACTTGCCAGGCCGTCTCCCACCCCGCCAGAGGCAGAGTGCCAGGGAAGAGCTAGGGACCCGGGGCCTCGATGAGGGGCGGACCAGTGTTCCTCGCCTGGTGGGCAAGGGCCGGGCGGGCGGGACCCACGCCCAGGGACCGGGTCTCCCTGGGGGTCTCGGGCCTGAGACCTGCCTGGGGGGCTAAGAGTCTCTCTTGGCTCATACGGCCCCACCCTGCCCCGAGGCGGAAAACTTGGACCGAGACGCTTCTACTCTCTAAAGTCTGGGCTGAACTTTGCGAGAAGGGACTGTGTGCGCTGCGACCTGGGTCCCACAGAGCTCGAACCCCCCCTGCCCGTGAAGGGATCCGCGGCCTGTGGTCCCTGGTGTCCGCAAAAGGCATTCACCTGCGGAGAACCTGGGCCCAGGTGAGCGGGACCAGGTCCCACGGCAGGAGCCTGGGGAGGCCACTGGTGCCCCGGGGGCCAGGACTGGGAATTTTCCCGGGTGCTCTCTCGTGTCCCAGGCGCCCTATTTCGCCCTGGGTGTGCCCACGCCGTCCCCTGACCCCCGCAGGACGCCTGCATCCCGCCATAAGCGGCCCACCTCGTCCATGGAGCTGGGACACATGGGGCCGGGGTGCGAGCAACTGGCCTACGTGGCTGCAAACCCGCAGACCCCGCCGTCCCGTCCCCACCACTGCGAAGATCCCCCTTTTCTTCCATCCGTAAAGGGGTCCCCCTTTACGGATGGAAGAACAGGGGGGAGGCCCCCAGGAGATGGCTTTTGTCCGAGACGCGGCTGGGAGGTTTCGGGCCAAGAGGCGGGGCCGCGCAGGCGCAAGCAGGCCCCACCCCAAGAGCATCCCTCCGGGCAACGTGCCCCCCCCTTGAGATATCAGGCCAGGTCCACAGGGTCCCTGGGCTGGTGTCAGAGTTAACGGAGGCCCTCCCTGCGACCCAGAGGACCGCGCGTTTTCCCGTGGACCACACTTCCCAGCATCTCTCCCACCCCCGCAGAGGCAGAGTGCCAGGAAAGAACTAGGGACCTGGTGCCTGGAAGAGGGGCCAGCCACGGTTCCGCGCCAGGTGGAGCGGTTCCGGGCGGGCGGGCGGGACCCTCGACCAAGGACCGGTTCTCCCTTGGGGAGTCTGGCCTGTGCCCCGCCTGGGAGGCCAAGAGCCTTGCTTCGCCTGCAAAGCCCCCACCCTGCCACAAGGCGGCAGACTTGGACCCAGCCACTTCAACCCTCCAGTCTCTGCGGAACCACCCAAAAATGGAGTGTGACCGCTGCGGCCTCAGTCCCCCAGAGCTCGAACCCCCACCTCTGTGAGGGAATCGGCGACCTCCTGTCCTTGGCGTCCGCAAAAGGCATTCACCTGCGGTGAACCTGGGCCTCGGGCGAACACGGTCAGGACCCATGGTAGGAGCCAGGGGAGGCAATGGCAGCCTCTGCGGCCAGGCCTCGGACTCTCCCCGGGGCTCTCTCGGGTCCCAGGCGCCCTCTCTCGCCCGGGGAGTGCCCACACCGTCCCCTGACCCCCGCAGGACGCCTGCATCCCGCCATAAGCGGCCCACCTCGTCCATGGAGCTGGGACACATGGGGCCGGGCTGCGAGCAACTGGCCTATGTGGCTGCAAACCCGCAGAACCCTCCGTCCCGTCCCCACCACTGCGAAGATCCCCCTTTTCTTCCATCCGTAAAGGGGTCCCCCTTTACGGATGGAAGAACAGGGGGGAGGCCCCCAGGAGATGGCTTTTGTCCGAGACGCGGCTGGGAGGTTTGGGGCCAAGAGGCGGGGCCGCGCAGGCGCAAGCAGGCCCCACCCCAAGAGCATCCCTCCGGGCAACGTGCCCCCCCCTTGAGATATCAGGCCAGGTCCACAGGGTCCCTGCGCTGGTGTCAGTGTTAACGGAGGCCCTCCCTGCCACCCACAGGACCGCGCGTTTTCCCGTGGACCACACTTCCCAGCAGCTCTCCCACCCCCGCAGAGGCAGAGTGCCAGGAAAGAACTAGGGACCTGGTGCCTGGAAGAGGGGCCGGCCACGGTTCCGCGCCAGGTGGAGCGGTTCCGGGCGGGCGGGCGGGACCCTCGACCAAGGACCGGTTCTCCCTTGGGGAGTCTGGCCTGTGCCCCGCCTGGGAGGCCAAGAGCCTTGCTTCGCCTGCAAAGCCCCCACCCTGCCACAAGGCGGCAGACTTGGACCCAGCCGGTTCAACCCTCCAGTCTCTGCGGAACCACCCAAAAATGGAGTGTGACCGCTGCGACCTCAGTCCCCCAGAGCTCGAACCCCCACCTCTGTGAGGGAATCGGCGACCTCCTGTCCTTGGCGTCCGCAAAAGGCATTCACCTGCGGTGAACCTGGGCCTCGGGCGAGCACGGCCAGGCCCCATGGTAGGAGCCCTGGGAGGCAATGGCAGCCTCTGCGGCCAGGCCTCGGACTCTCCCCGGGGCTCTCTCGGGGCACGGGCACCCTCTCGCGCCTAGAGAGTGCCCACGCCGTGCCTTGAGCCCCGCGAGACACCTGCTTCCCGTGATAAGAGGCCCCCTGCCTCCGTGGAGCTTGGAACTCTGGGGCGGGCTGCGGGTCCCTGGGCTAAGTGGCTGGAAGCGGGCAGACCCCTCCGTCCCGACCGCCCAACTGCGAAGGACAGGGGGGAGGCCCCCAGGAGATGGCTTTGGTTAGAGCCGCTCCTGGCCGGTTTCGGGCCGAGACGCGGGACCCGGCAGGCTCAGGACAGGCAGCCCCAGCACAAGCCTCCCTCGGGGCAACGGGCCCCACCCTGGACATATCAGGCCTGCTTCACAGGGTCCCTGGGGTCGTGTCGGTGGAACTGGAAGCTCTCCCCGCCACCCAGAGGTCCGTTCCTTTTCCCGTGGACCACACTTGCCAGCCCGTCTCCCACCCCGCCAGAGGCAGAGTGCCAGGGAAGAGCTAGGGACCCGGGGCCTCGATGAGGGGCGGACCAGTGTTCCTCGCCTGGTGGGCAAGGGCCCGGGCGGGCGGGACCCACGCCCAGGGACCGGGTCTCCCTGGGGGTCTCGGGCCTGAGACCTGCCTAGGGGGCTAAGAGTCTCTCTTGGCTCAAACGGCCCCACCCTGCCCCGAGGCGGAAAACTTGGACCGAGACGCTTCTACTCTCTAAAGTCTGGGGTGAACTTTGCGAGAAGGGACTGTGTGCGCTGCGACCTGGGTCCCACAGAGCTCGAACACCCCCTGCCCGTGAAGGGATCCGCTGCCTGTGGTCCCTGGTGTCCGCAAAAGGTATTCACCTGCGGAGAACCTGGGCCCAGGTGAGCGGGACCAGGCACCACGGCAGGAGCCTGGGGAGGCCACTGGAGCCACGGGGGCCAGGGCTGGGCATTTTCCCGGGTGCTCTCTCGGGTCCCAGGCGCCCTCTCTCGCCCGGGGAGTGCCCACGCCGTCCCCTGACCCCCGCAGGACGCCTGCATCCCGCCATAAGCGGCCCACCTCGTCCATGGAGCTGGGACACATGGGGCCGGGGTGCGAGCAACTGGCCTACGTGGCTGCAAACCCGCAGACCCCTCCGTCCCGTCCCCACCACTGCGAAGATCCCCCTGTTCTTCCATCCGTAAAGGGGTCCCCCTTTACGGATGGAAGAATAGGGGGGAGGACCTCAGGAGATGGCTTTTGCCCGAGCCGCGGCTGGGTGGTTTCGGGCCAAGAGGCTGGGCCGCGCAGGCGCAAGCAGGCCCCACCCCAAGAGCATCCCTCCGGGCAACGTGCCCCCCCCTTGAGATATCAGGCGTGGTCCACAGGGTCCCTGGGCTGGTGTCAGAGTTAACTGAGGCCCTCCCTGCCACCCAGAGGACGGCGCGTTTTCCCGTGGACCACACTTGCCAGGCCGTCTCCCACCCCGCCAGAGGCAGAGTGCCAGGGAAGAGCTAGGGACCTGGGGCAGGGAAGAGGGGCCGGCCACCGTTCCAGGCCAGGTTGGGCGGGCCCGGGCGGGTGGGACCCACGCCCAGGGACCGGGTCTCCCTGGGGGTCTCGGGCCTGAGACCTGCCTGGGGGGCTAAGAGTCTCTCTTGGCTCATACGGCCCCACCCTGCCCCGAGGCGGAAAACTTGGACCGAGACGCTTCTACTCTCTAAAGTCTGGGCTGAACTTTGCGAGAAGGGACTGTGTGCGCTGCGACCTGGGTCCCACAGAGCTCGAACCCCCCCTGCCCGTGAAGGGATCCGCGGCCTGTGGTCCCTGGTGTCCGCAAAAGGCATTCACCTGCGGAGAACCTGGGCCCAGGTGAGCGGGACCAGGTCCCACGGCAGGAGCCTGGGGAGGCCACTGGTGCCCCGGGAGCCAGGACTGGGCATTTTCCCGGGTGCTCTCTCGTGTCCCAGGCGCCCCCTCTCGCCCTGGGAGTGCCCACGCCGTCCCCTGACCCCCGCAGGACGCCTGCATCCCGCCATAAGCGGCCCACCTCGTCCATGGAGCTGGGACACATGGGGCCGGGGTGCGAGCAACTGGCCTACGTGGCTGCAAACCCGCAGACCCCGCCGTCCCGTCCCCACCACTGCGAAGATCCCCCTTTTCTTCCATCCGTAAAGGGGTCCCCCTTTACGGATGGAAGAACAGGGGGGAGGCCCCCAGGAGATGGCTTTTGTCCGAGACGCGGCTGGGAGGTTTCGGGCCAAGAGGCGGGGCCGCGCAGGCGCAAGCAGGCCCCACCCCAAGAGCATCCCTCCGGGCAACGTGCCCCCCCCTTGAGATATCAGGCCAGGTCCACAGGGTCCCTGGGCTGGTGTCAGAGTTAACGGAGGCCCTCCCTGCGACCCAGAGGACCGCGCGTTTTCCCGTGGACCACACTTCCCAGCAGCTCTCCCACCCCCGCAGAGGCAGAGTGCCAGGAAAGAACTAGGGACCTGGTGCCTGGAAGAGGGGCCAGCCACGGTTCCGCGCCAGGTGGAGCGGTTCCGGGCGGGCGGGCGGGACCCTCGACCAAGGACCGGTTCTCCCTTGGGGAGTCTGGCCTGTGCCCCGCCTGGGAGGCCAAGAGCCTTGCTTCGCCTGCAAAGCCCCCACCCTGCCACAAGGCGGCAGACTTGGACCCAGCCACTTCAACCCTCCAGTCTCTGCGGAACCACCCAAAAATGGAGTGTGACCGCTGCGGCCTCAGTCCCCCAGAGCTCGAACCCCCACCTCTGTGAGGGAATCGGCGACCTCCTGTCCTTGGCGTCCGCAAAAGGCATTCACCTGCGGTGAACCTGGGCCTCGGGCGAACACGGTCAGGACCCATGGTAGGAGCCCGGGGAGGCAATGGCAGCCTCTGCGGCCAGGCCTCGGACTCTCCCCGGGGCTCTCTCGGGTCCCAGGCGCCCTCTCTCGCCCGGGGAGTGCCCACACCGTCCCCTGACCCCCGCAGGACGCCTGCATCCCGCCATAAGCGGCCCACCTCGTCCATGGAGCTGGGACACATGGGGCCGGGCTGCGAGCAACTGGCCTATGTGGCTGCAAACCCGCAGAACCCTCCGTCCCGTCCCCACCACTGCGAAGATCCCCCTGTTCTTCCATCCGTAAAGGGGTCCCCCTTTACGGATGGAAGAACAGGGGGGAGGCCCCCAGGAGATGGCTTTTGTCCGAGACGCGGCTGGGAGGTTTGGGGCCAAGAGGCGGGGCCGCGCAGGCGCAAGCAGGCCCCACCCCAAGAGCATCCCTCCGGGCAACGTGCCCCCCCCTTGAGATATCAGGCCAGGTCCACAGGGTCCCTGGGCTGGTGTCAGAGTTAACGGAGGCCCTCCCTGCCACCCAGAGGACCGCGCGTTTTCCCGTGGACCACACTTCCCAGCAGCTCTCCCACCCCCGCAGAGGCAGAGTGCCAGGAAAGAACTAGGGACCTGGTGCCTGGAAGAGGGGCCGGCCACGGTTCCGCGCCAGGTGGAGCGGTTCCGGGCGGGCGGGCGGGACCCTCGACCAAGGACCGGTTCTCCCTTGGGGAGTCTGGCCTGTGCCCCGCCTGGGAGGCCAAGAGCCTTGCTTCGCCTGCAAAGCCCCCACCCTGCCACAAGGCGGCAGACTTGGACCCAGCCGCTTCAACCCTCCAGTCTCTGCGGAACCACCCAAAAATGGAGTGTGACCGCTGCGACCTCAGTCCCCCAGAGCCCGAACCCCCACCTCTGTGAGGGAATCGGCGACCTCCTGTCCTTGGCGTCCGCAAAAGGCATTCACCTGCGGTGAACCTGGGCCTCGGGCGAACACGGCCAGGCCCCATGGTAGGAGCCCGGGGAGGCAATGGCAGCCTCTGCGGCCAGGCCTCGGACTCTCCTCGGGGCTCTCTCGGGGCACGGGCACCCTCTCTCGCCTAGAGAGTGCCCACGCCGTGCCTTGAGCCCCGCGAGACACCTGCTTCCCGTGATAAGATGCCCCCTGCCTCCGTGGAGCTTGGAACTCTGGGGCCGGGCTGCGGGTCCCTGGGCTAAGTGGCTGGAAGCGCGCAGACCCCTCCGTCCCGACCGCCCAACTGCGAAGGACAGGGGGGAGGCCCCCAGGAGATGGCTTTGTTCAGAGCCACGGCTGGCCGGTTTCGGGCCAAGACGCGGGACCCGGCACGCTCAGGACAGGCAGCCTCAGCACAAGCCTCCCTCGGGGCAACGGGCCCCACCCTGGACATATCAGGCCTGCTTCACAGGGTCCCTGGGGTCGTGTCCGTGGAACTGGAAGCTCTCCCCGCCACCCAGAGGTCCGTTCCTTTTCCCGTGGACCACACTTGCCAGCCCGTCTTACACCCCGCCAGAGGCAGAGTGCCAGGGAAGAGCTAGGGACCCGGGGCCTCGATGAGGGGCGGGCCAGGGTTCCACGCCTGGTGGGCAGGGGCCCGGGCGGGCCGGACCCACGCCCAGGGACCCCGTCTCCAGGGGGGACTCGGGCCTGAGACCTGCCTGGGGGGCTATGAGTCTTTCCTAGCTCAATCGGCCCCACCCTGCCCCCAGGCGGGAAACGTGCACCGAGACGCTTCTACTCTCTAAAGTCTGGGCTGGACTTCGCGAGAAGGGACTGTGTCCACTGGGACCCGGGTCCCACAGAGCTCGAACCCCCCTCCCCGTGAAGGCATACGCGGCCTGTGGTCCCTGGTGTCCGCAAAAGGCATTCACCTGCGGAGAACCTGGGCCCAGGTGAGCGGGACCAGGTCCCACGGCAGGAGCCTGGGGAGGCCACTGGTGCCCCGGGGGCCAGGACTGGGCATTTTCCCGGGTGCTCTCTCGTGTCCCAGGCGCCCTCTTTCGCCCTGGGTGTGCCCACGCCGTCCCCTGACCCCCGCAGGACGCCTGCATCCCGCCATAAGCGGCCCACCTCGTCCATGGAGCTGGGACACATGGGGCCGGGGTGCGAGCAACTGGCCTACGTGGCTGCAAACCCGCAGACCCCTCCGTCCCGTCCCCACCACTGCGAAGATCCCCCTGTTCTTCCATCCGTAAAGGGGTCCCCCTTTACGGATGGAAGAACAGGGGGGAGGCCCCCAGGAGATGGCTTTTGTCCGAGACGCGGCTGGGAGGTTTGGGGCCAAGAGGCGGGGCCGCGCAGGCGCAAGCAGGCCCCACCCCAAGAGCATCCCTCCGGGCAACATGCCCCCCCCTTGAGATATCAGGCCAGGTCCACAGGGTCCCTGGGCTGGTGTCAGAGTTAACGGAGGCCCTCCCTGCCACCCAGAGGACCGCGCGTTTTCCCGTGGACCACACTTCCCATCAGCTCTCCCACCCCCGCAGAGGCAGAGTGCCAGGAAAGAACTAGGGACCTGGTGCCTGGAAGAGGGGCCAGCCACGGTTCCGCGCCAGGTGGAGCGGTTCCGGGCGGGCGGGAGGGACCCTCGACCAAGGACCGGTTCTCCCATGGGGAGTCTGGCCTGTGCCCCGCCTGGGAGGCCAAGAGCCTTGCTTCGCCTTTAAAGCCCCCACCCTGCCACAAGGCGGCAGACTTGGACCCAGCCACTTCAACTCTCCAGTCTCTGCGGAACCACCCAAAAATGCAGTGTGACCGCTGCGACCTCAGTCCCCCAGAGCTCGAACCCCCACCTCTGTGAGGGAATCGGCGACCTCCTGTCCTTGGCGTCCGCAAAAGGCATTCACCTGCGGTGAACCTGGGCCTCGGGCGAACACGGTCAGGCCCCATGGTAGGAGCCCGGGGAGGCAATGGCAGCCTCTGCGGCCAGGCCTCGGACTCTCCCCGGGGCTCTCTCGGGTCCCAGGCGCCCTCTCTCGCCCGGGGAGTGCCCACACCGTCCCCTGACCCCCGCAGGACGCCTGCATCCCGCCATAAGCGGCCCACCTCGTCCATGGAGCTGGGACACATGGGGCCGGGGTGCGAGCAACTGGCGTATGTGGCTGCAAACCCGCAGACCCCTCCGTCCCGTCCCCACCACTGCGAAGATCCCCCTGTTCTTCCATCCGTAAAGGGGGACCCCTTTACGGATGGAAGAACAGGGGGGAGGCCCCCAGGAGATGGCTTTTGTCCGAGCCGCGGCTGGGTGGTTTCGGGCCAAGAGGCGGGGCCGCGCAGGCGCAAGCAGGCCCCACCCCAAGAGCATCCCTCCGGGCAACGTGCCCCCCCCTTGAGATATCAAGCCAGGTCCACAGGGTCCCTGGGCTGGTGTCAGTGTTAACGGAGGCCCTCCCTGCCACCCAGAGGACCGCGCGTTTTCCCGTGGACCTCACTTCCCAGCAGCTCTCCCACCCCCGCAGAGGCAGAGTGCCAGGAAAGAAATATGGACCTGGTGCCTGGAAGAGGGGCCGGCTACGGTTCCGCGCCAGGTGGAGCGGTTCCGGGCGGGCGGGCGGGACCCTCGACCAAGGACCGGTTCTCCCTTGGGGAGTCTGGCCTGTGCCCCGCCTGGGAGGCCAAGAGCCTTGCTTCGCCTGCAAAGCCCCCACCCTGCCACAAGGCGGCAGACTTGGACCCAGCCGCTTCAACCCTCCAGTCTCTGCGGAACCACCCAAAAATGGAGTGTGACCGCTGCGGCCTCAGTCCCCCAGAGCTTGAACCCCCACCTCTGTGAGGGAATCGGCGACCTCCTGTCCTTGGCGTCCGCAAAAGGCATTCACCTGCGGTGAACCTGGGCCTCGGGCGAGCACGGCCAGGCCCCATGGTAGGAGCCCGGGGAGGCAATGGCAGCCTCTGCGGCCAGGCCTCGGACTCTCCCCGGGGCTCTCTCGGGGCACGGGCACCCTCTCTCGCCTAGAGAGTGCCCACGCCGTGCCTTGAGCCCCGCGAGACACCTGCTTCCCGTGATAAGAGGCCCCCTGCCTCCGTGGAGCTTGGAACTCTGGGGCCGGGCTGCGGGTCCCTGGGCTAAGTGGCTGGAAGCGCGCAGACCCCTCCGTCCCGACCGCCCAACTGCGAAGGACAGGGGGGAGGCCCCCAGGAGATGGCTTTGTTCAGAGCCGCGGCTGGCCGGTTTCGGGCCAAGACGCGGGACCCGGCAGGCTCAGGACAGGCAGCCCCAGCACAAGCCTCCCTCGGGGCAACGGGCCCCACCCTGGACATATCAGGCCTGCTTCACAGGGTCCCTGGGGTCGTGTCCGTGGAACTGGAAGCTCTCCCCGCCACCCAGAGGTCCGTTCCTTTTCCCGTGGACCACACTTGCCAGCCCGTCTTACACCCCGCCAGAGGCAGAGTGCCAGGGAAGAGCTAGGGAACCGGGGCCTCGATGAGGGGCGGGCCAGGGTTCCACGCCTGGTGGGCAGGGGCCCGGGCGGGCCGGACCCACGCCCAGGGACCCCGTCTCCAGGGGGGACTCGGGCCTGAGACCTGCCTGGGGGGCTATGAGTCTTTCCTGGCTCAATCGGCCCCACCCTGCCCCGAGGCGGCAAACGTGCACCGAGACGCTTCTACTCTCTAAAGTCTGGGCTGGACTTCGCGAGAAGGGACTGTGTCCACTGGGACCCGGGTCCCACAGAGCTCGAACCCCCTCCCCGTGAAGGCATCCGCGGCCTGTGGTCCCTGGTGTCCGCAAAAGGCATTCACCTGCGGAGAACCTGGGCCCAGGTGAGCGGGACCAGGCCCCACGGCAGGAGCCTGGGGAGGCCACTGGAGCCCCGGGGGCCAGGGCTGGGCATTTTCCCGGGTGCTCTCTCGGGTCCCAGGAGCCCTCTCTCGCCCGGGGAGTGCCCACGCCGTCCCCTGACCCCCGCAGGACGCCTGCATCCCGCCATAAGCGGCCCACCTCGTCCATGGAGCTGGGACACATGGGGCCGGGGTGCGAGGAACTGGCCTACGTGGCTGCAAACCCGCAGACCCCTCCGTCCCGTCCCCACCACTGCGAAGATCCCCCTGTTCTTCCATCCGTAAAGGGGTCCCCGGGAGGCCCCCAGGAGATGGCTTTTGTCCGAGACGCGGCTGGGAGGTTTCGGGCCAAGAGGCGGGGCCGCGCAGGCGCAAGCAGGCCCCGCCCCAAGAGCATCCCTCCGGGCAACGTGCCCCCCCTTGAGATATCAGGCCAGGTCCACAGGGTCCCTGGGCTGGTGTCAGAGTTAACGGAGGCCCTCCCTGCCACCCAGAGGACCGCGCGTTTTCCCGTGGACCACACTTGCCAGGCTGTCTCCCACCCCGCCAGAGGCAGAGTGCCAGGGAAGAGCTCGGGACCTGGGGCCGGGAAGAGGGGCCGGCCACGGTTCCGCGCCAGGTGGAGCGGTTCCGGGCGGGCGGGCGGGACCCTCGACCAAGGACCGGTTCTCCCTTGGGGAGTCTGGCCTGTGCCCCGCCTGGGAGGCCAAGAGCCTTGCTTCGCCTTTAAAGCCCCCACCCTGCCACAAGGCGGCAGACTTGGACCCAGCCGCTTCAACCCTCCAGTCTCTGCGGAACCACCCAAAAATGGAGTGTGACCGCTGCGACCTCAGTCCCCCAGAGCTCGAACCCCCACCTCTGTGAGGGAATCGGCGACCTCCTGTCCTTGGCGTCCGCAAAAGGGATTCACCTGCGGTGAACCTGGGCCTCGGGCGAACACGGCCAGGCCCCATGGTAGGAGCCCGGGGAGGCAATGGCAGCCTCTGCGGCCAGGCCTCGGACTCTCCCCGGGGCTCTCTCGGGGCACGGGCACCCTCTCTCGCCTAGAGAGTGCCCACGCCGTGCCTTGAGCCCCGCGAGACACCTGCTTCCCGTGATAAGAGGCCCCCTGCCTCCGTGGAGCTTGGAACTCTGGGGCCGGGCTGCGGGTCCCTGGGCTAAGTGGCTGGAAGCGAGCAGACCCCTCCGTCCCGACCGCCCAACTGCGAAGGACAGGGGGGAGGCCCCCAGGAGATGGCTTTGTTCAGAGCCGCGGCTGGCCGGTTTCGGGCCAAGACGCGGGACCCGGCAGGCTCAGGACAGGCAGCCCCAGCACAAGCCTCCCTCGGGGCAACGGGCCCCACCCTGGACATATCAGGCCTGCTTCACAGGGTCCCTGGGGTCGTGTCGGTGAAACTGGAAGCTCTCCCCGCCACCCAGAGGTCCGTTCCTTTTCCCGTGGACCACACTTGCCAGCCCGTCTTACACCCCGCCAGAGGCAGAGTGCCAGGGAAGAGCTAGGGACCCGGGGCCTCGATGAGGGGCGGGCCAGGGTTCCACGCCTGGTGGGCAGGGGCCCGGGCGGGCCGGACCCACGCCCAGGGACCCCGTCTCCAGGGGGGACTCGGGCCTGAGACCTGCCTGGGGGGCTATGAGTCTTTCCTGGCTCAATCGGCCCCACCCTGCCCCGAGGCGGCAAACGTGCACCGAGACGCTTCTACTCTCTAAAGTCTGGGCTGGACTTCGCGAGAAGGGACTGTGTCCACTGGGACCCGGGTCCCACAGAGCTCGAACCCCCCTCCCCGTGAAGGCATCCGCGGCCTGTGGTCCCTGGTGTCCGCAAAAGGCATTCACCTGCGGAGAACCTGGGCCCAGGTGAGCGGGACCAGGCCCCACGGCAGGAGCCTGGGGAGGCCACTGGAGCCCCGGGGGCCAGGGCTGGGCATTTTCCCGGGTGCTCTCTCGGGTCCCAGGCGCCCTCTCTCGCGCGGGGAGTGCCCACGCCGTCCCCTGACCCCCGCAGGACGCCTGCATCCCGCCATAAGCAGCCCACCTCGTCCATGGAGCTGGGACACATGGGGCCGGGGTGCGAGGAACTGGCCTACGTGGCTGCAAACCCGCAGACCCCTCCGTCCCGTCCCCACCACTGCGAAGATCCCCCTGTTCTTCCATCCGTAAAGGGGTCCCCGGGAGGCCCCCAGGAGATGGCTTTTGTCCGAGACGCGGCTGGGAGGTTTCGGGCCAAGAGGCGGGGCCGCGCAGGCACAAGCAGGCCCCACCCCAAGAGCATCCCTCCGGGCAACGTGCCCCCCCCTTGAGATATCAGGCCAGGTCCACAGGGTCGCTGGGCTGGTGTCAGAGTTAACGGAGGCCCTCCCTGCCACCCAGAGGACCGCGCGTTTTCCCGTGGACCACACTTGCCAGGCTGTCTCCCACCCCGCCAGAGGCAGAGTGCCAGGGAAGAGCTAGGGACCTGGGGCCGGGAAGAGGGGACGGCCACGGTTCCGCGCCAGGTGGAGCGGTTCCGGGCGGGCGGGCGGGACCCTCGACCAAGGACCGGTTCTCCCTTGGGGAGTCTGGCCTGTGCCCCGCCTGGGAGGCTAAGAGCCTTGCTTCGCCTGCAAAGCCCCCACCCTGCCACAAGGCGGCAGACTTGGACCCAGCCGCTTCAACCCTCCAGTCTCTGCGGAACCACCCAAAAATGGAGTGTGACCGCTGCGACCTCAGTCCCACAGAGCTCGAACCCCCACCTCTGTGAGGGAACCGGCGACCTCCGTCCTTGGCGTCCGCAAAAGGCATTCACCTGCGGTGAACCTGGGCCTCGGGCGAACACGGTCAGGCCCCATGGTAGGAGCCCGGGGAGGCAATGGCAGCCTCTGCGGCCAGGCCTCGGACTCTCCCCGGGGCTCTCTCGGGTCCCAGGCGCCCTCTCTCGCCCGGGGAGTGCCCACGCCGTCCCCTGACCCCCGCAGGACGCCTGCATCCCGCCATAAGCGGCCCACCTCGTCCATGGAGCTGGGACACATGGGGCCGGGGTGCGAGCAACTGGCCTACGTGGCTGCAAACCCGCAGACCCCTCCGTCCCGTCCCCACCACTGCGAAGATCCCCCTGTTCTTCCATCCGTAAAGGGGTCCCCCTTTACGGATGGAAGAACAGGGGGGAGGCCCCCAGGAGATGGCTTTTGTCCGAGACGCGGCTGGGAGGTTTGGGGCCAAGAGGCGGGGCCGCGCAGGCGCAAGCAGGCCCCACCCCAAGAGCATCCCTCCGGGCAACGTGCCCCCCCCTTGAGATATCAGGCCAGGTCCACAGGGTCCCTGGGCTGGTGTCAGAGTTAACGGAGGCCCTCCCTGCCACCCAGAGGACCGCGCGTTTTCCCGTGGACCACACTTGCCAGGCTGTCTCCCACCCCGCCAGAGGCAGAGTGCCAGGGAAGAGCTAGGGACCTGGGGCCGGGAAGAGGGGCCGGCCACGGTTCCGCGCCAGGTGGAGCGGTTCCGAGCGGGCGGGCGGGACCCTCGACCAAGGACCGGTTCTCCCTTGGGGAGTCTGGCCTGTGCCCCGCCTGGGAGGCTAAGAGCCTTGCTTCGCCTGCAAAGCCCCCACCCTGCCACAAGGCGGCAGACTTAGACCCAGCCGCTTCAACCCTCCAGACTCTGCGGAACCACCCAAAAATGGAGTGTGACCGCTGCGACCTCAGTCCCACAGAGCTCGAACCCCCACCTCTGTGAGGGAATCGGCGACCTCCGTCCTTAGCGTCCGCAAAAGGCATTAATCTGCGGTGAACCTGGGCCTCGGGCGAACACGGCCAGGCCCCATGGTAGGAGCCCGGGGAGGCAATGGCAGCCTCTGCGGCCAGGCCTCGGACTCTCCCCGGGGCTCTCTCGGGTCCCAGGCGCCCTCTCTCGCCCGGGGAGTGCCCCCGCCGTCCCCTGACCCCCGCAGGACGCCTGCATCCCGCAATAAGCGGCCCACCTCGTCCATGGACCTGGGACACATGGGGCCGGGTGCGAGCAACTAGCCTACGTGGCTGCAAACCCGCAGACCCCTCCGTCCCGTCCCCACCACTGCGAAGATCCCCCTGTTCTTCCATCCGTAAAGGGGTCCCCCTTTACGGATGGAAGAACAGGGGGGAGGCCCCCAGGAGATGGCTTTTGTCCGAGACGCGGCTGGGTGGTTTCGGGCCAAGAGGCGGGGCCGCGCAGGCGCAAGCAGGCCCCACCCCAAGAGCATCCCTCCGGGCAACGTGCCCCCCCCTTGAGATATCAGGCCAGGTCCACAGGGTCCCTGGGCTGGTGTCAGAGTTAACGGAGGCCCTCCCTGCGACCCAGAGGACCGCGCGTTTTCCCGTGGACCACACTTCCCAGCAGCTCTCCCACCCCCGCAGAGGCAGAGTGCCAGGAAAGAACTAGGGACCTGGTGCCTGGAAGAGGGGCCAGCCACGGTTCCGCGCCAGGTGGAGCGGTTCCGGGCGAGCGGGCGGGACCCTCGACCAAGGACCGGTTCTCCCTTGGGGAGTCTGGCCTGTGCCCCGCCTGGGAGGCCAAGAGCCTTGCTTCGCCTGCAAAGCCCCCACCCTGCCACAAGGCGGCAGACTTGGACCCAGCCACTTCAACCCTCCAGTCTCTGCGGAACCACCCAAAAATGGAGTGTGACCGCTGCGGCCTCAGTCCCCCAGAGCTCGAACCCCCACCTCTGTGAGGGAATCGGCGACCTCCTGTCCTTGGCGTCCGCAAAAGGCATTCACCTGCGGTGAACCTGGGCCTCGGGCGAACACGGTCAGGACCCATGGTAGGAGCCCGGGGAGGCAATGGCAGCCTCTGCGGCCAGGCCTCGGACTCTCCCCGGGGCTCTCTCGGGTCCCAGGCGCCCTCTCTCGCCCGGGGAGTGCCCACACCGTCCCCTGACCCCCGCAGGACGCCTGCATCCCGCCATAAGCGGCCCACCTCGTCCATGGAGCTGGGACACATGGGGCCGGGCTGCGAGCAACTGGCCTATGTGGCTGCAAACCCGCAGAACCCTCCGTCCCGTCCCCACCACTGCGAAGATCCCCCTGTTCTTCCATCCGTAAAGGGGTCCCCCTTTACGGATGGAAGAACAGGGGGGAGGCCCCCAGGAGATGGCTTTTGTCCGAGACGCGGCTGGGAGGTTTGGGGCCAAGAGGCGGGGCCGCGCAGGCGCAAGCAGGCCCCACCCCAAGAGCATCCCTCCGGGCAACGTGCCCCCCCCTTGAGATATCAGGCCAGGTCCACAGGGTCCCTGGGCTGGTGTCAGTGTTAACGGAGGCCCTCCTTGCCACCCACAGGACCGCGCGTTTTCCCGTGGACCACACTTCCCAGCAGCTCTCCCACCCCCGCAGAGGCAGAGTGCCAGGAAAGAACTAGGGACCTGGTGCCTGGAAGAGGGGCCGGCCACGGTTCCGCGCCAGGTGGAGCGGTTCCGGGCGGGCAGGCGGGACCCTCGACCAAGGACCGGTTCTCCCTTGGGGAGTCTGGATGTGCCCCGCCTGGGAGGCCAAGAGCCTTGCTTCGCCTGCAAAGCCCCCACCCTGCCACAAGGCGGCAGACTTGGACCCAGCTGCTTCAACCCTCCAGTCTCTGAGGAACCACCCAAAAATGGAGTGTGACCGCTGCGACCTCAGTCCCCCAGAGCCCGAACCCCCACCTCTGTGACGGAATCGGCGACCTCCTGTCCTTGGCGTCCGCAAAAGGCATTCACCTGCGGTGAACCTGGGCCTCGGGCGAACACGGCCAGGCCCCATGGTAGGAGCCCGGGGAGGCAATGGCAGCCTCTGCGGCCAGGCCTCGGACTCTCCTCGGGGCTCTCTCGGGGCACGGGCACCCTCTCTCGCCTAGAGAGTGCCCACGCCGTGCCTTGAGCCCCGCGAGACACCTGCTTCCCGTGATAAGAGGCCCCCTGCCTCCGTGGAGCTTGGAACTCTGGGGCCGGGCTGCGGGTCCCTGGGCTAAGTGGCTGGAAGCGCGCAGACCCCTCCGTCCCGATCGCCCAACTGCGAAGGACAGGGGGGAGGTCCCCAGGAGATGGCTTTGTTCAGAGCCACGGCTGGCCGGTTTCGGGCCAAGACGCGGGACCCGGCACGCTCAGGACAGGCAGCCTCAGCACAAGCCTCCCTCGGGGCAACGGGCCCCACCCTGGACATATCAGGCCTGCTTCACAGGGTCCCTGGGGTCGTGTCCGTGGAACTGGAAGCTCTCCCCGCCACCCAGAGGTCCGTTCCTTTTCCCGTGGACCACACTTGCCAGCCCGTCTTACACCCCGCCAGAGGCAGAGTGCCAGGGAAGAGCTAGGGACCCGGGGACTCGATGAGGGGCGGGCCAGGGTTCCACGCCTGGTGGGCAGGGGCCCGGGCGGGCCGGACCCACGCCCAGGGACCCCGTCTCCAGGGGGGACTCGGGCCTGAGACCTGCCTGGGGGGCTATGAGTCTTTCCTGGCTCAATCGGCCCCACCCTGCCCCGAGGCGGCAAACGTGCACCGAGACGCTTCTACTCTCTAAAGTCTGGGCTGGACTTCGCGAGAAGGGACTGTGTCCACTGGGACCCGGGTCCCACAGAGCTCGAACCCCCCTCCCCGTGAAGGCATCCGCGGCCTGTGGTCCCTGGTGTCCGCAAAAGGCATTCACCTGCGGAGAACCTGGGCCCAGGTGAGCGGGACCAGGCCCCACGGCAGGAGCCTGGGGAGGCCACTGGAGCCCCGGGGGCCAGGGCTGGGCATTTTCCCGGGTGCTCTCTCGGGTCCCAGGCACCCTCTCTCGCCCGGGGAGTGCCCACGCCGTCCCCTGACCCCCGCAGGACGCCTGCATCTCGCCATAAGCGGCCCACCTCGTCCATGGAGCTGGGACACATGGGGCCGGGGTGCGAGCAACTGGCCTACGTGGCTGCAAACCCGCAGACCCCTCCGTCCGGTCCCCACCACCGCGAAGATCCCCCTGTTCTTCCATCCGTAAAGGGGTCCCCGGGAGGCCCCCAGGAGATGGCTTTTGTCCGAGTCGCGGCTGGGTGGTTTCGGGCCAAGAGGCGGGGCCGCGCAGGCGCAAGCAGGCCCCACCCCAAGAGCATCCCTCCGGGCAACCTGCCCCCCCCTTGAGATATCAGGCCAGGTCCACAGGGTCCCTGGGCTGGTGTCAGAGTTAACGGAGGCCCTCCCTGCCACCCAGAGAACCGCGCGTTTTCCCGTGGACCACACTTGCCAGGCTGTCTCCCATCCCGCCAGAGGCAGAGTGCCAGGGAAGAGCTAGGGACCTGGGGCCGGGAAGAGGGGCCGGCCACGGTTCCGCGCCAGGTGGAGCGGTTCCGTGCGGGCGGGCGTGACCCTCGACCAAGGACCGGTTCTCCCTTGGGGAGTCTGGCCTGTGCCCCGCCTGGGAGGCTAAGAGCCTTGCTTCGCCTGCAAAGCCCCCACCCTGCCACAAGGCGGCAGACTTGGACCCAGCCGCTTCAACCCTCCAGTCTCTGCGGAACCACCCAAAAATGGAGTGTGACCGCTGCGACCTCAGTCCCACAGAGCTCGAACCCCCACCTCTGTGAGGGAACCGGCGACCTCCGTCCTTGGCGTCCGCAAAAGGCATTCACCTGCGGTGAACCTGGGCCTCGGGCGAACACGGCCAGGCCCCATGGTAGGAGCCCGGGGAGGCAATGGCAGCCTCTGCGGCCAGGCCTCGGACTCTCCCCGGGGCTCTCTCGGGTCCCAGGCGCCCTCTCTCGCCCGGGGAGTGCCCCCGCCGTCCCCTGACCCCCGCAGGACGCCTGCATCCCGCCATAAGCGGCCCACCTCGTCCATGGAGCTGGGACACATGGGGCCGGGGTGCGAGCAACTGGCCTACGTGGCTGCAAACCCGCAGACCCCTCCGTCCCGTCCCCACCACTGCGAAGATCCCCCTGTTCTTCCATCCGTAAAGGGGTCCCCGGGAGGCCCCCAGGAGATGGCTTTTGTCCGAGACGCGGCTGGGAGGTTTCGGGCCAAGAGGCGGGGCCGCACAGGCGCAAGCAGGCCCCACCCCAAGAGCATCCCTCCGGGCAACGTGCCCCCCCCTTGAGATATCAGGCCAGGTCCACAGGGTCCCTGGGCTGGTGTCAGAGTTAACGGAGGCCCTCCCTGCCACCCACAGGACCGCGCGTTTTCCCGTGGACCACACTTGCCAGCAGCTCTCCCACCCCCGCAGAGGCAGAGTGCCAGGAAAGAACTAGGGACCTGGTGCCTGGAAGAGGGGCCGGCCACGGTTCCGCGCCAGGTGGAGCGGTTCCGGGCGGGCGGGCGGGACCCTCGACCAAGGACCGGTTCTCCCTTGGGGAGTCTGGCCTGTGCCCCGCCTGGGAGGCCAAGAGCCTTGCTTCGCCTGCAAAGCCCCCACCCTGCCACAAGGCGGCAGACTTGGACCCAGCCACTTCAACCCTCCAGTCTCTGCGGAACCACCCAAAAATGGAGTGTGACCGCTGCGACCTCAGTCCCCCAGAGCTCGAACCCCCACCTCTGTGAGGGAATCGGCGACCTCCTGTCCTTGGCGTCCGCAAAAGGCATTCACCTGCGGTGAACCTGGGCCTCGGGCGAGCACGGCCAGGCCCCATGGTAGGAGCCCGGGGAGGCAATGGCAGCCTCTGCGGCCAGGCCTCGGACTCTCCCCGGGGCTCTCTCGGGGCACGGGCACCCTCTCTCGCCTAGAGAGTGCCCACGCCGTGCCTTGAGCCCCGCGAGACACCTGCTTCCCGTGATAAGAGGCCCCCTGCCTCCGTGGATCTTGGAACTCTTGGGCCAGGCTGCGGGTCCCTGGGCTAAGTGGCTGGAAGCGCGCAGACCCCTCCGTCCCGACCGCCCAACTGCGAAGGACAGGGCGGAGGCCCCCAGGAGATGGCTTTGTTCAGAGCCGCGGCTGGCCGGTTTTCGGGCCAAGACGCGGGACCCGGCAGGCTCAGGACAGGCAGCCCCAGCACAAGCCTCCCTCGGGGCAACGGGCCCCACCCTGGACATATCAGGCCTGCTTCACAGGGTCCCTGGGGTCGTGTCCGCGGAACAGGAAGCCCTCCCCGCCACCCAGAGGTCTGTTCCTTTTCCCGTGGACCACACTTGGCAGCCCGTCTTACACCCCGCCAGAGGCAGAGTGCCAGGGAAGGGCTAGGGACCTGGGTCCGGGAAGAGGGGCCGTCCACGGTTCCGGGCCAGGTGGGGCAGGCCCAGGCGGGCGGGACCCACGCCCAGGGACCGGGTCTCCCTGGGGGTCTCGGGCCTGAGACCTGCCTGGGGGGCTAAGAGTCTCTCTTGGCTGAAACGGCCCCACCCTGCCCCGAGGCGGAAAACTTGGACCGAGACGCTTCTACTCTCTAAAGTCTGGGCTGGACTTCGGGAGAAGGGACTGTGTCCACTGGGACCCGGGTCCCACAGAGCTCGAACACCCCTCCCCGTGAAGGCATCCGCGGCCTGTGGTCCCTGGTGTCCGCAAAAGGCATTCACCTGCGGAGAACCTGGGCCCAGGTGAGCGGGACCAGTCCCCACGGCAGGAGCCTGGGGAGGCCACTGGAGCCACGGGGGCCAGGGCTGGGCATTTTCCTGGGTGCTCTCTCGGGTCCCAGGCGCCCTCTCTCGCCCGGGGAGTGCCCACGCCGTCCCCTGACCCCCGCAGGACGCCTGCATCCCGCCATAAGCGGCCCACCTCGTCCATGGAGCTGGGACACATGGGGTCGGGGTGCGAGCAAGTGGCCTACGTGGCTGCAAACCCGCAGACCCCTCCGTCCCGTCCCCACCACTGCGAAGATTCCCCTGTTCTTCCATCCGTAAAGGGGTCCTCCTTGAGGAGTGGAGGAACATGGGGAGGCCCCCAGGAGATGGCTTTTCTCCGAGCCGCGGCTGGGTGGCTTCGGGCCTATACGTGGGCCGCGCGTGGGTCCTCAAGCTCCCCACCACAAGCCTCCCTCGGGTCACGGGACTCACCCTTGAGGTGTCTCCTGACCCACCCTTGAGGGGTCACGTCACCCACCCCTGAGGAGTCTCGTGACCCACCACTGAGGGGTCTCGTGACCCGCCCCTGAGGGGTCATGTGACCCACCCTTGAGGAGTCTCGTGACCCACCCTTTTGGCGTCACGTGACCCACCTTTGAGGGGTCTTGTGACCCACCCTTTTGGCGTCACGTGACCCGCCCCTGAGGGGTCACGTGACCCAAACCTGAGTGCTCACCTGACCAGCCCCTGAGGGGTCACGTGACCCAACCCTGAGTGGTCACGTGACCCAACCCTGAGGGGTCTAGTGACCCACACCTGAGGGGTCACGTGACCCACCCTTGAGGGGTCTCGTGACCCGCCCTTTTGGGGTCACGTGACCCGCCCTTGGGAGGTCACCTGCCCCACCCCTGTGGGGTCACATGACCCGCCCCTGTGGGGTCACGTGACCCACCCTTGAGGAGTCTCGTGACCCACCCTTTTGGGGTCACGTGACCCGTCCTTGAGGGGTCCCGTGACCCACCCTTGGGAGGTCAGCTGCCCCACACTTGAGGGGTCACATGACCACCTTGAGAGGTCACAGCAGTTTTACAGGGTCCCTGCGCACCTGTTCGGGGAAACAGAAGCCCTCCCTGCCACTCAGAGGACCGCACGATTTCCCACAGGCCACACTGCCTAGCAGCACCTTCAGCCCCGCACAGACAGTGTGCTAAGGACAGACTTGGGTACCGGGGGCATGGGCGGGGGATTTCCCATGGAACTCTCTAAGGGCCCAGCGCCCTGTGTGGCCGGGGGAGTGCCCATGCCGTTCCTTGACCCCGCAGGACACTTGCATCCAGCAATAAGCAGCCCTCTGCCTCCACGGGGCACAAACACCTGGGCCCGGTGTGCGGGCACCTGGCGTACGTGGAGGCAAACCCGCCGACCCCTCTGGCCTGAACCCACCACTGCGAAGATCCCTCTTTTCTTCCATCCGTAAAGGGGTCACGCTTGAGGAGTGGAAGAACATGGGGAGGCCCCCAGGAGATGGCTTTTCTCCGAGCCGCGGCTGGCTCGTTTCGGGCCTATACGTGGGCCACGCATGCGCACTCAGGCGCCCAAGCACACACCTCCCTCGGCTCACCTGACCCACCCTTTAGAGGTCACAGCAGTTCCACCGGGTCCCTGGGCACCTGTCCGTGGACACAGGAGCCCTCCCTGCCACCTAGAGGACCACGCGATTTCCGCTGGGGAACACTGCCCAGAAGCACTCCCAGCCTCCCACAGACACTGTGCGCAGGATAGACTTGTGGACCAGGGGCCTGGGCGGGGAATTTTCCAGGGAACTCTCTAAAGGCCAGGTGCCCTCTGTCGCCCTGGGAGTGCCCACGCCCTCCCTTAACCCTGCAGAACACTATCATCCAGCAATAAGGAGCCCTCTGCCTCCATGGGGCTCTAACACCTGGGCCCGTTGTGCGAGCACCTGGCGTACGTGCAGGCAAACCCGCAGACCCCTCTGGCCCGAACCCACCACTGCGAAGATCCCCCTTTTCTTCCATCCGTAAAGGGGTCCTCCTTGAGGAGAGGAGGAACATGGGGAGGCCCCCAGGAGATGGCTTTTCTCCGAGCCGCGGCTGGCTGGTTTCGGGCCTATACTTGGGCCGCGCGTGCGCACTCAGGCTCCCCACCACAAGCCTTACTCGGGTCACGGGACTAACCCTCTAGGTGTCTCCGGACCCACCCCTGAGGGGTCTCGTGACCCACCCTTGAGGAGTCTCCTGACCCACCCTTTTGGGGTCACGTGACCCACCCTTGAGGAGTCTCCTGACACACTCTTTTGGGGTCACGTGACCTGTCCTTGAGGTGTCTCGTGACCCACCCTTGAGGGGTCCCGTGACCCACCCTTGGGAGGTCAGCTGCCCCACACTTGAGGGGTCACATGACCACCTTGAGAGGTCACAGCAGTTTTACAGGGTCCCTGCGCACCTGTTCGGGGAAACAGAAGCCCTCCCTGCCACTCAGAGGACCGCACGATTTCCCACAGGCCACACTGCCTAGCAGCACCTTCAGCCCCGCACAGACAGAGTGCTAAGGACAGACTTGGGTACAGGGGGCATGGGCGGGGGATTTCCCATGGAACTCTATAAGGGCCCGGCGCCCTGTGTGGCCGGGGGAGTGCCCATGCCGTTCCTTGACCCCGCAGGACACTTGCATCCAGCAATAAGCAGCCCTCTGCCTCCACGGGGCACAAACACCTGGGCCCGGTGTGCGGGCACCTGGCGTACGTGGAGGCAAACCCGCCGACCCCTCTGGCCCGAACCCACCACTGCGAAGATCCCCCTTTTCTTCCATCCGTAAAGGGGTCCTCCTTGAGGAGAGGAGGAACATGGGGAGGCCCCCAGGAGATGGCTTTTCTCCGAGCCGCGGCTGGCTGGTTTCGGGCCTATACTTGGGCCGCGCGTGCGCACTCAGGCTCCCCACCACAAGCCTCCCTCGGGTCACGGGACTCACCCTCTAGGTGTCTCCTGACCCACCCCTGAGGGGTCTCGTGACCCAACCCTGAGGGGTCACGTGACCCACCCCTGAGGGGTCTCGTGACCCACCCCTGAGGGGTCACGTGACCCACCCCCGAGGGGTCACATGACCCACCCTCGAGGCATCACGTGACCCAACCCTGAGGGGTCACGTGACCCACCCCTGAGGGGTCTCGTGACCCACCCCTGAGGGGTCACATGACCCAGCCCCGAGGGGTCACATGACCCACCCCTGAGGGGTCACGTGACCCACCCTTGAGGAGTCTCGTGACCCACCCTTTTGGGGTCACGTGACCCACCCTTGAGGAGTCTCCTGACCCACTCTTTTGGGGTCACGTGACCCGTCCTTGAGGGGTCTCGTGACCGACCCTTGAGGGGTCCCGTGACCCACCCTTGGGAGGTCAGCTGCCCCACACTTGAGGGGTCACATGACCACCTTGAGAGGTCACAGCAGTTTTACAGGGTCCCTTCGCACCTGTTCGGGGAAACAGAAGCCCTCCCTGCCACTCAGAGGACCGCACGATTTCCCACAGGCCACACTGCCTAGCAGCACCTTCAGCCCCGCACAGACAGTGTGCTAAGGGCAGACTTGGGTACAGGGCGCGGGCGGGGGATTTCCCATGGAACTCTATAAGGGCCCGGCGCCCTGTGTGGCCGGGGGGTGCCCATGCCGTTCCTTGACCCCGCCGGACACTTGCATCCAGCAATAAGCAGCCCTCTGCCTCCACGGGGCACAAACACCTGGGCCCGGTGTGCGGGCACCTGGCGTACGTGGAGGCAAACCCGCCGACCCCTCTGGCCCGAACCCACCACTGCGAAGATCCCCCATTTCTTCCATCCGTAAAGGGGTCACGCTCGAGGATTGGAAGAACCTGGGGAGGCCCCGAGGAGGTGCCTTTTCTCCGAGCCGAGGCTGGCTGGTTTCGGGCCTATACGAGGGCCGCGCGTGCGCACTCAGGCTCCCCACCACAAGCCTTCCTCGGGTCACGGGACTCACCCTCTAGGTGTCTCCTGACCCACCCCTGAGGGGTCTGGTGACCCAACCCTGAGGGGTCACGTGACTCACCCCTGAGGGGTCTCGTGACCCACCCCTGAGGGGTCACGTGACCCACCCTTTTGGGGTCACGTGACCCACCCCCGAGGGGTCACGTGACCCACCCTTGAGGAGTCTCGTGACCCAGCCTTTTGGGGTCACGTGACCCGTCCTTGAGGGGTCCCGTGACGCACCCTTGGGAGGTCAGCAGCCCCACACTTGAGGGGTCACATGACCACCTTGAGAGGTCACAGCAGTTTTACAGGGTCCCTGCGCACCTGTTCGGGGAAACAGAAGCCCTCCCTGCCACTCAGAGGACCGCACGATTTCCCACAGGCCACACTGCCTAGCAGCACCTTCAGCCCCGCACAGACAGTGTGCTAAGGACAGACTTGGGTACCGGGGGCATGGGCGGGGGATTTCCCATGGAACTCTCTAAGGGCCCGGCGCCCTGTGTGGCGGGGGGAGTGCCCATGCCGTTCCTTGACCCCGCAGGACACTTGCATCCAGCAATAAGCAGCCCTCTGCCTCCACGGGGCACAAACACCTGGGCCCGGTGTGCGGGCACCTGGCGTACGTGGAGGCAAACCCGCCGACCCCTCTGGCCCGAACCCACCACTGCGAAGATCCCCCTTTTCTTCCATCCGTAAAGGGGTCACGCTTGAGGAGTGGAAGAACATGGGGAGGCCCCCAGGAGATGGCTTTTCTCCGAGCCGCGGCTGGCTCGTTTCGGGCCTATACGTGGGCCACGCATGCGCACTCAGGCGCCCAAGCACACACCTCCCTCGGCTCACCTGACCCACCGTTTAGAGGTCACAGCAGTTCCACCGGGTCCCTGGGCACCTGTCCGTGGACACAGGAGCCCTCCCTGCCACCTAGAGGACCACGCGATTTCCGCTGGGGAACACTGCCCAGAAGCACTCCCAGCCTCCCACAGACACTGTGCGCAGGATAGACTTGTGGACCAGGGGCCTGGGCGGGGAATTTTCCAGGGAACTCTCTAAAGGCCAGGTGCCCTCTGTCGCCCTGGGAGTGCCCACGCCCTCCCTTAACCCTGCAGAACACTATCATCCAGCAATAAGGAGCCCTCTGCCTCCATGGGGCTCTAACACCTGGGCCCGTTGTGCGAGCACCTGGCGTACGTGCAGGCAAACCCGCAGACCCCTCTGGCCCGAACCCACCACTGCGAAGATCCCCCTTTTCTTCCATCCGTAAAGGGGTCCTCCTTGAGGAGAGGAGGAACATGGGGAGGCCCCCAGGAGATGGCTTTTCTCCGAGCCGCGGCTGGCTGGTTTCGGGCCTATACTTGGGCCGCGCGTGCGCACTCAGGCTCCCCACCACAAGCCTTACTCGGGTCACGGGACTAACCCTCTAGGTGTCTCCTGACCCACCCCTGAGGGGTCTCGTGACCCACCCTTGAGGAGTCTCCTGACCCACCCTTTTGGGGTCACGTGACCCACCCTTGAGGAGTCTCCTGACACACTCTTTTGGGGTCACGTGACCCGTCCTTGAGGTGTCTCGTGACCCACCCTTGAGGGGTCCCGTGACCCACCCTTGGGAGGTCAGCTGCCCCACACTTGAGGGGTCACATGACCACCTTGAGAGGTCACAGCAGTTTTACAGGGTCCCTGCGCACCTGTTCGGGGAAACAGAAGCCCTCCCTGCCACTCAGAGGACCGCACGATTTCCCACAGGCCACACTGCCTAGCAGCACCTTCAGCCCCGCACAGACAGAGTGCTAAGGACAGACTTGGGTACAGGGGGCATGGGCGGGGGATTTCCCATGGAACTCTATAAGGGCCCGGCGCCCTGTGTGGCCGGGGGAGTGCCCATGCCGTTCCTTGACCCCGCAGGACACTTGCATCCAGCAATAAGGAGCCCTCTGCCTCCACGGGGCACAAACACCTGGGCCCGGTGTGCGGGCACCTGGCGTACGTGGAGGCAAACCCGCCGACCCCTCTGGCCCGAACCCACCACTGCGAAGATCCCCCTTTTCTTCCATCCGTAAAGGGGTCCTCCTTGAGGAGAGGAGGAACATGGGGAGGCCCCCAGGAGATGGCTTTTCTCCGAGCCGCGGCTGGCTGGTTTCGGGCCTATACTTGGGCCGCGCGTGCGCACTCAGGCTCCCCACCACAAGCCTCCCTCGGGTCACGGGACTCACCCTCTAGGTGTCTCCTGACCCACCCCTGAGGGGTCTCGTGACCCAACCCTGAGGGGTCTCGTGACCCAAAGCTGAGGGGTCACGTGACCCACCCCTGAGGGGTCTCGTGACCCACCCCTGAGGGGTCACGTGACCCACCCCCGAGGGGTCACATGACCCACCCTCGAGGCATCACGTGACCCAACCCTGAGGGGTCACGTGACCCACCCCTGAGGGGTCTCGTGACCCACCCCTGAGGGGTCACGTGACCCAGCCCCGAGGGGTCACATGACCCACCCCTGAGGGGTCACGTGACCCACCCTTGAGGAGTCTCGTGACCCACCCTTTTGGGGTCACGTGACCCACCCTTGAGGAGTCTCCTGACCCACCCTTTTGGGGTCACGTGACCCGTCCTTGAGGGGTCTCGTGACCGACCCTTGAGGGGTCCCGTGACCCACCCTTGGGAGGTCAGCTGCCCCACACTTGAGGGGTCACATGACCACCTTGAGAGGTCACAGCAGTTTTACAGGGTCCCTGCGCACCTGTTCGGGGAAACAGAAGCCCTCCCTGCCACTCAGAGGACCGCACGATTTCCCACAGGCCACACTGCCTAGCAGCACCTTCAGCCCCGCACAGACAGTGTGCTAAGGGCAGACTTGGGTACAGGGCGCGGGCGGGGGATTTCCCATGGAACTCTATAAGGGCCCGGCGCCCTGTGTGGCCGGGGGGTGCCCATGGCGTTCCTTGACCCCGCAGGACACTTGCATCCAGCAATAAGCAGCCCTCTGCCTCCACGGGGCACAAACACCTGGGCCCGGTGTGCGGGCACCTGGCGTACGTGGAGGCAAACCCGCCGACCCCTCTGGCCCGAACCCACCACTGCGAAGATCCCCCATTTCTTCCATCCGTAAAGGGGTCACGCTCGAGGATTGGAAGAACCTGGGGAGGCCCCGAGGAGGTGGCTTTTCTCCGAGCCGAGGCTGGCTGGTTTCGGGCCTATACGTGGGCCGCGCGTGCGCACTCAGGCTCCCCACCACAAGCCTTCCTCGGGTCACGGGACTCACCCTCTAGGTGTCTCCTGACCCACCCCTGAGGGGTCTGGTGACCCAACCCTGAGGGGTCACGTGACTCACCCCTGAGGGGTCTCGTGACCCACCCCTGAGGGGTCACGTGACCCACCCTTTTGGGGTCACGTGACCCACCCCCGAGGGGTCACGTGACCCACCCTTGAGGAGTCTCGTGACCCAGCCTTTTGGGGTCACGTGACCCGTCCTTGAGGGGTCCCGTGACGCACCCTTGGGAGGTCAGCAGCCCCACACTTGAGGGGTCACATGACCACCTTGAGAGGTCACAGCAGTTTTACAGGGTCCCTGCGCACCTGTTCGGGGAAACAGAAGCCCTCCCTGCCACTCAGAGGACCGCACGATTTCCCACAGGCCACACTGCCTAGCAGCACCTTCAGCCCCGCACAGACAGTGTGCTAAGGACAGACTTGGGTACCGGGGGCATGGGCGGGGGATTTCCCATGGAACTCTCTAAGGGCCCGGCGCCCTGTGTGGCGGGGGGAGTGCCCATGCCGTTCCTTGACCCCGCAGGACACTTGCATCCAGCAATAAGCAGCCCTCTGCCTCCACGGGGCACAAACACCTGGGCCCGGTGTGCGGACACCTGGCGTACGTGGAGGCAAACCCGCCGACCCCTCTGGCCCGAACCCACCACTGCGAAGATCCCCCTTTTCTTCCATCCGTAAAGGGGTCACGCTTGAGGAGTGGAAGAACATGGGGAGGCCCCCAGGAGATGGCTTTTCTCCGAGCCTCGGCTGGCTGGTTTCGGGCCTATACGTGGGCCGCGCATGCGCACTCAGGCGCCCAAGCACACACCTCCCTCGGCTCACCTGACCCACCCTTTAGAGGTCACAGCAGTTCCACCGGGTCCCTGGGCACCTGTCCGTGGACACAGGAGCCCTCCCTGCCACCTAGAGGACCACGCGATTTCCGCTGGGGAACACTGCCCAGAAGCACTCCCAGCCTCCCACAGACACTGTGCGCAGGATAGACTTGTGGACCAGGGGCCTGGGCGGGGAATTTTCCAGGGAACTCTCTAAAGGCCAGGTGCCCTCTGTCGCCCTGGGAGTGCCCACGCCCTCCCTTAACCCTGCAGAACACTATCATCCAGCAATAAGGAGCCCTCTGCCTCCACGGGGCTCAAACACCTGGGCCCGTTGTGCGAGCACCTGGCGTACGTGCAGGCAAACCCGCAGACCCCTCTGGCCCGAACCCACCACTGCGAAGATCCCCCTTTTCTTCCATCCGTAAAGGGGTCCTCCTTGAGGAGAGGAGGAACATGGGGAGGCCCCCAGGAGATGGCTTTTCTCCGAGCCGGGGCTGGCTGGTTTCGGGCCTATACTTGGGCCGCGCGTGCGCACTCAGGCTCCCCACCACAAGCCTTCCTCGGGTCACGGGACTCACCCTCTAGGTGTCTCCTGACCCACCCCTGAGGGGTCTGGTGACCCAACCCTGAGGGGTCACGTGACTCACCCCTGAGGAGTCTCGTGACCCACCCCTGAGGGGTCACGTGACCCACCCCCGAGGGGTCAGGTGACCCACCCCCGAGGGGTCACGTGACCCGCAATTTTGGGGTCACGTGACCCACCCCTGAGGGGTCACGTGACCCACCCTTGAGGAGTCTCGTGACCCAGCCTTTTGGGGTCACGTGACCCGTCCTTGAGGGGTCCCGTGACGCACCCTTGGGAGGTCAGCAGCCCCACACTTGAGGGGTCACATGACCACCTTGAGAGGTCACAGCAGTTTTACAGGGTCCCTGCGCACCTGTTCGGGGAAACAGAAGCCCTCCCTGCCACTCAGAGGACCGCACCATTTCCCACAGGCCACACTGCCTAGCAGCACCTTCAGCCCCGCACAGACAGTGTGCTAAGGACAGACTTGGGTACCGGGGGCATGGGCGGGGGATTTCCCATGGAACTCTCTAAGGGCCCGGCGCCCTGTATGGCGGGGGGAGTGCCTATGCCGTTCCATGACCCCGCAGGACACTTGCATCCAGCAATAAGCAGCCCTCTGCCTCCACGGGGCACAAACACCTGGGCCCGGTGTGCGGGCACCTGGCGTACGTGGAGGCAAACCCGCCGACCCCTCTGGCCCGAACCCACCACTGCGAAGATCCCCCTTTTCTTCCATCCGTAAAGGGGTCACGCTTGAGGAGTGGAAGAACATGGGGAGGCCCCCAGGAGATGGCTTTTCTCCGAGCCGCGGCTGGCTCGTTTCGGGCCTATACGTGGGCCGCGCATGCGCACTCAGGCGCCCAAGCACACACCTCCCTCGGCTCACCTGACCCACCCTTTAGAGGTCACAGCAGTTCCACCGGGTCCCTGGTCACCTGTCCGTGGACACAGGAGCCCTCCCTGCCACCTAGAGGACCACGCGATTTCCGCTGGGGTACACTGCCCAGAAGCACTCCCAGCCTCCCACAGACACTGTGCGCAGGATAGACTTGTGGACCAGGGGCCTGGGCGGGGAATTTTCCAGGGAACTCTCTAAAGGCCAGGTGCCCTCTGTCGCCCTGGGAGTGCCCACGCCCTCCCTTAACCCTGCAGAACACTATCATCCAGCAATAAGGAGCCCTCTGCCTCCACGGGGCTCACACACCTGGGCCCGTTGTGCGAGCACCTGGCGTACGTGCAGGCAAACACGCAGACCCCTCTGGCCCGAACCCACCACTGCGAAGATCCCCCTTTTCTTCCATCCGTAAAGGGGTCCTCCTTGAGGAGAGGAGGAACATGGGGAGGCCCCCAGGAGATGGCTTTTCTCCGAGCCGCGGCAGGCTGGTTTCGGGCCTATACGTGGGCCGCGCGTGCGCACTCCGGCTCCCCACCACAAGCCTTCCTAGGGTCACAGGACTCACCCTCTAGGTGTCTCCTGACCCACCCCTGAGGGGTCTCGTGACCCACCCCTGAGGGGTCACGTGACCCACCCCTGAGGGGTCTCGTGACCCACCCCTGAGGGGTCACGTGACCCACCCCCGAGGGGTCACATGACCCACCCCCGAGGGGTCACGTGACCCAAACCTGAGGGGTCACGTGACCACCCCTGAGGGGTCACGTGACCCACACCCGAGGGGTCACGTGACCCACCCTTGAGGAGTCTCGTGACCCACCCTTTTGGGGTCACGTGACCCGTCCTTGAGGGGTCCCGTGACCCACCCTTGGGAGGTCAGCTGCCCCACACTTGAGGGGTCACATGACCACCTTGAGAGGTCACAGCAGTTTTACAGGGTCCCTCCGCACCTGTTCGGGGAAACAGAAGCCCTCCCTGCCACTCAGAGGACCGCACGATTTCCCACAGGCCACACTGCCTAGCAGCACCTTCAGCCCCGCACAGACAGTGTGCTAAGGACAGACTTGGGTACCGGGGGCATGGGCGGGGGATTTCCCATGGAACTCTCTAAGGACCCGGCGCCCTGTGTGGCCGGGGCAGTGCCCATGCCGTTCCTTGACCCCGCAGGACACTTGCATCCAGCAATAAGCAGCCCTCTGCCTCCACGGGGCACAAACACCTGGGCCCGGTGTGCGGGCACCTGGCGTACGTGGAGGCAATCCCGCCGACCCCTCTGGCCCGAACCCACCACTGCGAAGATCCCCCTTTTCTTCCATCCGTAAAGGGGTCACGCTTGAGGAGTGGAAGAACATGGGGAGGCCCCCAGGAGATGGCTTTTCTCCGAGCCGCGGCTGGCTCGTTTCGGGCCTATACGTGGGCCACGCATGCGCACTCTGGCGCCCAAGCACACACCTCCCTCGGCTCACCTGACCCACCCTTTAGAGGTCACAGCAGTTCCACCGGGTCCCTGGGCACCTGTCCGTGGACACAGGAGCCCTCCCTGCCACCTAGAGGACCACGCGATTTCCGCTGGGGAACACTGCCCAGAAGCACTCCCAGCCTCCCACAGACACTGTGCGCAGGATAGACTTGTGGACCAGGGGCCTGGGCGGGGAATTTTCCAGGGAACTCTCTAAAGGCCAGGTGCCCTCTGTCGCCCTGGGAGTGCCCACGCCCTCCCTTAACCCTGCAGAACACTATCATCCAGCAATAAGGAGCCCTCTGCCTCCATGGGGCTCTAACACCTGGGCCCGTTGTGCGAGCACCTGGCGTACGTGCAGGCAAACCCGCAGACCCCTCTGGCCCGAACCCACCACTGCGAAGATCCCCCTTTTCTTCCATCCGTAAAGGGGTCCTCCTTGAGGAGAGGAGGAACATGGGGAGGCCCCCAGGAGATGGCTTTTCTCCGAGCCGCGGCTGGCTGGTTTCGGGCCTATACTTGGGCCGCGCGTGCACACTCAGGCTCCCCACCACAAGCCTCCCTCGGGTCACGGGACTCACCCTCTAGGTGTCTCCTGACCCACCCCTGAGGGGTCTCGTGACCCAACCCTGAGGGGTCACGTGACCCACCCCTGAGGGGTCTCGTGACCCACCCCTGAGGGGTCACGTGACCCACCCCCGAGGGGTCACATGACCCACCCCCGAGGGGTCACGTGACCCAAAGCTGAGGGGTCACGTGACCCACCCCTGAGGGGTCACGTGACCCACCCCCGAGGGGTCACATGACCCACCCTCGAGGCATCACGTGACCCAACCCTGAGGGGTCACGTGACCCACCCCTGAGGGGTCTCGTGACCCACCCCTGAGGGGTCACGTGACCCAGCCCCGAGGGGTCACATGACCCACACCTGAGGGGTCACGTGACCCACCCTTGAGGAGTCTCGTGACCCACCCTTTTGGGGTCACGTGACCCACCCTTGAGGAGTCTCCTGACCCACCCTTTTGGGGTCACGTGACCCGTCCTTGAGGGGTCTCGTGACCGACCCTTGAGGGGTCCCGTGACCCACCCTTGGGAGGTCAGCTGCCCCACACTTGAGGGGTCACATGACCACCTTGAGAGGTCACAGCAGTTTTACAGGGTCCCTGCGCACCTGTTCGGGGAAACAGAAGCCCTCCCTGCCACTCAGAGGACCGCACGATTTCCCACAGGCCACACTGCCTAGCAGCACCTTCAGCCCCGCACAGACAGTGTGCTAAGGGCAGACTTGGGTACAGGGCGCGGGCGGGGGATTTCCCATGGAACTCTATAAGGGCCCGTCGCCCTGTGTGGCCGGGGGGTGCCCATGCCGTTCCTTGACCCCGCAGGACACTTGCATCCAGCAATAAGCAGCCCTCTGCCTCCACGGGGCACAAACACCTGGGCCCGGTGTGCGGGCACCTGGCGTACGTGGAGGCAAACCCGCCGACCCCTCTGGCCCGAACCCACCACTGCGAAGATCCCCCATTTCTTCCATCCGTAAAGGGGTCACGCTCGAGGATTGGAAGAACCTGGGGAGGCCCCGAGGAGGTGGCTTTTCTCCGAGCCGAGGCTGGCTGGTTTCGGGCCTATACGTGGGCCGCGCGTGCGCACTCAGGCTCCCCACCACAAGCCTTCCTCGGGTCACGGGACTCACCCTCTAGGTGTCTCCTGACCCACCCCTGAGGGGTCTGGTGACCCAACCCTGAGGGGTCACGTGACTCACCCCTGAGGGGTCTCGTGACCCACCCCTGAGGGGTCACGTGACCCACCCTTTTGGGGTCACGTGACCCACCCCCGAGGGGTCACGTGACCCACCCTTGAGGAGTCTCGTGACCCAGCCTTTTGGGGTCACGTGACCCGTCCTTGAGGGGTCCCGTGACGCACCCTTGGGAGGTCAGCAGCCCCACACTTGAGGGGTCACATGACCACCTTGAGAGGTCACAGCAGTTTTACAGGGTCCCTGCGCACCTGTTCGGGGAAACAGAAGCCCTCCCTGCCACTCAGAGGACCGCACGATTTCCCACAGGCCACACTGCCTAGCAGCACCTTCAGCCCCGCACAGACAGTGTGCTAAGGACAGACTTGGGTACCGGGGGCATGGGCGGGGGATTTCCCATGGAACTCTCTAAGGGCCCGGCGCCCTGTGTGGCGGGGGGAGTGCCCATGCCGTTCCTTGACCCCGCAGGACACTTGCATCCAGCAATAAGCAGCCCTCTGCCTCCACGGGGCACAAACACCTGGGCCCGGTGTGCGGGCACCTGGCGTACGTGGAGGCAAACCCGCCGACCCCTCTGGCCCGAACCCACCACTGCGAAGATCCCCCTTTTCTTCCATCCGTAAAGGGGTCACGCTTGAGGAGTGGAAGAACATGGGGAGGCCCCCAGGAGATGGCTTTTCTCCGAGCCGCGGCTGGCTGGTTTCGGGCCTATACGTGGGCCGCGCATGCGCACTCAGGCGCCCAAGCACACACCTCCCTCGGCTCACCTGACCCACCCTTTAGAGGTCACAGCAGTTCCACCGGGTCCCTGGGCACCTGTCCGTGGACACAGGAGCCCTCCCTGCCACCTAGAGGACCACGCGATTTCCGCTGGGGAACACTGCCCAGAAGCACTCCCAGCCTCCCACAGACACTGTGCGCAGGATAGACTTGTGGACCAGGGGCCTGGGCGGGGAATTTTCCAGGGAACTCTCTAAAGGCCAGGTGCCCTCTGTCGCCCTGGGAGTGCCCACGCCCTCCCTTAACCCTGCAGAACACTATCATCCAGCAATAAGGAGCCCTCTGCCTCCACGGGGCTCAAACACCTGGGCCCGTTGTGCGAGCACCTGGCGTACGTGCAGGCAAACCCGCAGACCCCTCTGGCCCGAACCCACCACTGCGAAGATCCCCCTTTTCTTCCATCCGTAAAGGGGTCCTCCTTGAGGAGAGGAGGAACATGGGGAGGCCCCCAGGAGATGGCTTTTCTCCGAGCCGGGGCTGGCTGGTTTCGGGCCTATACTTGGGCCGCGCGTGCGCACTCAGGCTCCCCACCACAAGCCTTCCTCGGGTCACGGGACTCACCCTCTAGGTGTCTCCTGACCCACCCCTGAGGGGTCTGGTGACCCAACCCTGAGGGGTCACGTGACTCACCCCTGAGGAGTCTCGTGACCCACCCCTGAGGGGTCACGTGACCCACCCCCGAGGGGTCACGTGACCCACCCCCGAGGGGTCACGTGACCCGCAATTTTGGGGTCACGTGACCCACCCCTGAGGGGTCACGTGACCCACCCTTGAGGAGTCTCGTGACCCAGCCTTTTGGGGTCACGTGACCCGTCCTTGAGGGGTCCCGTGACGCACCCTTGGGAGGTCAGCAGCCCCACACTTGAGGGGTCACATGACCACCTTGAGAGGTCACAGCAGTTTTACAGGGTCCCTGCGCACCTGTTCGGGGAAACAGAAGCCCTCCCTGCCACTCAGAGGACCGCACCATTTCCCACAGGCCACACTGCCTAGCAGCACCTTCAGCCCCGCACAGACAGTGTGCTAAGGACAGACTTGGGTACCGGGGGCATGGGCGGGGGATTTCCCATGGAACTCTCTAAGGGCCCGGCGCCCTGTGTGGCGGGGGGAGTGCCTATGCCGTTCCATGACCCCGCAGGACACTTGCATCCAGCAATAAGCAGCCCTCTGCCTCCACGGGGCACAAACACCTGGGCCCGGTGTGCGGGCACCTGGCGTACGTGGAGGCAAACCCGCCGACCCCTCTGGCCCGAACCCACCACTGCGAAGATCCCCCTTTTCTTCCATCCGTAAAGGGGTCACGCTTGAGGAGTGGAAGAACATGGGGAGGCCCCCAGGAGATGGCTTTTCTCCGAGCCGCGGCTGGCTCGTTTCGGGCCTATACGTGGGCCGCGCATGCGCACTCAGGCGCCCAAGCACACACCTCCCTCGGCTCACCTGACCCACCCTTTAGAGGTCACAGCAGTTCCACCGGGTCCCTGGTCACCTGTCCGTGGACACAGGAGCCCTCCCTGCCACCTAGCGGACCACGCGATTTCCGCTGGGGTACACTGCCCAGAAGCACTCCCAGCCTCCCACAGACACTGTGCGCAGGATAGACTTGTGGACCAGGGGCCTGGGCGGGGAATTTTCCAGGGAACTCTCTAAAGGCCAGGTGCCCTCTGTCGCCCTGGGAGTGCCCACGCCCTCCCTTAACCCTGCAGAACACTATCATCCAGCAATAAGGAGCCCTCTGCCTCCACGGGGCTCACACACCTGGGCCCGTTGTGCGAGCACCTGGCGTACGTGCAGGCAAACACGCAGACCCCTCTGGCCCGAACCCACCACTGCGAAGATCCCCCTTTTCTTCCATCCGTAAAGGGGTCCTCCTTGAGGAGAGGAGGAACATGGGGAGGCCCCCAGGAGATGGCTTTTCTCCGAGCCGCGGCAGGCTGGTTTCGGGCCTATACTTGGGCGGCGCGTGCGCACTCCGGCTCCCCACCACAAGCCTTCCTAGGGTCACAGGACTCACCCTCTAGGTGTCTCCTGACCCACCCCTGAGGGGTCTCGTGACCCAACCCTGAGGGGTCACGTGACCCACCCCTGAGGGGTCTCGGGACCCACCCCTGAGGGGTCACGTGACCCACCCCCGAGGGGTCACATGACCCACCCCCGAGGGGTCACGTGACCCAAACCTGAGGGGTCACGTGACCCACCCCTGAGGGGTCACGTGACCCACACCCGAGGGGTCACGTGACCCACCCTTGAGGAGTCTCGTGACCCACCCTTTTGGGGTCACGTGACCCGTCCTTGAGGGGTCCCGTGACCCACCCTTGGGAGGTCAGCTGCCCCACACTTGAGGGGTCACATGACCACCTTGAGAGGTCACAGCAGTTTTACAGGGTCCCTCCGCACCTGTTCGGGGAAACAGAAGCCCTCCCTGCCACTCAGAGGACCGCACGATTTCCCACAGGCCACACTGCCTAGCAGCACCTTCAGCCCGCACAGACAGTGTGCTAAGGACAGACTTGGGTACCGGGGGCATGGGCGGGGGATTTCCCATGGAACTCTCTAAGGACCCGGCGCCCTGTGTGGCCGGGGCAGTGCCCATGCCGTTCCTTGACCCCGCAGGACACTTGCATCCAGCAATAAGCAGCCCTCTGCCTCCACGGGGCACAAACACCTGGGCCCGGTGTGCGGGCACCTGGCGTACGTGGAGGCAATCCCGCCGACCCCTCTGGCCCGAACCCACCACTGCGAAGATCCCCCTTTTCTTCCATCCGTAAAGGGGTCACGCTTGAGGAGTGGAAGAACATGGGGAGGCCCCCAGGAGATGGCTTTTCTCCGAGCCGCGGCTGGCTCGTTTCGGGCCTATACGTGGGCCACGCATGCGCACTCTGGCGCCCAAGCACACACCTCCCTCGGCTCACCTGACCCACCCTTTAGAGGTCACAGCAGTTCCACCGGGTCCCTGGGCACCTGTCCGTGGACACAGGAGCCCTCCCTGCCACCTAGAGGACCACGCGATTTCCGCTGGGGAACACTGCCCAGAAGCACTCCCAGCCTCCCACAGACACT
The DNA here is from genome assembly GCF_022682495.2 of Desmodus rotundus. Taxonomy (NCBI): domain Eukaryota; kingdom Metazoa; phylum Chordata; class Mammalia; order Chiroptera; family Phyllostomidae; genus Desmodus; species Desmodus rotundus. The sequence goes on along the minus strand of NW_026527280.1, from coordinate 212,291 downwards.
GTGCGCAGGATAGACTTGTGGACCAGGGGCCTGGGCGGGGAATTTTCCAGGGAACTCTCTAAAGGCCAGGTGCCCTCTGTCGCCCTGGGAGTGCCCACGCCCTCCCTTAACCCTGCAGAACACTATCATCCAGCAATAAGGAGCCCTCTGCCTCCATGGGGCTCTAACACCTGGGCCCGTTGTGCGAGCACCTGGCGTACGTGCAGGCAAACCCGCAGACCCCTCTGGCCCGAACCCACCACTGCGAAGATCCCCCTTTTCTTCCATCCGTAAAGGGGTCCTCCTTGAGGAGAGGAGGAACATGGGGAGGCCCCCAGGAGATGGCTTTTCTCCGAGCCGCGGCTGGCTGGTTTCGGGCCTATACTTGGGCCGCGCGTGCGCACTCAGGCTCCCCACCACAAGCCTTACTCGGGTCACGGGACTAACCCTCTAGGTGTCTCCTGACCCACCCCTGAGGGGTCTCGTGACCCACCCTTGAGGAGTCTCCTGACCCACCCTTTTGGGGTCACGTGACCCACCCTTGAGGAGTCTCCTGACACACTCTTTTGGGGTCACGTGACCCGTCCTTGAGGGGTCTCGTGACCCACCCTTGAGGGGTCCCGTGACCCACCCTTGGGAGGTCAGCTGCCCCACACTTGAGGGGTCACATGACCACCTTGAGAGGTCACAGCAGTTTTACAGGGTCCCTGCGCACCTGTTCGGGGAAACAGAAGCCCTCCCTGCCACTCAGAGGACCGCACGATTTCCCACAGGCCACACTGCCTAGCAGCACCTTCAGCCCCGCACAGACAGTGTGCTAAGGACAGACTTGGGTACAGGGGGCATGGGCGGGGGATTTCCCATGGAACTCTATAAGGGCCCGGCGCCCTGTGTGGCCGGGGGAGTGCCCATGCCGTTCCTTGACCCCGCAGGACACTTGCATCCAGCAATAAGCAGCCCTCTGCCTCCACGGGGCACAAACACCTGGGCCCGGTGTGCGGGCACCTGGCGTACGTGGAGGCAAACCCGCCGACCCCTCTGGCCCGAACCCACCACTGCGAAGATCCCCCTTTTCTTCCATCCGTAAAGGGGTCCTCCTTGAGGAGAGGAGGAACATGGGGAGGCCCCCAGGAGATGGCTTTTCTCCGAGCCGCGGCTGGCTGGTTTCGGGCCTATACTTGGGCCGCGCGTGCGCACTCAGGCTCCCCACCACAAGCCTCCCTCGGGTCACGGGACTCACCCTCTAGGTGTCTCCTGACCCACCCCTGAGGGGTCTCGTGACCCAACCCTGAGGGGTCACGTGACCCACCCCTGAGGGGTCTCGTGACCCACCCCTGAGGGGTCACGTGACCCACCCCCGAGGGGTCACATGACCCACCCCCGAGGGGTCACGTGACCCAACCCTGAGGGGTCACGTGACCCACCCCTGAGGGGTCTCGTGACCCACCCCTGAGGGGTCACGTGACCCACCCCCGAGGGGTCACATGACCCACCCTCGAGGCATCACGTGACCCAAACCTGAGGGGTCACGTGACCCACCCCTGAGGGGTCACGTAACCCAGCCCCGAGGGGTCACATGACCCACCCCTGAGGGGTCACGTGACCCACCCTTGAGGAGTCTCGTGACCCACCCTTTTGGGGTCACGTGACCCACCCTTGAGGAGTCTCCTGACCCACCCTTTTGGGGTCACGTGACCCGTCCTTGAGGGGTCTCGTGACCGACCCTTGAGGGGTCCCGTGACCCACCCTTGGGAGGTCAGCTGCCCCACACTTGAGGGGTCACATGACCACCTTGAGAGGTCACAGCAGTTTTACAGGGTCCCTGCGCACCTGTTCGGGGAAACAGAAGCCCTCCCTGCCACTCAGAGGACCGCACGATTTCCCACAGGCCACACTGCCTAGCAGCACCTTCAGCCCCGCACAGACAGTGTGCTAAGGGCAGACTTGGGTACAGGGCGCGGGCGGGGGATTTCCCATGGAACTCTATAAGGGCCCGGCGCCCTGTGTGGCCGGGGGGTGCCCATGCCGTTCCTTGACCCCGCAGGACACTTGCATCCAGCAATAAGCAGCCCTCTGCCTCCACGGGGCACAAACACCTGGGCCCGGTGTGCGGGCACCTGGCGTACGTGGAGGCAAACCCGCCGACCCCTCTGGCCCGAACCCACCACTGCGAAGATCCCCCATTTCTTCCATCCGTAAAGGGGTCACGCTCGAGGATTGGAAGAACCTGGGGAGGCCCCGAGGAGGTGGCTTTTCTCCGAGCCGAGGCTGGCTGGTTTCGGGCCTATACGTGGGCCGCGCGTGCGCACTCAGGCTCCCCACCACAAGCCTTCCTCGGGTCACGGGACTCACCCTCTAGGTGTCTCCTGACCCACCCCTGAGGGGTCTGGTGACCCAACCCTGAGGGGTCACGTGACTCACCCCTGAGGGGTCTCGTGACCCACCCCTGAGGGGTCACGTGACCCACCCTTTTGGGGTCACGTGACCCACCCCCGAGGGGTCACGTGACCCACCCTTGAGGAGTCTCGTGACCCAGCCTTTTGGGGTCACGTGACCCGTCCTTGAGGGGTCCCGTGACCCACCCTTGGGAGGTCAGCTGCCCCACACTTGAGGGGTCACATGACCACCTTGAGAGGTCACAGCAGTTTTACAGGGTCCCTCCGCACCTGTTCGGGGAAACAGAAGCCCTCCCTGCCACTCAGAGGACCGCACGATTCCCACAGGCCACACTGCCTAGCAGCACCTTCAGGCCCGCACAGACAGTGTGCTAAGACAGACTTGGGTACCGGGGGCATGGGCGGGGGATTTCCCATGGACTCTCTAAGGACCCGGCGCCCTGTGTGGCCGGGGCAGTGCCCATGCCGTTCCTTGACCCCGCAGGACACTTGCATCCAGCAATAAGCAGCCCTCTGCCTCCACGGGGCACAAACACCTGGGCCCGGTGTGCGGGCACCTGGCGTACGTGGAGGCAATCCCGCCGACCCCTCTGGCCCGAACCCACCACTGCGAAGATCCCCCTTTTCTTCCATCCGTAAAGGGGTCACGCTTGAGGAGTGAAGAACATGGGGAGGCCCCCAGGAGATGGCTTTTCTCCGAGCCGCGGCTGGCTCGTTTCGGCCTATACGTGGGCCACGCATGCGCACTCTGGCGCCCAAGCACACACCTCCCTCGGCTCACCTGACCACCCCTTTAGAGGTCACAGCAGTTCCACCGGGTCCCTGGGCACCTGTCCGTGGACACAGGAGCCCTCCCTGCCACCTAGAGGACCACGCGATTTCCGCTGGGGAACACTGCCCAGAAGCACTCCCAGCCTCCCACAGACACTGTGCGCAGGATAGACTTGTGGACCAGGGGCCTGGGCGGGGAATTTTCCAGGGAACTCTCTAAAGGCCAGGTGCCCTCTGTCGCCCTGGGAGTGCCCACGCCCTCCCTTAACCCTGCAGAACACTATCATCCAGCAATAAGGAGCCCTCTGCCTCCATGGGGCTCTAACACCTGGGCCCGTTGTGCGAGCACCTGGCGTACGTGCAGGCAAACCCGCAGACCCCTCTGGCCCGAACCCACCACTGCGAAGATCCCCCTTTTCTTCCATCCGTAAAGGGGTCCTCCTTGAGGAGAGGAGGAACATGGGGAGGCCCCCAGGAGATGGCTTTTCTCCGAGCCGCGGCTGGCTGGTTTCGGGCCTATACTTGGGCCGCGCGTGCGCACTCAGGCTCCCCACCACAAGCCTTACTCGGGTCACGGGACTAACCCTCTAGGTGTCTCCTGACCCACCCCTGAGGGGTCTCGTGACCCACCCTTGAGGAGTCTCCTGACCCACCCTTTTGGGGTCACGTGACCCACCCTTGAGGAGTCTCCTGACACACTCTTTTGGGGTCACGTGACCCGTCCTTGAGGGGTCTCGTGACCCACCCTTGAGGGGTCCCGTGACCCACCCTTGGGAGGTCAGCTGCCCCACACTTGAGGGGTCACATGACCACCTTGAGAGGTCACAGCAGTTTTACAGGGTCCCTGCGCACCTGTTCGGGGAAACAGAAGCCCTCCCTGCCACTCAGAGGACCGCACGATTTCCCACAGGCCACACTGCCTAGCAGCACCTTCAGCCCCGCACAGACAGTGTGCTAAGGACAGACTTGGGTACAGGGGGCATGGGCGGGGGATTTCCCATGGAACTCTATAAGGGCCCGGCGCCCTGTGTGGCCGGGGGAGTGCCCATGCCGTTCCTTGACCCCGCAGGACACTTGCATCCAGCAATAAGCAGCCCTCTGCCTCCACGGGGCACAAACACCTGGGCCCGGTGTGCGGGCACCTGGCGTACGTGGAGGCAAACCCGCCGACCCCTCTGGCCCGAACCCACCACTGCGAAGATCCCCCTTTTCTTCCATCCGTAAAGGGGTCCTCCTTGAGGAGAGGAGGAACATGGGGAGGCCCCCAGGAGATGGCTTTTCTCCGAGCCGCGGCTGGCTGGTTTCGGGCCTATACTTGGGCCGCGCGTGCGCACTCAGGCTCCCCACCACAAGCCTCCCTCGGGTCACGGGACTCACCCTCTAGGTGTCTCCTGACCCACCCCTGAGGGGTCTCGTGACCCAACCCTGAGGGGTCACGTGACCCACCCCTGAGGGGTCTCGTGACCCACCCCTGAGGGGTCACGTGACCCACCCCCGAGGGGTCACATGACCCACCCCCGAGGGGTCACGTGACCCAACCCTGAGGGGTCACGTGACCCACCCCTGAGGGGTCTCGTGACCCACCCCTGAGGGGTCACGTGACCCACCCCCGAGGGGTCACATGAGCCACCCTCGAGGCATCACGTGACCCAAACCTGAGGGGTCACGTGACCCACCCCTGAGGGGTCACGTAACCCAGCCCCGAGGGGTCACATGACCCACCCCTGAGGGGTCACGTGACCCACCCTTGAGGAGTCTCGTGACCCACCCTTTTGGGGTCACGTGACCCACCCTTGAGGAGTCTCCTGACCCACCCTTTTGGGGTCACGTGACCCGTCCTTGAGGGGTCTCGTGACCGACCCTTGAGGGGTCCCGTGACCCACCCTTGGGAGGTCAGCTGCCCCACACTTGAGGGGTCACATGACCACCTTGAGAGGTCACAGCAGTTTTACAGGGTCCCTGCGCACCTGTTCGGGGAAACAGAAGCCCTCCCTGCCACTCAGAGGACCGCACGATTTCCCACAGGCCACACTGCCTAGCAGCACCTTCAGCCCCGCACAGACAGTGTGCTAAGGGCAGACTTGGGTACAGGGCGCGGGCGGGGGATTTCCCATGGAACTCTATAAGGGCCCGGCGCCCTGTGTGGCCGGGGGGTGCCCATGCCGTTCCTTGACCCCGCAGGACACTTGCATCCAGCAATAAGCAGCCCTCTGCCTCCACGGGGCACAAACACCTGGGCCCGGTGTGCGGGCACCTGGCGTACGTGGAGGCAAACCCGCCGACCCCTCTGGCCCGAACCCACCACTGCGAAGATCCCCCATTTCTTCCATCCGTAAAGGGGTCACGCTCGAGGATTGGAAGAACCTGGGGAGGCCCCGAGGAGGTGGCTTTTCTCCGAGCCGAGGCTGGCTGGTTTCGGGCCTATACGTGGGCCGCGCGTGCGCACTCAGGCTCCCCACCACAAGCCTTCCTCGGGTCACGGGACTCACCCTCTAGGTGTCTCCTGACCCACCCCTGAGGGGTCTGGTGACCCAACCCTGAGGGGTCACGTGACTCACCCCTGAGGGGTCTCGTGACCCACCCCTGAGGGGTCACGTGACCCACCCTTTTGGGGTCACGTGACCCACCCCCGAGGGGTCACGTGACCCACCCTTGAGGAGTCTCGTGACCCAGCCTTTTGGGGTCACGTGACCCGTCCTTGAGGGGTCCCGTGACGCACCCTTGGGAGGTCAGCAGCCCCACACTTGAGGGGTCACATGACCACCTTGAGAGGTCACAGCAGTTTTACAGGGTCCCTGCGCACCTGTTCGGGGAAACAGAAGCCCTCCCTGCCACTCAGAGGACCGCACGATTTCCCACAGGCCACACTGCCTAGCAGCACCTTCAGCCCCGCACAGACAGTGTGCTAAGGACAGACTTGGGTACCGGGGGCATGGGCGGGGGATTTCCCATGGAACTCTCTAAGGGCCCGGCGCCCTGTGTGGCGGGGGGAGTGCCCATGCCGTTCCTTGACCCCGCAGGACACTTGCATCCAGCAATAAGCAGCCCTCTGCCTCCACGGGGCACAAACACCTGGGCCCGGTGTGCGGGCACCTGGCGTACGTGGAGGCAAACCCGCCGACCCCTCTGGCCCGAACCCACCACTGCGAAGATCCCCCTTTTCTTCCATCCGTAAAGGGGTCACGCTTGAGGAGTGGAAGAACATGGGGAGGCCCCCAGGAGATGGCTTTTCTCCGAGCCTCGGCTGGCTGGTTTCGGGCCTATACGTGGGCCGCGCATGCGCACTCAGGCGCCCAAGCACACACCTCCCTCGGCTCACCTGACCCACCCTTTAGAGGTCACAGCAGTTCCACCGGGTCCCTGGGCACCTGTCCGTGGACACAGGAGCCCTCCCTGCCACCTAGAGGACCACGCGATTTCCGCTGGGGAACACTGCCCAGAAGCACTCCCAGCCTCCCACAGACACTGTGCGCAGGATAGACTTGTGGACCAGGGGCCTGGGCGGGGAATTTTCCAGGGAACTCTCTAAAGGCCAGGTGCCCTCTGTCGCCCTGGGAGTGCCCACGCCCTCCCTTAACCCTGCAGGACACTATCATCCAGCAATAAGGAGCCCTCTGCCTCCACGGGGCTCAAACACCTGGGCCCGTTGTGCGAGCACCTGGCGTACGTGCAGGCAAAACCGCAGACCCCTCTGGCCCGAACCCACCACTGCGAAGATCCCCCTTTTCTTCCATCCGTAAAGGGGTCCTCCTTGAGGAGAGGAGGAACATGGGGAGGCCCCCAGGAGATGGCTTTTCTCCGAGCCGGGGCTGGCTGGTTTCGGGCCTATACTTGGGCCGCGCGTACGCACACAGGCTCCCCACCACAAGCCTTCCTCGGGTCACGGGACTCACCCTCTAGGTGTCTCCTGACCCACCCCTGAGGGGTCTGGTGACCCAACCCTGAGGGGTCACGTGACTCACCCCTGAGGGGTCACGTGACCCACCCTTTTGGGGTCACGTGACCCAACCCCGAGGGGTCACGTGACACACCCTTGAGGAGTCTCCTGACCCACCCTTTTGGGGTCACGTGACCCACCCTTGAGGAGTCTCCTGACACACTCTTTTGGGGTCACGTGACCCGTCCTTGAGGGGTCTCGTGACCCACCCTTGAGGGGTCCCGTGACCCACCCTTGGGAGGTCAGCTGCCCCACACTTGAGGGGTCACATGACCACCTTGAGAGGTCACAGCAGTTTTACAGGGTCCCTGCGCACCTGTTCGGGGAAACAGAAGCCCTCCCTGCCACTCAGAGGACCGCACGATTTCCCACAGGCCACACTGCCTAGCAGCACCTTCAGCCCCGCACAGACAGTGTGCTAAGGACAGACTTGGGTACCGGGGGCATGGGCGGGGGATTTCCCATGGAACTCTCTAAGGGCCCGGCGCCCTGTGTGGCGGGGGGAGTGCCCATGCCGTTCCTTGACCCCGCAGGACACTTGCATCCAGCAATAAGCAGCCCTCTGCCTCCACGGGGCACAAACACCTGGGCCCGGTGTGCGGGCACCTGGCGTACGTGGAGGCAAACCCGCCGACCCCTCTGGCCCGAACCCACCACTGCGAAGATCCCCCATTTCTTCCATCCGTAAAGGGGTCACGCTCGAGGATTGGAAGAACCTGGGGAGGCCCCGAGGAGGTGGCTTTTCTCCGAGCCGCGGCTGGCTGGTTTCGGGCCTATACGTGGGCCGCGCGTGCGCACTCAGGCTCCCCATCACAAGCCTTCCTCGGGTCACGGGACTCACCCTTGAGGTGTCTCCTGACCCACCCCTGAGGGGTCACGTGACCCACCCCCGAGGGGTCAAATGACCCACCCCAGAGGGGTCACGTGACCCACCCCTGAGGGGTCTCGTGACCCACCCTTGAGGAGTCTCGTGACCCACCCTTTTGGGGTCACGTGACCCGTCCTTGAGGGGTCCCGTGACCCACCCTTGGGAGGTCAGCTGCCCCACACTTGAGGGGTCACATGACCACCTTGAGAGGTCACAGCAGTTTTACAGGGTCCCTGCGCACCTGTTCGGGGAAACAGAAGCCCTCCCTGCCACTCAGAGGACCGCACGATTTCCCACAGGCCACACTGCCTAGCAGCACCTTCAGCCCCGCACAGACAGTGTGCTAAGGACAGACTTGGGTACCGGGCTCATGGGCGGGGGATTTCCCATGGAACTCTCTAAGGGCCCGGCGCCCTGTGTGGCCGGGGCAGTGCCCATGCCGTTCCTTGACCCCGCAGGACACTTGCATCCAGCAATAAGCAGCCCTCTGCCTCCACGGGGCACAAACACCTGGGCCCGGTGTGCGGGCACCTGGCGTACGTGGAGGCAAACCCGCCGACCCCTCTGGCCCGAACCCACCACTGCGAAGATCCCCCTTTTCTTCCATCCGTAAAGGGGTCACGCTTGAGGAGTGGAAGAACATGGGGAGGCCCCCAGGAGATGGCTTTTCTCCGAGCCGCGGCTGGCTCGTTTCGGGCCTATATGTGGGCCGTGCATGCGCACTCAGGCGCCCAAGCACACACCTCCCTCGGCTCACCTGACCCACCCTTTAGAGGTCACAGCAGTTCCACCGGGTCCCTGGGCACCTGTCCGTGGACACAGGAGCCCTCCCTGCCACCTAGAGGACCACGCGATTTCCGCTGGGGAACACTGCCCAGAAGCACTCCCAGCCTCCCACAGACACTGTGCGCAGGATAGACTTGTGGACCAGGGGCCTGGGCGGGGAATTTTCCAGGGAACTCTCTAAAGGCCAGGTGCCCTCTGTCGCCCTGGGAGTGCCCACGCCCTCCCTTAACCCTGCAGGACACTATCATCCAGCAATAAGGAGCCCTCTGCCTCCACGGGGCTCAAACACCTGGGCCCGTTGTGCGAGCACCTGGCGTACGTGCAGGCAAACCCGCAGACCCCTCTGGCCCGAACCCACCACTGCGAAGATCCCCCTTTTCTTCGATCCGTAAAGGGGTCCTCCTTGAGGAGTGGAGGGACATGGGGAGGCCCCCAGGAGATGGCTTTTCTCCGAGCCGCGGATGGCTGGTTTCGGGCCTATACTTGGGCCGCGCGTGCGCACTCAGGCTCCCCACCACAAGCCTTCCTCGGGTCACGGGACTCACCCTCTAGGTGTCTCCTGACCCACACCTGAGGGGTCTGGTGACCCAACCCTGAGCGGTCACGTGACCCACCCCTGAGGGGTCTCGTGACCCACCCCTGAGGGGTCACGTGACCCACCCACGAGGGGTCACATGACCCACCCCCGAGGGGTCACGTGACCCAAACCTGAGGGGTCACGTGACCCACCCCTGAGGGGTCTCGTGACCCACCCCTGAGGGGTCACGTGACCCACCTCGAGGGGTCACATGACCCACACCCGAGGGGTCACGTGACCCAACCCTGAGGGGTCACGTGACCCACCACTGAGGGGTCTCGTGACCCACCCCTGAGGGGTCACGTGACCCACCCCCGAGGGTCACATGACCCACCCCTGAAGGGTCACGTGACCCACCCTTGAGGAGTCTCGTGACCCACCCTTTTGGGGTCACGTGACCCACCCTTGAGGAGTCTCCTGACCCACCCTTTTGGGGTCACGTGACCCGTCCTTGAGGGGTCTCGTGACCCACCCTTGAGGGGTCCCGTGACCCACCCTTGGGAGGTCAGCTGCCCCACACTTGAGGGGTCACATGACCACCTTGAGAGGTCACAGCAGTTTTACAGGGTCCCTGCTCACCTGTTCGGGGAAACAGAAGCCCTCCCTGCCACTCAGAGGACCGCACGATTTCCCACAGGCCACACTGCCTAGCAGCACCTTCAGCCCCGCACAGACAGTGTGCTAAGGACAGACTTGGGTACCGGGGGCATGGGCGGGGGATTTCCCATGGAACTCTCTAAGGGCCCGGCGCCCTGTGTGGCCGGGGGAGTGCCCATGCCGTTCCTTGACCCCGCAGGACACTTGCATCCAGCAATAAGCAGCCCTCTGCCTCCACGGGGCACAAACACCTGGGCCCGGTGTGCGGGCACCTGGCGTACTTGGAGGCAAACCCGCCGACCCCTCTGGCCCGAACCCACCACTGCGAAGATCCCCCATTTCTTCCATCCGTAAAGGGGTCACGCTCGAGGATTGGAAGAACCTGGGGAGGCCCCGAGGAGGTGGCTTTTCTCCGAGCCGCGGCTGGCTGGTTTCGGGCCTATACGTGGGCCGCGCGTGCGCACTCAGGCTCCCCACCACAAGCCTTCCTCGGGTCACGGGACTCACCCTTGAGGTGTCTCCTGACCCACCCCTGAGGGGTCTCGTGACCCACCCTTGAGGAGTCTCGTGACCCACCCTTTTGGGGTCACGTGACCCGTCCTTGAGGGGTCCCGTGACCCACCCTTGGGAGGTCAGCTGCCCCACACTTGAGGGGTCACATGACCACCTTGAGAGGTCACAGCAGTTTTACAGGGTCCCTCCGCACCTGTTCGGGGAAACAGAAGCCCTCCCTGCCACTCAGAGGACCGCACGATTTCCCACAGGCCACACTGCCTAGCAGCACCTTCAGCCCCGCACAGACAGTGTGCTAAGGACAGACTTGGGTACCGGGCCCATGGGCGGGGGATTTCCCATGGAACTCTCTAAGGGCCCGGCGCCCTGTGTGGCCGGGGCAGTGCCCATGCCGTTCCTTGACCCCGCAGGACACTTGCATCCAGCAATAAGCAGCCCTCTGCCTCCACGGGGCACAAACACCTGGGCCCGGTGTGCGGGCACCTGGCGTACGTGGAGGCAAACCTGCCGACCCCTCTGGCCCGAACCCACCACTGCGAAGATCCCCCTTTTCTTCCATCCGTAAAGGGGTCACGCTTGAGGAGTGGAAGAACATGGGGAGGCCCCCAGGAGATGGCTTTTCTCCGAGCCGCGGCTGGCTCGTTTCGGGCCTATATGTGGGCCGTGCATGCGCACTCAGGCGCCCAAGCACACACCTCCCTCGGCTCACCTGACCCACCCTTTAGAGGTCACAGCAGTTCCACCGGGTCCCTGGGCACCTGTCCGTGGACACAGGAGCCCTCCCTGCCACCTAGAGGACCACGCGATTTCCGCTGGGGAACACTGCCCAGAAGCACTCCCAGCCTCCCACAGACACTGTGCGCAGGATAGACTTGTGGACCAGGGGCCTGGGCGGGGAATTTTCCAGGGAACTCTCTAAAGGCCAGGTGCCCTCTGTCGCCCTGGGAGTGCCCACGCCCTCCCTTAACCCTGCAGGACACTATCATCCAGCAATAAGGAGCCCTCTGCCTCCACGGGGCTCAAACACCTGGGCCGGTTGTGCGAGCACCTGGCGTACGTGCAGAAAAACCCGCAGACCCCTCTGGCCCGAACCCACCACTGCGAAGATCCCCCTTTTCTTCGATCCGTAAAGGGGTCCTCCTTGAGGAGTGGAGGGACATGGGGAGGCCCCCAGGAGATGGCTTTTCTCCGAGCCGCGGCTGGCTGGTTTCGGGCCTATACTTGGGCCGCGCGTGCGCACTCAGGCTCCCCACCACAAGCCTTCCTCGGGTCACGGGACTCACCCTCTAGGTGTCTCCTGACCCACACCTGAGGGGTCTGGTGACCCAACCCTGAGCGGTCACGTGACCCACCCCTGAGGGGTCTCGTGACCCACCCCTGAGGGGTCACGTGACCCACCCACGAGGGGTCACATGACCCACCCCCGAGGGGTCACGTGACCCAAACCTGAGGGGTCACGTGACCCACCCCTGAGGGGTCTCGTGACCCACCCCTGAGGGGTCACGTGACCCACCTCGAGGGGTCACATGACCCACCCCCGAGGGGTCACGTGACCCAACCCTGAGGGGTCCCGTGACCCACCCTTGGGAGGTCAGCTGCCCCACACTTGAGGGGTCACATGACCACCTTGAGAGGTCACAGCAGTTTTACAGGGTCCCTGCGCACCTGTTCGGGGAAACAGAAGCCCTCCCTGCCACTCAGAGGACCGTACGATTTCCCACAGGCCACACTGCCTAGCAGCACCTTCAGCCCCGCACAGACAGTGTGCTAAGGACAGACTTGGGTACCGGGGGCATGGGCGGGGGATTTCCCATGGAACTCTCTAAGGGCCCGGCGCCCTGTGTGGCCGGGGGAGTGCCCATGCCGTTCCTTGACCCCGCAGGACACTTGCATCCAGCAATAAGCAGCCCTCTGCCTCCACGGGGCACAAACACGTGGGCCCGGTGTGCGGGCACCTGGCGTACTTGGAGGCAAACCCGCCGACCCCTCTGGCCCGAACCCACCACTGCGAAGATCCCCCATTTCTTCCATCCGTAAAGGGGTCACGCTCGAGGATTGGAAGAACCTGGGGAGGCCCCGAGGAGGTGGCTTTTCTCCGAGCCGCGGCTGGCTGGTTTCGGGCGTATACGTGGGCCGCGCGTGCGCACTCAGGCTCCCCACCACAAGCCTTCCTCGGGTCACGGGACTCACCCTTGAGGTGTCTCCTGACCCACCCCTGAGGGGTCTCGTGACCCAACCCTGAGGGGTCACGTGACTCACCCCTGAGGGGTCTCGTGACCCACTCCTGAGGGGTCACGTGACCCACACTTTTGGGGTCACGTGACCCACCCCCGAGGGGTCACGTGACCCACCCTTGAGGAGTCTCGTGACCCAGCCTTTTGGGGTCACGTGACCCGTCCTTGAGGGGTCCCGTGACGCACCCTTGGGAGGTCAGCAGCTCCACACTTGAGGGGTCACATGACCACCTTGAGAGGTCACAGCAGTTTTACAGGGTCCCTGCGCACCTGTTCGGGGAAACAGAAGCCCTCCCTGCCACTCAGAGGACCGCACCATTTCCCACAGGCCACACTGCCTAGCAGCACCTTCAGCCCCGCACAGACAGTGTGCTAAGGACAGACTTGGGTACCGGGGGCATGGGCGGGGGATTTCCCATGGAACTCTCTAAGGGCCCGGCGCCCTGTGTGGCGGGGGGAGTGCCCATGCCATTCCTTGACCCCGCAGGACACTTGCATCCAGCAATAAGCAGCCCTCTGCCTCCACGGGGCACAAACACCTGGGCCCGGTGTGCGGGCACCTGGCGTACGTGGAGGCAAACCCGCCGACCCCTCTGGCCCGAACCCACCACTGCGAAGATCCCCCTTTTCTTCCATCCGTAAAGGGGTCACGCTTGAGGAGTGGAAGAACATGGGGAGGCCCCCAGGAGATGGCTTTTCTCCGAGCCGCGGCTGGCTCGTTTCGGGCCTATACGTGGGCCGCGCATGCGCACTCAGGCGCCCAAGCACACACCTCCCTCGGCTCACCTGACCCACCCTTTAGAGGTCACAGCAGTTCTACCGGGTCCCTGGGCACCTGTCCGTGGACACAGGAGCCCTCCCTGCCACCTAGAGGACCACGTGATTTCCGCTGGGGTACACTGCCCAGAAGCACTCCCAGCCTCCCACAGACACTGTGCGCAGGATAGACTTGTGGACCAGGGGCCTGGGCGGGGAATTTTCCAGGGAACTCTCTAAAGGCCAGGGGCCCTCTGTCGCCCTGGGACTGCCCACGCCCTCCCTTAACCCTGCAGAACACTATCATCCAGCAATAAGGAGCCCTCTTCCTCCACGGGGCTCAAACATCTGGGCCCGTTGTGCGAGCACCTGGCGTACGTGCAGGCAAAACCGCAGACCCCTCTGGCCCGAACCCACCACTGCGAAGATCCCCCTTTTCTTCCATCCGTACAGGGGTCCTCCTTGAGGAGAGGAGGAACATGGGGAGGCCCCCAGGAGATGGCTTTTCTCCGAGCCGGGGCTGGCTGGTTTCGGGCCTATACTTGGGCCGCGCGTGCGCACTCAGGCTCCCCACCACAAGCCTTCCTCGGGTCACGGGACTCACCCTCTAGGTGTCTCCTGACCCACACCTGAGGGGTCTGGTGACCCAACCCTGAGCGGTCACGTGACCCACCCCTGAGGGGTCACGTGACCCACCCACGAGGGGTCACATGACCCACCCCCGAGGGGTCACGCGACCCAAACCTGAGGGGTCACGTGACCCACCCCTGAGGGGTCACGTGACCCACCCTTGAGGAGTCTCGTGACCCAGCCATTTGGGGTCACGTGACCCGTCCTTGAGGGGTCCCGTGACGCACCCTTGGGAGGTCAGCAGCCCCACACTTGAGGGGTCACATGACCACCTTGAGAGGTCACGGCAGTTTTACAGGGTCCCTGCGCACCTGTTCGGGGAAACAGAAGCCCTCCCTGCCACTCAGAGGACCGCACGATTTCCCACAGGCCACACTGCCTAGCAGCACCTTCAGCCCCGCACAGACAGTGTGCTAAGGACAGACTTGGGTACCGGGGGCATGGGCGGGGGATTTCCCATGGAACTCTCTAAGGGCCCCGCGCCCTGTGTGGCGGGGGGAGTGCCCATGCCATTCCTTGACCCCGCAGGACACTTGCATCCAGCAATAAGCAGCCCTCTGCCTCCACGGGGCACAAACACCTGGGCCCGGTGTGCGGGCACCTGGCGTACGTGGAGGCAAACCCGCCGACCCCTCTGGCCCGAACCCACCACTGCGAAGATCCCCCTTTTCTTCCATCCGTAAAGGGGTCACGCTCGAGGATTGGAAGAACCTGGGGAGGCCCCGAGGAGGTGGCTTTTCTCCGAGCCGAGGCTGGCTGGTTTCGGGCCTATACGTGGGCCGCGCGTGCGCACTCAGGCTCCCCATCACAAGCCTTCCTCGGGTCACGGGACTCACCCTTGAGGTGTCTCGTGACCCACCCTTGAGGTGTCTCGTGACCCACCCCCGAGGGGTCACGTGACCCACCCTTGAGGAGTCTCGTGACCCACCCTTTTGGGGTCACGTGACCCACCCTTGAGGAGTCTCCTGACCCACCCTTTTGGGGTCACGTGACCCGTCCTTGAGGGGTCTCGTGACCCACCCTTGAGGGGTCCCGTGACCCACCCTTGGGAGGTCAGCTGCCCCACACTTGAGGGGTCACATGACCACCTTGAGAGGTCACAGCAGTTTTACATGGTCCCTGCGCACCTGTTCGGGGAAACAGAAGCCCTCCCTGCCACTCAGAGGACCGCACGATTTCCCACAGGCCACACTGCCTAGCAGCACCTTCAGCCCCGCACAGACAGTGTGCTAAGGACAGACTTGGGTACAGGGGGCATGGGCGGGGGATTTCCCATGGAACTCTATAAGGGCCCGGCGCCCTGTGTGGCCGGGGGAGTGCCCATGCCGTTCCTTGACCCCGCAGGACACTTGCATCCAGCAATAAGCAGCCCTCTGCCTCCACGGGGCACAAACACCTGGGCCCGGTGTGCGGGCACCTGGCGTACTTGGAGGCAAACCCGCCGACCCCTCTGGCCCGAAACCACCACTGCGAAGATCCCCCATTTCTTCCATCCGTAAAGGGGTCACGCTCGAGGATTGGAAGAACCTGGGGAGGCCCCGAGGAGGTGGCTTTTCTCCGAGCCGCGGCTGGCTGGTTTCGGGCCTATACGTGGGCCGCGCGTGCGCACTCAGGCTCCCCACCACAAGCCTTCCTCGGGTCACAGGACTCACCCTTGAGGTGTCTCCTGACCCACCCCCGAGGGGTCACGTGACCCACCCCCGAGGGGTCTCGTGACCCACCTCCCGAGGGGTCACGTGACCCACCCCCGAGGGGTCACGTGACCCACCCTTGAGGAGTCTCCTGACCCACCCTTTTGGGGTCACGTGACCCGTCCTTGAGGGGTCTCGTGACCCACCCTTGAGGGGTCCCGTGACCCACCCTTGGGAGGTCAGCTGCCCCACACTTGAGGGGTCACATGACCACCTTGAGAGGTCACAGCAGTTTTACAGGGTCCCTGCGCACCTGTTCGGGGAAACAGAAGCCCTCCCTGCCACTCAGAGGACCGCACGATTTCCCACAGGCCACACTGCCTAGCAGCACCTTCAGCCCCGCACAGACAGTGTGCTAAGGACAGACTTGGGTACAGGGGGCATGGGCGGGGGATTTCCCATGGAACTCTATAAGGGCCCGGCGCCCTGTGTGGCCGGGGGAGTGCCCATGCCGTTCCTTGACCCCGCAGGACACTTGCATCCAGCAATAAGCAGCCCTCTGCCTCCACGGGGCACAAACACCTGGGCCCGGTGTGCGGGCACCTGGCGTACTTGGAGGCAAACCCGCCGACCCCTCTGGCCCGAACCCACCACTGCGAAGATCCCCCATTTCTTCCATCCGTAAAGGGGTCACGCTCGAGGATTGGAAGAACCTGGGGAGGCCCCGAGGAGGTGGCTTTTCTCCGAGCCGCGGCTGGCTGGTTTCGGGCCTATACGTGGGCCGCGCGTGCGCACTCAGGCTCCCCACCACAAGCCTTCCTCGGGTCACGGGACTCACCCTTGAGGTGTCTCCTGACCCACCCCCGAGGGGTCTCGTGACCCACCCCCGAGGGGTCACGTGACCCACCCCTGAGGGGTCTCGTGACCCACCCCCGAGGGGTCACATGACCCACCCCTGAGGGGTCACGTGACCCACCCTTGAGGAGTCTCGTGACCCAGCCTTTTGGGGTCACGTGACCCGTCCTTGAGGGGTCCCGTGACCCACCCTTGGGAGGTCAGCAGCCCCACACTTGAGGGGTCACATGACCACCTTGAGAGGTCACAGCAGTTTTACAGGGTCCCTGCGCACCTGTTCGGGGAAACAGAAGCCCTCCCTGCCACTCAGAGGACCGCACGATTTCCCACAGGCCACACTGCCTAGCAGCACCTTCAGCCCCGCACAGACAGTGTGCTAAGGACAGACTTGGGTACCGGGGGCATGGGCGGGGGATTTCCCATGGAACTCTCTAAGGGCCCGGCGCCCTGTGTGGCGGGGGGAGTGCCCATGCCGTTCCTTGACCCCGCAGGACACTTGCATCCAGCAATAAGCAGCCCTCTGCCTCCACGGGGCACAAACACCTGGGCCCGGTGTGCGGGCACCTGGCGTACGTGGAGGCAAACCCGCCGACCCCTCTGGCCCGAACCCACCACTGCGAAGATCCCCCTTTTCTTCCATCCGTAAAGGGGTCACGCTTGAGGAGTGGAAGAACATGGGGAGGCCCCCAGGAGATGGCTTTTCTCCGAGCCGCGGCTGGCTCGTTTCGGGCCTATATGTGGGCCGCGCATGCGCACTCAGGTGCCCAAGCACACACCTCCCTCGGCTCACCTGACCCACCCTTTAGAGGTCACAGCAGTTCCACCGGGTCCCTGGGCACCTGTCCGTGGACACAGGAGCCCTCCCTGCCACCTAGAGGACCACGCGATTTCCGCTGGGGTACACTGCCCAGAAGCACTCCCAGCCTCCCACAGACACTGTGCGCAGGATAGACTTGTGGACCAGGGGCCTGGGCGGGGAATTTTCCAGGGAACTCTCTAAAGGCCAGGTGCCCTCTGTCGCCCTGGGAGTGCCTACGCCCTCCCTTAACCCTGCAGAACACTATCATCCAGCAATAAGGAGCCCTCTGCCACCACGGGGCTCAAACACCTGGGCCCGTTGTGCGAGCACCTGGCGTACGTGCAGGCAAACCCGCAGACCCCTCTGGCCCGAACCCACCACTGCGAAGATCCCCCTTTTCTTCCATCCGTAAAGGGGTCCTCCTTGAGGAGAGGAGGAACATGGGGAGGCCCCCAGGAGATGGCTTTTCTCCGAGCCGCGGCTGGCTGGTTTCGGGCCTATACTTGGGCCGCGCGTGCGCACTCAGGCTCCCCACCACAAGCCTTCCTCGGGTCACGGGACTCACCCTCTAGGTGTCTCCTGACCCACCCCTGAGGGGTCTCGTGACCCAACCCTGAGGGGTCACGTGACCCACCCCTGAGGGGTCTCGTGACCCACCCCTGAGGGGTCACGTGACCCACCCCCGAGGGGTCACATGACCCACCCCCGAGGGGTCACGTGACCCAAGCCTGAGGGGTCACGTGACCCACCCCTGAGGGGTCTCGTGACCCACCCCTGAGGGGTCACGTGACCCACCCCCGAGGGGTCACATGACAACCCCCAAGGGGTCACGTGACCCAAACCTGAGGGGTCACGTGACCCACCCTTTTGGGGTCACGTGACCCACCCATGAGGGGTCACGTGACCCACCCTTGAGGAGTCTCGTGACCCACCCTTTTGGGGTCACGTGACCCGTCCTTGAGGGGTCCCGTGACCCACCCTTGGGAGGTCAGCTGCCCCACACTTGAGGGGTCACATGACCACCTTGAGAGGTCACAGCAGTTTTACAGGGTCCCTGCGCACCTGTTCGGGGACACAGAAGCCCTCCCTGCCACTCAGAGGACCGCACGATTTCCCACAGGCCACACTGCCTAGCAGCACCTTCAGCCCCGCACAGACAGTGTGCTAAGGACAGACTTGGGTACCGGGGGCATGGGCGGGGGATTTCCCATGGAACTCTCTAAAGGCCCGGCGCCCTGTGTGGCAGGGGCAGTGCCCATGCCGTTCCTTGACCCCGCAGGACACTTGCATCCAGCAATAAGCAGCCCTCTGCCTCCACGGGGCACAAACACCTGGGCCCGGTGTGCGGGCACCTGGCGTACGTGGAGGCAAACCCGCCGACCCCTCTGGCCCGAACCCACCACTGCGAAGATCCCCCTTTTCTTCCATCCGTAAAGGGGTCACGCTTGAGGAGTGGAAGAACATAGGGAGGCCCCCAGGAGATGGCTTTTCTCCGAGCCGCGGCTGGCTCGTTTCGGGCCTATACGTGGGCCGCGCATGCGCACTCAGGCGCCCAAGCACACACCTCCCTCGGCTCACCTGACCCACCCTTTAGAGGTCACAGCAGTTCCACCGGGTCCCTGGGCACCTGTCCGTGGACACAGGAGCCCTCCCTGCCACCTAGAGGACCACGCGATTTCCACTGGGGAACACTGCCCAGAAGCACTCCCAGCCTCCCACAGACACTGTGCGCAGGATAGACTTGTGGACCAGGGGCCTGGGCGGGGAATTTTCCAGGGAACTCTCTAAAGGCCAGGTGCCCTCTGTCGCCCTGGGAGTGCCCACGCCCTCCCTTAACCCTGCAGAACACTATCATCCAGCAATAAGGAGCCCTCTGCCTCCACGGGGCTCAAACACCTGGGCCCGTTGTGCGAGCACCTGGCGTACGTGCAGGCAAACCCGCAGACCCCTCTGGCCCAAACCCACCACTGCGAAGATCCCCCTTTTCTTCCATCCGTAAAGGGGTCCTCCTTGAGGAGAGGAGGAACATGGGGAGGCCCCCAGGAGATGGCTTTTCTCCGAGCCGGGGCTGGCTGGTTTCGGGCCTATACTTGGGCCGCGCGTGCGCACTCAGGCTCCCCACCACAAGCCTTCCTCGGGTCACGGGACTCACCCTCTAGGTGTCTCCTGACCCACACCTGAGGGGTCTGGTGACCCAACCCTGAGCGGTCACGTGACCCACCCCTGAGGGGTCTCGGACCCACCCCTGAGGGGTCACGTGACCCACCCACGAGGGGTCACATGACCCACCCCCGAGGGGTCACGCGACCCACCCCTGAGGGGTCACGTGACCCACCTCGAGGGGTCACATGACCCACCCCCGAGGGGTCACGTGACCCAACCCTGAGGGGTCACGTGACCCACCCCTGAGGGGTCACGTGACCCACGCCTGAGGGGTCACGTGACCCACCCCCGAGGGTCACATGACCCACCCCTGAGGGGTCACGTGACCCACCCTTGAGGAGTCTCGTGACCCACCCTTGAGGAGTCTCCTGACCCACCCTTTTGGGGTCACGTGACCCGTCCTTGAGGGGTCTCGTGACCCACCCTTGAGGGGTCCCGTGACCCACCCTTGGGAGGTCAGCTGCCCCACACTTGAGGGGTCACATGACCACCCTGAGAGGTCACAGCAGTTTTACAGGGTCCCTGCGCACCTGTTCGGGGAAACAGAAGCCCTCCCTGCCACTCAGAGGACCGCACGATTTCCCACAGGCCACACTGCCTAGCAGCACCTTCAGCCCCGCACAGACAGTGTGCTAAGGACAGACTTGGGTACATGGGGCATGGGCGGGGGATTTCCCATGGAACTCTATAAGGGCCCGGCGCCCTGTGTGGCCGGGGGAGTGCCCATGCCGTTCCTTGACCCCGCAGGACACTTGCATCCAGCAATAAGCAGCCCTCTGCCTCCACGGGGCACAAACACCTGGGCCCGGTGTGCGGGCACCTGGCGTACTTGGAGGCAAACCCGCCGACCCCTCTGGCCCGAACCCACCACTGCGAAGATCCCCCATTTCTTCCATCCGTAAAGGGGTCACGCTCGAGGATTGGAAGAACCTGGGGAGGCCACGAGGAGGTGGCTTTTCTCCGAGCCGCGGCTGGCTGGTTTCGGGCCTATACGTGGGCCGCGCGTGCGCACTCAGGCTCCCCACCACAAGCCTTCCTCGGGTCACGGGACTCACCCTTGAGGTGTCTCCTGACCCACCCCTGAGGGGTCTCGTGACCCACCCCCGAGGGGTCACGTGACCCACCCCCGAGGGGTCACGTGACCTACCCCAGAGGGGTCACGTGACCCACCCTTGAGGAGTCTCGTGACCCACCCTTTTGGGGTCACGTGACCCGTCCTTGAGGGGTCCCGTGACGCACCCTTGGGAGGTCAGCAGCCCCACACTTGAGGGGTCACATGACCACCTTGAGAGGTCACAGCAGTTTTACAGGGTCCCTGCGCACCTGTTCGGGGAAACAGAAGCCCTCCCTGCCACTCAGAGGACCGCACGATTTCCCACAGGCCACACTGCCTAGCCGCACCTTCAGCCCCGCACAGACAGTGTGCTAAGGACAGACTTGGGTACCGGGGGCATGGGCGGGGGATTTCCCATGGAACTCTCTAAGGGCCCGGCGCCCTGGGTGGCCGGGGGAGTGCCCATGCCGTTCCTTGACCCCGCAGGACACTTGCATCCAGCAATAAGCAGCCCTCTGCCTCCACGGGGCACAAACACCTGGGCCCGGTGTGCGGGCACCTGGCGTACGTGGAGGCAAAACCGCCGACCCCTCTGGCCCGAACCCACCACTGCGAAGATCCCCCTTTTCTTCCATCCGTAAAGGGGTCACGCTTGAGGAGTGGAAGAACATGGGGAGGCCCCCAGGAGATGGCTTTTCTCCGAGCCGCGGCTGGCTCGTTTCGGGCCTATAAGTGGGCCACGCATGCGCACTCAGGCGCCCAAGCACACACCTCCCTCGGCTCACCTGACCCACCCTTTAGAGGTCACAGCAGTTCTACCGGGTCCCTGGGCACCTGTCCGTGGACACAGGAGCCCTCCCTGCCACCTAGAGGACCACGCGATTTCCGCTGGGGTACACTGCCCAGAAGCACTCCCAGCCTCCCACAGACACTGTGCGCAGGATAGACTTGTGGACCAGGGGCCTGGGCGGGGAATTTTCCAGGGAACTCTCTAAAGGCCAGGGGCCCTCTGTCGCCCTGGGAGTGCCCACGCCCTCCCTTAACCCTGCAGAACACTATCATCCAGCAATAAGGAGCCCTCTGCCTCCACCGGGCTCAAACATCTGGGCCCGTTGTGCGAGCACCTGGCGTACGTGCAGGCAAAACCGCAGACCCCTCTGGCCCGAACCCACCACTGCGAAGATCCCCCTTTTCTTCCATCCGTACAGGGGTCCTCCTTGAGGAGAGGAGGAACATGGGGAGGCCCCCAGGAGATGGCTTTTCTCCGAGCCGGGGCTGGCTGGTTTCGGGCCTATACTTGGGCCGCGCGTGCGCACTCAGGCTCCCCACCACAAGCCTTCCTCGGGTCACGGGACTCACCCTCTAGGTGTCTCCTGACCCACACCTGAGGGGTCTGGTGACCCAACCCTGAGCGGTCACGTGACCCACCCCTGAGGGGTCTCGGACCCACCCCTGAGGGGTCACGTGACCCACCCACGAGGGGTCACATGACCCACCCCCGAGGGGTCACGCGACCCAAACCTGAGGGGTCACGTGACCCACCCCTGAGGGGTCACGTGACCCACCCTTGAGGAGTCTCGTGACCCAGCCATTTGGGGTCACGTGACCCGTCCTTGAGGGGTCCCGTGACGCACCCTTGGGAGGTCAGCAGCCCCACACTTGAGGGGTCACATGACCACCTTGAGAGGTCACAGCAGTTTTACAGGGTCCCTGCGCACCTGTTCGGGGAAACAGAAGCCCTCCCTGCCACTCAGAGGACCGCACGATTTCCCACAGGCCACACTGCCTAGCAGCACCTTCAGCCCCGCACAGACAGTGTGCTAAGGACAGACTTGGGTACCGGGGGCATGGGCGGGGGATTTCCCATGGAACTCTCTAAGGGCCCCGCGCCCTGTGTGGCGGGGGGAGTGCCCATGCCATTCCTTGACCCCGCAGGACACTTGCATCCAGCAATAAGCAGCCCTCTGCCTCCACGGGGCACAAACACCTGGGCCCGGTGTGCGGGCACCTGGCGTACGTGGAGGCAAACCCGCCGACCCCTCTGGCCCGAACCCACCACTGCGAAGATCCCCCTTTTCTTCCATCCGTAAAGGGGTCACGCTCGAGGATTGGAAGAACCTGGGGAGGCCCCGAGGAGGTGGCTTTTCTCCGAGCCGAGGCTGGCTGGTTTCGGGCCTATACGTGGGCCGCGCGTGCGCACTCAGGCTCCCCATCACAAGCCTTCCTCGGGTCACGGGACTCACCCTTGAGGTGTCTCGTGACCCACCCTTGAGGTGTCTCGTGACCCACCCCCGAGGGGTCACGTGACCCTCCCTTGAGGAGTCTCGTGACCCACCCTTTTGGGGTCACGTGACCCACCCTTGAGGAGTCTCCTGACCCACCCTTTTGGGGTCACGTGACCCGTCCTTGAGGGGTCTCGTGACCCACCCTTGAGGGGTCCCGTGACCCACCCTTGGGAGGTCAGCTGCCCCACACTTGAGGGGTCACATGACCACCTTGAGAGGTCACAGCAGTTTTACATGGTCCCTGCGCACCTGTTCGGGGAAACAGAAGCCCTCCCTGCCACTCAGAGGACCGCACGATTTCCCACAGGCCACACTGCCTAGCAGCACCTTCAGCCCCGCACAGACAGTGTGCTAAGGACAGACTTGGGTACAGGGGGCATGGGCGGGGGATTTCCCATGGAACTCTATAAGGGCCCGGCGCCCTGTGTGGCCGGGGGAGTGCCCATGCCGTTCCTTGACCCCGCAGGACACTTGCATCCAGCAATAAGCAGCCCTCTGCCTCCACGGGGCACAAACACCTGGGCCCGGTGTGCGGGCACCTGGCGTACTTGGAGGCAAACCCGCCGACCCCTCTGGCCCGAAACCACCACTGCGAAGATCCCCCATTTCTTCCATCCGTAAAGGGGTCACGCTCGAGGATTGGAAGAACCTGGGGAGGCCCCGAGGAGGTGGCTTTTCTCCGAGCCGCGGCTGGCTGGTTTCGGGCCTATACGTGGGCCGCGCGTGCGCACTCAGGCTCCCCACCACAAGCCTTCCTCGGGTCACAGGACTCACCCTTGAGGTGTCTCCTGACCCACCCCCGAGGGGTCACGTGACCCACCCCCGAGGGGTCTCGTGACCCACCTCCCGAGGGGTCACGTGACCCACCCCCGAGGGGTCACGTGACCCACCCTTGAGGAGTCTCCTGACCCACCCTTTTGGGGTCACGTGACCCGTCCTTGAGGGGTCTCGTGACCCACCCTTGAGGGGTCCCGTGACCCACCCTTGGGAGGTCAGCTGCCCCACACTTGAGGGGTCACATGACCACCTTGAGAGGTCACAGCAGTTTTACAGGGTCCCTGCGGACCTGTTCGGGGAAACAGAAGCCCTCCCTGCCACTCAGAGGACCGCACGATTTCCCACAGGCCACACTGCCTAGCAGCACCTTCAGCCCCGCACAGACAGTGTGCTAAGGACAGACTTGGGTACAGGGGGCATGGGCGGGGGATTTCCCATGGAACTCTATAAGGGCCCGGCGCCCTGTGTGGCCGGGGGAGTGCCCATGCCGTTCCATGACCCCGCAGGACACTTGCATCCAGCAATAAGCAGCCCTCTGCCTCCACGGGGCACAAACACCTGGGCCCGGTGTGCGGGCACCTGGCGTACTTGGAGGCAAACCCGCCGACCCCTCTGGCCCGAACCCACCACTGCGAAGATCCCCCATTTCTTCCATCCGTAAAGGGGTCACGCTCGAGGATTGGAAGAACCTGGGGAGGCCCCGAGGAGGTGGCTTTTCTCCGAGCCGCGGCTGGCTGGTTTCGGGCCTATACGTGGGCCGCGCGTGCGCACTCAGGCTCCCCACCACAAGCCTTCCTCGGGTCACGGGACTCACCCTTGAGGTGTCTCCTGACCCACCCCCGAGGGGTCTCGTGACCCACCCCCGAGGGGTCACGTGACCCACCCCTGAGGGGTCTCGTGACCCACCCCCGAGGGGTCACATGACCCACCCCTGAGGGGTCACGTGACCCACCCTTGAGGAGTCTCGTGACCCAGCCTTTTGGGGTCACGTGACCCGTCCTTGAGGGGTCCCGTGACCCACCCTTGGGAGGTCAGCAGCCCCACACTTGAGGGGTCACATGACCACCTTGAGAGGTCACAGCAGTTTTACAGGGTCTCTGCGCACCTGTTCGGGGAAACAGAAGCCCTCCCTGCCACTCAGAGGACCGCGCGATTTCCCACAGGCCACACTGCCTAGCAGCACCTTCAGCCCCGCACAGACAGTGTGCTAAGGACAGACTTGGGTACCGGGGGCATGGGCGGGGGATTTCCCATGGAACTCTCTAAGGGCCCGGCGCCCTGTGTGGCCGGGGGAGTGCCCATGCCGTTCCTTGACCCCGCAGGACACTTGCATCCAGCAATAAGCAGCCCTCTGCCTCCACGGGGCACAAACACCTGGGCCCGGTTTGCGGGCACCTGGCGTACGTGGAGGCAAACCCGCCGACCCCTCTGGCCCGAACCCACCACTGCGAAGATCCCCCTTTTCTTCCATCCGTAAAGGGGTCACGCTTGAGGAGTGGAAGAACATGGGGAGGCCCCCAGGAGATGGCTTTTCTCCGAGCCGCGGCTGGCTCGTTTCGGGCCCATACGTGGGCCGCGCATGCGCACTCAGGCGCCCAAGCACACACCTCCCTCGGCTCACCTGACCCACCCTTTAGAGGTCACAGCAGTTCCACCGGGTCCCTGGGCACCTGTCCGTGGACACAGGAGCCCTCCCTGCCACATAGAGGACCACGCGATTTCCGCTGGGGTACACTGCCCAGAAGCACTCCCAGCCTCCCACAGACACTGTGCGCAGGATAGACTTGTGGACCAGGGGCCTGGGCGGGGAATTTTCCAGGGAACTCTCTAAAGGCCAGGTGCCCTCTGTCGCCCTGGGAGTGCCCACGCCCTCCCTTAACCCTGCAGAACACTATCATCCAGCAATAAGGAGCCCTCTGCCTCCACGGGGCTCAAACACCTGGGCCCGTTGTGCGAGCACCTGGCGTACGTGCAGGCAAACCCGCAGACCCCTCTGGCCCGAACCCACCACTGCGAAGATCCCCCTTTTCTTCCATCCGTAAAGGGGTCCTCGTTGAGGAGAGGAGGAACATGGGGAGGCCCCCAGGAGATGGCTTTTCTCCGAGCCGCGGCTGGCTGGTTTCGGGCCTATACTTGGGCCGCGCGTGCGCACTCAGGCTCCCCACCACAAGCCTTCCTCGGGTCACGGGACTCACCCGCTAGGTGTCTCCTGACCCACCCCTGAGGGGTCTCGTGACCCACCCCTGAGGGGTCACGTGAGCCACCCCCGAGGGGTCACATGACCCACCCCCAAGGGGTCACGTGACCCAAACCTGAGGGGTCACGTGACCCACCCTTGAGGAGTCTCGTGACCCACCCTTTTGGGGTCACGTGACCCGTCCTTGAGGGGTCCCGTGACCCACCCTTGGGAGGTCAGCTGCCCCACACTTGAGGGGTCACATGACCACCTTGAGAGGTCACAGCAGTTTTACAGGGTCCCTGCGCACCTGTTCGGGGAAACAGAAGCCCTCCCTGCCACTCAGAGGACCGCACGATTTCCCACAGGCCACACTGCCTAGCAGCACCTTCAGCCCCGCACAGACAGTGTGCTAAGGACAGACTTGGGTACATGGGGCATGGGCGGGGGATTTCCCATGGAACTCTATAAGGGCCCGGCGCCCTGTGTGGCCGGGGGAGTGCCCATGCCGTTCCTTGACCCCGCAGGACACTTGCATCCAGCAATAAGCAGCCCTCTGCCTCCACGGGGCACAAACACCTGGGCCCGGTGTGCGGGCACCTGGCGTACTTGGAGGCAAACCCGCCGACCCCTCTGGCCCGAACCCACCACTGCGAAGATCCCCCATTTCTTCCATCCGTAAAGGGGTCACGCTCGAGGATTGGAAGAACCTGGGGAGGCCACGAGGAGGTGGCTTTTCTCCGAGCCGCGGCTGGCTGGTTTCGGGCCTATACGTGGGCCGCGCGTGCGCACTCAGGCTCCCCACCACAAGCCTTCCTCGGGTCACGGGACTCACCCTTGAGGTGTCTCCTGACCCACCCCTGAGGGGTCTCGTGACCCACCCCCGAGGGGTCACGTGACCCACCCCCGAGGGGTCACGTGACCTACCCCAGAGGGGTCACGTGACCCACCCTTGAGGAGTCTCGTGACCCACCCTTTTGGGGTCACGTGACCCGTCCTTGAGGGGTCCCGTGACGCACCCTTGGGAGGTCAGCAGCCCCACACTTGAGGGGTCACATGACCACCTTGAGAGGTCACAGCAGTTTTACAGGGTCCCTGCGCACCTGTTCGGGGAAACAGAAGCCCTCCCTGCCACTCAGAGGACCGCACGATTTCCCACAGGCCACACTGCCTAGCCGCACCTTCAGCCCCGCACAGACAGTGTGCTAAGGACAGACTTGGGTACCGGGGGCATGGGCGGGGGATTTCCCATGGAACTCTCTAAGGGCCCGGCGCCCTGGGTGGCCGGGGCAGTGCCCATGCCGTTCCTTGACCCCGCAGGACACTTGCATCCAGCAATAAGCAGCCCTCTGCCTCCACGGGGCACAAACACCTGGGCCCGGTGTGCGGGCACCTGGCGTACGTGGAGGCAAAACCGCCGACCCCTCTGGCCCGAACCCACCACTGCGAAGATCCCCCTTTTCTTCCATCCGTAAAGGGGTCACGCTTGAGGAGTGGAAGAACATGGGGAGGCCCCCAGGAGATGGCTTTTCTCCGAGCCGCGGCTGGCTCGTTTCGGGCCTATAAGTGGGCCACGCATGCGCACTCAGGCGCCCAAGCACACACCTCCCTCGGCTCACCTGACCCACCCTTTAGAGGTCACAGCAGTTCTACCGGGTCCCTGGGCACCTGTCCGTGGACACAGGAGCCCTCCCTGCCACCTAGAGGACCACGCGATTTCCGCTGGGGTACACTGCCCAGAAGCACTCCCAGCCTCCCACAGACACTGTGCGCAGGATAGACTTGTGGACCAGGGGCCTGGGCGGGGAATTTTCCAGGGAACTCTCTAAAGGCCAGGGGCCCTCTGTCGCCCTGGGAGTGCCCACGCCCTCCCTTAACCCTGCAGAACACTATCATCCAGCAATAAGGAGCCCTCTGCCTCCACGGGGCTCAAACATCTGGGCCCGTTGTGCGAGCACCTGGCGTACGTGCAGGCAAAACCGCAGACCCCTCTGGCCCGAACCCACCACTGCGAAGATCCCCCTTTTCTTCCATCCGTACAGGGGTCCTCCTTGAGGAGAGGAGGAACATGGGGAGGCCCCCAGGAGATGGCTTTTCTCCGAGCCGGGGCTGGCTGGTTTCGGGCCTATACTTGGGCCGCGCGTGCGCACTCAGGCTCCGCACCACAAGCCTTCCTCGGGTCACGGGACTCACCCTCTAGGTGTCTCCTGACCCACCCCTGAGGGGTCTGGTGACCCAACCCTGAGGGGTCACGTGACTCACCCCTGAGGGGTCTCGTGACCCACCCCCGAGGGGTCACGTGACCCACCCCCGAGGGGTCACGTGACCCACCCCCGAGGGGTCACGTGACCCACCCCCGAGGGGTCACGTGACCCACCCCTGAGGGGTCTCGTGACCCACCACTGAGGGGTCACGTGACCCACCCCCGAGGGGTCACATGACCCACCGCCGAGGGGTCACGTGACCCAAAGCTGAGGGGTCACGTGACCCACCCCTGAGGGGTCTCGTGACCCACCACGGAGGGGTCACGTGACCCACCCCCGAGGGGTCACATGACCCACCCTCGAGGCGTCAAGTGACCCAACCCTGAGGGGTCACGTGACCCACCCCTGAGGGGTCTCGTGACCCACCCCTGAGGGGTCACGTGACCCACCCTTGAGGAGTCTCGTGACCCACCCTTTTGGGGTCACGTGACCCATCCTTGAGGAGTCTCCTGACCCACCCTTTTGGGGTCACGTGACCCGTCCTTGAGGGGTCTCGTGACCGACCCTTGAGGGGTCCCGTGACCCACCCTTGGGAGGTCAGCTGCCCCACACTTGAGGGGTCACATGACCTCCTTGAGAGGTCACAGCAGTTTTACAGGGTCCCTGCGCACCTGTTCGGGGAAACAGAAGCCCTCCCTGCCACTCAGAGGACCGCACGATTTCCCACAGGCCACACTGCCTAGCAGCACCTTCAGCCCCGCACAGACAGTGTGCTAAGGGCAGACTTGGGTACAGGGCGCGGGCGGGGGATTTCCCATGGAACTCTATAAGGGCCCGGCGCCCTGTGTGGCCGGGGGGTGCCCATGCCGTTCCTTGACCCCGCAGGACACTTGCATCCAGCAATAAGCAGCCCTCTGCCTCCACGGGGCACAAACACCTGGGCCCGGTGTGCGGGCACCTGGCGTACGTGGAGGCAAACCCGCCGACCCCTCTGGCCCGAACCCACCACTGCGAAGATCCCCCATTTCTTCCATCCGTAAAGGGGTCACGCTCGAGGATTGGAAGAACCTGGGGAGGCCCCGAGGAGGTGGCTTTTCTCCGAGCCGAGGCTGGCTGGTTTCGGGCCTATACGTGGGCCGCGCGTGCGCACTCAGGCTCCCCATCACAAGCCTTCCTCGGGTCACGGGACTCACCCTTGATGTGTCTCCTGACCCACCCCCGAGGGGTCACGTGACCCACCCCCGAGGGGTCTCGTGACCCACCCCTGAGGGGTCACGTGACCCACCCCCGAGGGGTCACATGACCCACCCCTGAGGGGTCACGTGACCCACCCTTGAGGAGTCTCGTGACCCACCCTTTTGGGGTCACGTGACCCGTCCTTGAGGGGTCCCGTGACCCACCCTTGGGAGGTCAGCTGCCCCACACTTGAGGGGTCACATGACCACCTTGAGAGGTCACAGCAGTTTTACAGGGTCCCTGCGCACCTGTTCGGGGAAACAGAAGCCCTCCCTGCCACTCAGAGGACCGCACGATTTCCCACAGGCCACACTGCCTAGCAGCACCTTCAGCCCCGCACAGACAGTGTGCTAAGGACAGACTTGGGTACCGGGGGCATGGGCGGGGGATTTCCCATGGAACTCTCTAAGGGCCCGGCGCCCTGTGTGGCCGGGGGAGTGCCCATGCCGTTCCTTGTCCCCGCAGGACACTTGCATCCAGCAATAAGCAGCCCTCTGCCTCCACGGGGCACAAACACCTGGGCCCGGTGTGCGGGCACCTGGCGTACGTGGAGGCAAACCCGCCGACCCCTCTGGCCCGAACCCACCACAGCGAAGATCCCCCATTTCTTCCATCCGTAAAGGGGTCACGCTCGAGGATTGGAAGAACCTGGGGAGGCCCCGAGGAGGTGGCTTTTCTCCGAGCCGCAGCTGGCTGGTTTCGGGCCTATACGTGGGCCGCGCGTACGCACTCAGGCTCCCCACCACAAGCCTTCCTCGGGTCACGGGACTCACCCTTGAGGTGTCTCCTGACCCACCCCTGAGGGGTCTCGTGACCCACCCCCGAGGGGTCACGTGACCCACCCTTGAGGAGTCTCGTGACCCAGCCTTTTGGGGTCACGTGACCCGTCCTTGAGGGGTCCCGTGACGCACCCTTGGGAGGTCAGCAGCCCCACACTTGAGGGGTCACATGACCACCTTGAGAGGTCACAGCAGTTTTACAGGGTCCCTGCGCACCTGTTCGGGGAAACAGAAGCCCTCCCTGCCACTCAGAGGACCGCACGATTTCCCACAGGCCACACTGCCTAGCAGCACCTTCAGCCCCGCACAGACAGTGTGCTAAGGACAGACTTGGGTACCGGGGGCATGGGCGGGGGATTTCCCATGGAACTCTCTAAGGGCCCCGCGCCCTGTGTGGCGGGGGGAGTGCCCATGCCATTCCTTGACCCCGCAGGACACTTGCATCCAGCAATAAGCAGCCCTCTGCCTCCACGGGGCACAAACACCTGGGCCCGGTGTGCGGGCACCTGGCGTACGTGGAGGCAAACCCGCCGACCCCTCTACCAGAACCCACCACTGCGAAGATCCCCCTTTTCTTCCATCCGTAAAGGGGTCACGCTCGAGGATTGGAAGAACCTGGGGAGGCCCCGAGGAGGTGGCTTTTCTCCGAGCCGAGGCTGGCTGGTTTCGGGCCTATACGTGGGCCGCGCGTGCGCACTCAGGCCCCCCATCACAAGCCTTCCTCGGGTCACGGGACTCACCCTTGAGGTGTCTCGTGACCCACCCCCGAGGGGTCTCGTGACCCACCCCCGAGGGGTCACGTGACCCACCCTTGAGGAGTCTCGTGACCCACCCTTTTGGGGTCACGTGACCCACCCTTGAGGAGTCTCCTGACCCACCCTTTTGGGGTCACGTGACCCGTCCTTGAGGGGTCTCGTGACCCACCCTTGAGGGGTCCCGTGACCCACCCTTGGGAGGTCTGGTGACCCAACCCTGAGGTGTCACGTGACTCACCCCTGAGGGGTCTCGTGACCCACCCCTGAGGGGTCACGTGACCCACAATTTTGGGGTCACGTGACCCACCCCTGAGGGGTCACGTGACCCACCCTTGAGGAGTCTCGTGACCCACCCTTTTGGGGTCACGTGACCCGTCCTTGAGGGGTCCCGTGACCCACCCTTGGGAGGTCAGCAGCCCCACACTTGAGGGGTCACATGACCACCTTGAGAGGTCACAGCAGTTTTACAGGGTCCCTGCGCACCTGTTCGGGGAAACAGAAGCCCTCCCTGCCACTCAGAGGACCGCACGATTTCCCACAGGCCACACTGCCTAGCAGCACCTTCAGCCCCGCACAGACAGTGTGCTAAGGACAGACTTGGGTACCGGGGGCATGGGCGGGGGATTTCCCATGGAACTCTCTAAGGGCCCGGCGCCCTGTGTGGCGGGGGGAGTGCCCATGCCGTTCCTTGACCCCGCAGGACACTTGCATTCAGCAATAAGCAGCCCTCTGCCTCCACGGGGCACAAACACCTGGGCCCGGTGTGCGGGCACCTGGCGTACGTGGAGGCAAACCCGCCGACCCCTCTGGCCCGAACCCACCACTGCGAAGATCCCCCTTTTCTTCCATCCGTAAAGGGGTCCTCCTTGAGGAGAGGAGGAACATGGGGAGGCCCCCAGGAGATGGCTTTTCTCGGAGCCGGGGCTGGCTGGTTTCGGGCCTATACTTGGGCCGCGCGTGCGCACTCAGGCTCCCCACCACAAGCCTTCCTCGGGTCACGGGACTCACCCTCTAGGTGTCTCCTGACCCACACCTGAGGGGTCTGGTGACCCAACCCTGAGCGGTCACGTGACCCACCCCTGAGGGGTCTCGTGACCCACCCCTGAGGGGTCACGTGACCCACCCACGAGGGGTCACATGACCCACCCCCGAGGGGTCACGTGACCCAAACCTGAGGGGTCACGTGACCCACCCCTGAGGGGTCTCGTGACCCACCCCTGAGGGGTTACGTGACCCACCTCGAGGGGTCACATGACCCACCCCCGAGGGGTCACGTGACCCAACCCTGAGGGGTCACGTGACCCACCCCTGAGGGGTCTCGTGACCCACCCCTGAGGGGTCACGTGACCCACCCCCGAGGGTCACATGACCCACCCCTGAGGGGTCACGTGACCCACCCTTGAGGAGTCTCGTGACCCACCCTTTTGGGGTCACGTGACCCACCCTTGAGGAGTCTCCTGACCCACCCTTTTGGGGTCACGTGACCCGTCCTTGAGGGGTCTCGTGACCCACCCTTGAGGGGTCCCGTGACCCACCCTTGGGAGGTCAGCTGCCCCACACTTGAGGGGTCACATGACCACCTTGAGAGGTCACAGCAGTTTTACAGGGTCCCTGCTCACCTGTTCGGGGAAACAGAAGCCCTCCCTGCCACTCAGAGGACCGCACGATTTCCCACAGGCCACACTGCCTAGCAGCACCTTCAGCCCCGCACAGACAGTGTGCTAAGGACAGACTTGGGTACAGGGGGCATGGTCGGGGGATTTCCCATGGAACTCTATAAGGGCCCGGCGCCCTGTGTGGCCGGGGGAGTGCCCATGCCGTTCCTTGTCCCCGCAGGACACTTGCATCCAGAAATAAGCAGCCTTCTGCCTCCACGGGGCACAAACACCTGGGCCCGGTGTGCGGGCACCTGGCGTACTTGGAGGCAAACCCGCCGACCCCTCTGGCCCGAACGCACCACTGCGAAGATCCCCCATTTCTTCCATCCGTAAAGGGGTCACGCTCGAGGATTGGAAGAACCTGGGGAGGCCCCGAGGAGGTGGCTTTTCTCCGAGCCGCGGCTGGCTGGTTTCGGGCCTATACGTGGGCCGCGCGTGCGCACTCAGGCTCCCCACCACAAGCCTTCCTCGGGTCACGGGACTCACCCTTGAGGTGTCTCCTGACCCACCCCTGAGGGGTCTCGTGACCCACCCCCGAGGGGTCACGTGACCCACCCCCGAGGGGTCTCGTGACCCACCTCCCGAGGGGTCACGTGACCCACCCCCGAGGGGTCACGTGACCTACCCCAGAGGGGTCACGTGCCCCACCCCAGAGGGGTCACGTGACCCACCCTTGAGGAGTCTCGTGACCCACCCTTTTGGGGTCACGTGACCCGTCCTTGAGGGGTCCCGTGACCCACCCTTGGGAGGTCAGCAGCCCCACACTTGAGGGGTCACATGACCACCTTGAGAGGTCACAGCAGTTTTACAGGGTCCCTGCGCACCTGTTCGGGGAAACAGAAGCCCTCCCTGCCACTCAGAGGACCGCACTATTTCCCACAGGCCACACTGCCTAGCAGCACCTTCAGCCCCGCACAGACAGTGTGCTAAGGACAGACTTGGGTACCGGGGGCATGGGCGGGGGATTTCCCATGGAACTCTCTAAGGGCCCGGCGCCCTGTGTGGCGGGGGGAGTGCCCATGCCGTTCCTTGACCCCGCAGGACACTTGCATCCAGCAATAAGCAGCCCTCTGCCTCCACGGGGCACAAACACCTGGGCCCGGTGTGCGGGCACCTGGCGTACGTGGAGGCAAACCCGCCGACCCCTCTGGCCCGAACCCACCACTGCGAAGATCCCCCTTTTCTTCCATCCGTAAAGGGGTCACGCTTGAGGAGTGGAAGAACATGGGGAGGCCCCCAGGAGATGGCTTTTCTCCGAGCCGCGGCTGGCTCGTTTCGGGCCTATACGTGGGCCGCGCATGCGCACTCAGGCGCCCAAGCACACACCTCCCTCGGCTCACCTGACCCACCCTTTAGAGGTCACAGCAGTTCCACCGGGTCCCTGGGCACCTGTCCGTGGACACAGGAGCCCTCCCTGCCACCTAGAGGACCACGCGATTTCCGCTGGGGTACACTGCCCAGAAGCACTCCCAGCCTCCCACAGACACTGTGCGCAGGATAGACTTGTGGACCAGGGGCCTGGGCGGGGAATTTTCCAGGGAACTCTCTAAAGGCCAGGTGCCCTCTGTCGCCCTGGGAGTGCCTACGCCCTCCCTTAACCCTGCAGAACACTATCATCCAGCAATAAGGAGCCCTCTGCCTCCACGGGGCTCAAACACCTGGGCCCGTTGTGCGAGCACCTGGCGTACGTGCAGGCAAACCCGCAGACCCCTCTGGCCCGAACCCACCACTGCGAAGATCCCCCTTTTCTTCCATCCGTAAAGGGGTCCTCCTTGAGGAGAGGAGGAACATGGGGAGGCCCCCAGGAGATGGCTTTTCTCCGAGCCGCGGCTGGCTGGTTTCGGGCCTATACTTGGGCCGCGCGTGCGCACTCAGGCTCCCCACCACAAGCCTTCCTCGGGTCACGGGACTCACCCTCTAGGTGTCTCCTGACCCACCCCTGAGGGGTCTCGTGACCCAACCCTGAGGGGTCATGTGACCCACCCCTGAGGGGTCTCGTGACCCACCCCTGAGGGGTCACGTGACCCACCCCCGAGGGGTCACATGACCCACCCCCGAGGGGTCACATGACAACCCCCAAGGGGTCACGTGACCCAAACCTGAGGGGTCACGTGACCCACCCTTTTGGGGTCACGTGACCCACCCCTGAGGGGTCACGTGACCCACCCTTGAGGAGTCTCGTGACCCACCCTTTTGGGGTCACGTGACCCGTCCTTGAGGGGTCCCGTGACCCACCCTTGGGAGGTCAGCTGCCCCACACTTGAGGGGTCACATGACCTCCTTGAGAGGTCACAGCAGTTTTACAGGGTCCCTGCGCACCTGTTCGGGGAAACAGAAGCCCTCCCTGCCACTCAGAGGACCGCACGATTTCCCACAGGCCACACTGCCTAGCAGCACCTTCAGCCCCGCACAGACAGTGTGCTAAGGACAGACTTGGGTACCGGGGGCATGGGCGGGGGATTTCCCATGGAACTCTCTAAAGGCCCGGCGCCCTGTGTGGCCGGGGCAGTGCCCATGCCGTTCCTTGACCCCGCAGGACACTTGCATCCAGCAATAAGCAGCCCTCTGCCTCCACGGGGCACAAACACCTGGGCCCGGTGTGCGGGCACCTGGCGTACGTGGAGGCAAACCCGCCGACCCCTCTGGCCCGAACCCACCACTGCGAAGATCCCCCTTTTCTTCCATCCGTAAAGGGGTCACGCTTGAGGAGTGGAAGAACATGGGGAGGCCCCCAGGAGATGGCTTTTCTCCGAGCCGCGGCTGGCTCGTTTCGGGCCTATACGTGGGCCGCGCATGCGCACTCAGGCGCCCAAGCACACACCTCCCTCGGCTCACCTGACCCACCCTTTAGAGGTCACAGCAGTTCCACCGGGTCCCTGGGCACCTGTCCGTGGACACAGGAGCCCTCCCTGCCACCTAGAGGACCACGCGATTTCCGCTGGGGAACACTGCCCAGAAGCACTCCCAGCCTCCCACAGACACTGTGCGCAGGATAGACTTGTGGACCAGGGGCCTGGGCGGGGAATTTTCCAGGGAACTCTCTAAAGGCCAGGTGCCCTCTGTCGCCCTGGGAGTGCCCACGCCCTCCCTTAACCCTGCAGAACACTATCATCCAGCAATAAGGAGCCCTCTGCCTCCACGGGGCTCAAACACCTGGGCCCGTTGTGCGAGCACCTGGCGTACGTGCAGGCAAACCCGCAGACCCCTCTGGCCCAAACCCACCACTGCGAAGATCCCCCTTTTCTTCCATCCGTAAAGGGGTCCTCCTTGAGGAGAGGAGGAACATGGGGAGGCCCCCAGGAGATGGCTTTTCTCCGAGCCGGGGCTGGCTGGTTTCGGGCCTATACTTGGGCCGCGCGTGCGCACTCAGGCTCCCCACCACAAGCCTTCCTCGGGTCTTGGGACTCACCCTCTAGGTGTCTCCTGACCCACACCTGAGGGGTCTGGTGACCCAACCCTGAGCGGTCACGTGACCCACCCCTGAGGGGTCTCGTGACCCACCCCTGAGGGGTCACGTGACCCACCCACGAGGGGTCACATGACCCACCCCCGAGGGGTCACGTGACCCAAACCTGAGGGGTCACGTGACCCACCCCTGAGGGGTCTCGTGACCCACCCCTGAGGGGTCACGTGACCCACCTCGAGGGGTCACATGACCCACCCCCGAGGGGTCACGTGACCCAACCCTGAGGGGTCACGCGACCCACCCCTGAGGGGTCACGTGACCCACCCCCGAGGGTCACATGACCCACCCCTGAGGGGTCACGTGACCCACCCTTGAGGAGTCTCGTGACCCACCCTTTTGGGGTCACGTGACCCACCCTTGAGGAGTCTCCTGACCCACCCTTTTGGGGTCACGTGACCCGTCCTTGAGGGGTCTCGTGACCCACCCTTGAGGGGTCCCGTGACCCACCCTTGGGAGGTCTGGTGACCCAACCCTGAGGTGTCACGTGACTCACCCCTGAGGGGTCTCGTGACCCACCCCTGAGGGGTCACGTGACCCACAATTTTGGGGTCACGTGACCCACCCCTGAGGGGTCACGTGACCCACCCTTGAGGAGTCTCGTGACCCACCCTTTTGGGGTCACGTGACCCGTCCTTGAGGGGTCCCGTGACCCACCCTTGGGAGGTCAGCAGCCCCACACTTGAGGGGTCACATGACCACCTTGAGAGGTCACAGCAGTTTTACAGGGTCCCTGCGCACCTGTTCGGGGAAACAGAAGCCCTCCCTGCCACTCAGAGGACCGCACGATTTCCCACAGGCCACACTGCCTAGCAGCACCTTCAGCCCCGCACAGACAGTGTGCTAAGGACAGACTTGGGTACCGGGGGCATGGGCGGGGGATTTCCCATGGAACTCTCTAAGGGCCCGGCGCCCTGTGTGGCGGGGGGAGTGCCCATGCCGTTCCTTGACCCCGCAGGACACTTGCATTCAGCAATAAGCAGCCCTCTGCCTCCACGGGGCACAAACACCTGGGCCCGGTGTGCGGGCACCTGGCGTACGTGGAGGCAAACCCGCCGACCCCTCTGGCCCGAACCCACCACTGCGAAGATCCCCCTTTTCTTCCATCCGTAAAGGGGTCCTCCTTGAGGAGAGGAGGAACATGGGGAGGCCCCCAGGAGATGGCTTTTCTCGGAGCCGGGGCTGGCTGGTTTCGGGCCTATACTTGGGCC
Organism: Desmodus rotundus; assembly: GCF_022682495.2. NCBI lineage: Eukaryota > Metazoa > Chordata > Mammalia > Chiroptera > Phyllostomidae > Desmodus > Desmodus rotundus. The sequence continues at coordinate 175,201 of NW_026527280.1, read as the reverse complement.
GCGCGTGCGCACTCAGGCTCCCCACCACAAGCCTTCCTCGGGTCACGGGACTCACCCTCTAGGTGTCTCCTGACCCACACCTGAGGGGTCTGGTGACCCAACCCTGAGCGGTCACGTGACCCACCCCTGAGGGGTCTCGTGACCCACCCCTGAGGGGTCACGTGACCCACCCACGAGGGGTCACATGACCCACCCCCGAGGGGTCACGTGACCCAAACCTGAGGGGTCACGTGACCCACCCCTGAGGGGTCTCGTGACCCACCCCTGAGGGGTTACGTGACCCACCTCGAGGGGTCACATGACCCACCCCCGAGGGGTCACGTGACCCAACCCTGAGGGGTCACGTGACCCACCCCTGAGGGGTCTCGTGACCCACCCCTGAGGGGTCACGTGACCCACCCCCGAGGGTCACATGACCCACCCCTGAGGGGTCACGTGACCCACCCTTGAGGAGTCTCGTGACCCACCCTTGAGGAGTCTCCTGACCCACCCTTTTGGGGTCACGTGACCCGTCCTTGAGGGGTCTCGTGACCCACCCTTGAGGGGTCCCGTGACCCACCCTTGGGAGGTCAGCTGCCCCACACTTGAGGGGTCACATGACCACCTTGAGAGGTCACAGCAGTTTTACAGGGTCCCTGCTCACCTGTTCGGGGAAACAGAAGCCCTCCCTGCCACTCAGAGGACCGCACGATTTCCCACAGGCCACACTGCCTAGCAGCACCTTCAGCCCCGCACAGACAGTGTGCTAAGGACAGACTTGGGTACAGGGGGCATGGTCGGGGGATTTCCCATGGAACTCTATAAGGGCCCGGCGCCCTGTGTGGCCGGGGGAGTGCCCATGCCGTTCCTTGTCCCCGCAGGACACTTGCATCCAGAAATAAGCAGCCTTCTGCCTCCACGGGGCACAAACACCTGGGCCCGGTGTGCGGGCACCTGGCGTACTTGGAGGCAAACCCGCCGACCCCTCTGGCCCGAACGCACCACTGCGAAGATCCCCCATTTCTTCCATCCGTAAAGGGGTCACGCTCGAGGATTGGAAGAACCTGGGGAGGCCCCGAGGAGGTGGCTTTTCTCCGAGCCGCGGCTGGCTGGTTTCGGGCCTATACGTGGGCCGCGCGTGCGCACTCAGGCTCCCCACCACAAGCCTTCCTCGGGTCACGGGACTCACCCTTGAGGTGTCTCCTGACCCACCCCTGAGGGGTCTCGTGACCCACCCCCGAGGGGTCACGTGACCCACCCCCGAGGGGTCTCGTGACCCACCTCCCGAGGGGTCACGTGACCCACCCCCGAGGGGTCACGTGACCTACCCCAGAGGGGTCACGTGCCCCACCCCTGAGGGGTCACGTGACCCACCCTTGAGGAGTCTCGTGACCCAGCCTTTTGGGGTCACGTGACCCGTCCTTGAGGGGTCCCGTGACGCACCCTTGGGAGGTCAGCAGCCCCACACTTGAGGGGTCACATGACCACCTTGAGAGGTCACAGCAGTTTTACAGGGTCCCTGCGCACCTGTTCGGGGAAACAGAAGCCCTCCCTGCCACTCAGAGGACCGCACCATTTCCCACAGGCCACACTGCCTAGCAGCACCTTCAGGCCCGCACAGACAGTGTGCTAAGGACAGACTTGGGTACCGGGGGCATGGGCGGGGGATTTCCCATGGAACTCTCTAAGGGCCCGGCGCCCTGTGTGGCGGGGGGAGTGCCCATGCCGTTCCTTGACCCCGCAGGACACTTGCATCCAGCAATAAGCAGCCCTCTGCCTCCACGGGGCACAAACACCTGGGCCCGGTGTGCGGGCACCTGGCGTACGTGGAGGCAAACCCGCCGACCCCTCTGGCCCGAACCCACCACTGCGAAGATCCCCCTTTTCTTCCATCCGTAAAGGGGTCACGCTTGAGGAGTGGAAGAACATGGGGAGGCCCCCAGGAGATGGCTTTTCTCCGAGCCGCGGCTGGCTCGTTTCGGGCCTATACGTGGGCCGCGCATGCGCACTCAGGCGCCCAAGCACACACCTCCCTCGGCTCACCTGACCCACCCTTTAGAGGTCACAGCAGTTCCACCGGGTCCCTGGGCACCTGTCCGTGGACACAGGAGCCCTCCCTGCCACCTAGAGGACCACGCGATTTCCGCTGGGGTACACTGCCCAGAAGCACTCCCAGCCTCCCACAGACACTGTGCGCAGGATAGACTTGTGGACCAGGGGCCTGGGCGGGGAATTTTCCAGGGAACTCTCTAAAGGCCAGGTGCCCTCTGTCGCCCTGGGAGTGCCTACGCCCTCCCTTAACCCTGCAGAACACTATCATCCAGCAATAAGGAGCCCTCTGCCTCCACGGGGCTCAAACACCTGGGCCCGTTGTGCGAGCACCTGGCGTACGTGCAGGCAAACCCGCAGACCCCTCTGGCCCGAACCCACCACTGCGAAGATCCCCCTTTTCTTCCATCCGTAAAGGGGTCCTCCTTGAGGAGAGGAGGAACATGGGGAGGCCCCCAGGAGATGGCTTTTCTCCGAGCCGCGGCTGGCTGGTTTCGGGCCTATACTTGGGCCGCGCGTGCGCACTCAGGCTCCCCACCACAAGCCTTCCTCGGGTCACGGGACTCACCCTCTAGGTGTCTCCTGACCCACCCCTGAGGGGTCTCGTGACCCAACCCTGAGGGGTCATGTGACCCACCCCTGAGGGGTCTCGTGACCCACCCCTGAGGGGTCACGTGACCCACCCCCGAGGGGTCACATGACCCACCCCCGAGGGGTCACGTGACCCAAGCCTGAGGGGTCACGTGACCCACCCCTGAGGGGTCTCGTGACCCACCCCTGAGGGGTCACGTGACCCACCCCCGAGGGGTCACATGACAACCCCCAAGGGGTCACGTGACCCAAACCTGAGGGGTCACGTGACCCACCCTTTTGGGGTCACGTGACCCACCCCTGAGGGGTCACGTGACCCACCCTTGAGGAGTCTCGTGACCCACCCTTTTGGGGTCACGTGACCCGTCCTTGAGGGGTCCCGTGACCCACCCTTGGGAGGTCAGCTGCCCCACACTTGAGGGGTCACATGACCTCCTTGAGAGGTCACAGCAGTTTTACAGGGTCCCTGCGCACCTGTTCGGGGAAACAGAAGCCCTCCCTGCCACTCAGAGGACCGCACGATTTCCCACAGGCCACACTGCCTAGCAGCACCTTCAGCCCCGCACAGACAGTGTGCTAAGGACAGACTTGGGTACCGGGGGCATGGGCGGGGGATTTCCCATGGAACTCTCTAAAGGCCCGGCGCCCTGTGTGGCCGGGGCAGTGCCCATGCCGTTCCTTGACCCCGCAGGACACTTGCATCCAGCAATAAGCAGCCCTCTGCCTCCACGGGGCACAAACACCTGGGCCCGGTGTGCGGGCACCTGGCGTACGTGGAGGCAAACCCGCCGACCCCTCTGGCCCGAACCCACCACTGCGAAGATCCCCCTTTTCTTCCATCCGTAAAGGGGTCACGCTTGAGGAGTGGAAGAACATGGGGAGGCCCCCAGGAGATGGCTTTTCTCCGAGCCGCGGCTGGCTCGTTTCGGGCCTATACGTGGGCCGCGCATGCGCACTCAGGCGCCCAAGCACACACCTCCCTCGGCTCACCTGACCCACCCTTTAGAGGTCACAGCAGTTCCACCGGGTCCCTGGGCACCTGTCCGTGGACACAGGAGCCCTCCCTGCCACCTAGAGGACCACGCGATTTCCGCTGGGGAACACTGCCCAGAAGCACTCCCAGCCTCCCACAGACACTGTGCGCAGGATAGACTTGTGGACCAGGGGCCTGGGCGGGGAATTTTCCAGGGAACTCTCTAAAGGCCAGGTGCCCTCTGTCGCCCTGGGAGTGCCCACGCCCTCCCTTAACCCTGCAGAACACTATCATCCAGCAATAAGGAGCCCTCTGCCTCCACGGGGCTCAAACACCTGGGCCCGTTGTGCGAGCACCTGGCGTACGTGCAGGCAAACCCGCAGACCCCTCTGGCCCAAACCCACCACTGCGAAGATCCCCCTTTTCTTCCATCCGTAAAGGGGTCCTCCTTGAGGAGAGGAGGAACATGGGGAGGCCCCCAGGAGATGGCTTTTCTCCGAGCCGGGGCTGGCTGGTTTCGGGCCTATACTTGGGCCGCGCGTGCGCACTCAGGCTCCCCACCACAAGCCTTCCTCGGGTCTTGGGACTCACCCTCTAGGTGTCTCCTGACCCACACCTGAGGGGTCTGGTGACCCAACCCTGAGCGGTCACGTGACCCACCCCTGAGGGGTCTCGTGACCCACCCCTGAGGGGTCACGTGACCCACCCACGAGGGGTCACATGACCCACCCCCGAGGGGTCACGTGACCCAAACCTGAGGGGTCACGTGACCCACCCCTGAGGGGTCTCGTGACCCACCCCTGAGGGGTCACGTGACCCACCTCGAGGGGTCACATGACCCACCCCCGAGGGGTCACGTGACCCAACCCTGAGGGGTCACGCGACCCACCCCTGAGGGGTCACGTGACCCACCCCCGAGGGTCACATGACCCACCCCTGAGGGGTCACGTGACCCACCCTTGAGGAGTCTCGTGACCCACCCTTTTGGGGTCACGTGACCCACCCTTGAGGAGTCTCCTGACCCACCCTTTTGGGGTCACGTGACCCGTCCTTGAGGGGTCTCGTGACCCACCCTTGAGGGGTCCCGTGACCCACCCTTGGGAGGTCTGGTGACCCAACCCTGAGGTGTCACGTGACTCACCCCTGAGGGGTCTCGTGACCCACCCCTGAGGGGTCACGTGACCCACCCTTGAGGAGTCTCGTGACCCACCCTTTTGGGGTCACGTGACCCGTCCTTGAGGGGTCCCGTGACCCACCCTTGGGAGGTCAGCAGCCCCACACTTGAGGGGTCACATGACCACCTTGAGAGGTCACAGCAGTTTTACAGGGTCCCTGCGCACCTGTTCGGGGAAACAGAAGCCCTCCCTGCCACTCAGAGGACCGCACGATTTCCCACAGGCCACACTGCCTAGCAGCACCTTCAGCCCCGCACAGACAGTGTGCTAAGGACAGACTTGGGTACCGGGGGCATGGGCGGGGGATTTCCCATGGAACTCTCTAAGGGCCCGGCGCCCTGTGTGGCGGGGGGAGTGCCCATGCCGTTCCTTGACCCCGCAGGACACTTGCATTCAGCAATAAGCAGCCCTCTGCCTCCACGGGGCACAAACACCTGGGCCCGGTGTGCGGGCACCTGGCGTACGTGGAGGCAAACCCGCCGACCCCTCTGGCCCGAACCCACCACTGCGAAGATCCCCCTTTTCTTCCATCCGTAAAGGGGTCCTCCTTGAGGAGAGGAGGAACATGGGGAGGCCCCCAGGAGATGGCTTTTCTCGGAGCCGGGGCTGGCTGGTTTCGGGCCTATACTTGGGCCGCGCGTGCGCACTCAGGCTCCCCACCACAAGCCTTCCTCGGGTCACGGGACTCACCCTCTAGGTGTCTCCTGACCCACACCTGAGGGGTCTGGTGACCCAACCCTGAGCGGTCACGTGACCCACCCCTGAGGGGTCTCGTGACCCACCCCTGAGGGGTCACGTGACCCACCCACGAGGGGTCACATGACCCACCCCCGAGGGGTCACGTGACCCAAACCTGAGGGGTCACGTGACCCACCCCTGAGGGGTCTCGTGACCCACCCCTGAGGGGTTACGTGACCCACCTCGAGGGGTCACATGACCCACCCCCGAGGGGTCACGTGACCCAACCCTGAGGGGTCACGTGACCCACCCCTGAGGGGTCTCGTGACCCACCCCTGAGGGGTCACGTGACCCACCCCCGAGGGTCACATGACCCACCCCTGAGGGGTCACGTGACCCACCCTTGAGGAGTCTCGTGACCCACCCTTGAGGAGTCTCCTGACCCACCCTTTTGGGGTCACGTGACCCGTCCTTGAGGGGTCTCGTGACCCACCCTTGAGGGGTCCCGTGACCCACCCTTGGGAGGTCAGCTGCCCCACACTTGAGGGGTCACATGACCACCTTGAGAGGTCACAGCAGTTTTACAGGGTCCCTGCTCACCTGTTCGGGGAAACAGAAGCCCTCCCTGCCACTCAGAGGACCGCACGATTTCCCACAGGCCACACTGCCTAGCAGCACCTTCAGCCCCGCACAGACAGTGTGCTAAGGACAGACTTGGGTACAGGGGGCATGGTCGGGGGATTTCCCATGGAACTCTATAAGGGCCCGGCGCCCTGTGTGGCCGGGGGAGTGCCCATGCCGTTCCTTGTCCCCGCAGGACACTTGCATCCAGAAATAAGCAGCCTTCTGCCTCCACGGGGCACAAACACCTGGGCCCGGTGTGCGGGCACCTGGCGTACTTGGAGGCAAACCCGCCGACCCCTCTGGCCCGAACGCACCACTGCGAAGATCCCCCATTTCTTCCATCCGTAAAGGGGTCACGCTCGAGGATTGGAAGAACCTGGGGAGGCCCCGAGGAGGTGGCTTTTCTCCGAGCCGCGGCTGGCTGGTTTCGGGCCTATACGTGGGCCGCGCGTGCGCACTCAGGCTCCCCACCACAAGCCTTCCTCGGGTCACGGGACTCACCCTTGAGGTGTCTCCTGACCCACCCCTGAGGGGTCTCGTGACCCACCCCCGAGGGGTCACGTGACCCACCCCCGAGGGGTCTCGTGACCCACCTCCCGAGGGGTCACGTGACCCACCCCCGAGGGGTCACGTGACCTACCCCAGAGGGGTCACGTGCCCCACCCCTGAGGGGTCACGTGACCCACCCTTGAGGAGTCTCGTGACCCAGCCTTTTGGGGTCACGTGACCCGTCCTTGAGGGGTCCCGTGACGCACCCTTGGGAGGTCAGCAGCCCCACACTTGAGGGGTCACATGACCACCTTGAGAGGTCACAGCAGTTTTACAGGGTCCCTGCGCACCTGTTCGGGGAAACAGAAGCCCTCCCTGCCACTCAGAGGACCGCACCATTTCCCACAGGCCACACTGCCTAGCAGCACCTTCAGGCCCGCACAGACAGTGTGCTAAGGACAGACTTGGGTACCGGGGGCATGGGCGGGGGATTTCCCATGGAACTCTCTAAGGGCCCGGCGCCCTGTGTGGCGGGGGGAGTGCCCATGCCGTTCCTTGACCCCGCAGGACACTTGCATCCAGCAATAAGCAGCCCTCTGCCTCCACGGGGCACAAACACCTGGGCCCGGTGTGCGGGCACCTGGCGTACGTGGAGGCAAACCCGCCGACCCCTCTGGCCCGAACCCACCACTGCGAAGATCCCCCTTTTCTTCCATCCGTAAAGGGGTCACGCTTGAGGAGTGGAAGAACATGGGGAGGCCCCCAGGAGATGGCTTTTCTCCGAGCCGCGGCTGGCTCGTTTCGGGCCTATACGTGGGCCGCGCATGCGCACTCAGGCGCCCAAGCACACACCTCCCTCGGCTCACCTGACCCACCCTTTAGAGGTCACAGCAGTTCCACCGGGTCCCTGGGCACCTGTCCGTGGACACAGGAGCCCTCCCTGCCACCTAGAGGACCACGCGATTTCCGCTGGGGTACACTGCCCAGAAGCACTCCCAGCCTCCCACAGACACTGTGCGCAGGATAGACTTGTGGACCAGGGGCCTGGGCGGGGAATTTTCCAGGGAACTCTCTAAAGGCCAGGTGCCCTCTGTCGCCCTGGGAGTGCCTACGCCCTCCCTTAACCCTGCAGAACACTATCATCCAGCAATAAGGAGCCCTCTGCCTCCACGGGGCTCAAACACCTGGGCCCGTTGTGCGAGCACCTGGCGTACGTGCAGGCAAACCCGCAGACCCCTCTGGCCCGAACCCACCACTGCGAAGATCCCCCTTTTCTTCCATCCGTAAAGGGGTCCTCCTTGAGGAGAGGAGGAACATGGGGAGGCCCCCAGGAGATGGCTTTTCTCCGAGCCGCGGCTGGCTGGTTTCGGGCCTATACTTGGGCCGCGCGTGCGCACTCAGGCTCCCCACCACAAGCCTTCCTCGGGTCACGGGACTCACCCTCTAGGTGTCTCCTGACCCACCCCTGAGGGGTCTCGTGACCCAACCCTGAGGGGTCATGTGACCCACCCCTGAGGGGTCTCGTGACCCACCCCTGAGGGGTCACGTGACCCACCCCCGAGGGGTCACATGACCCACCCCCGAGGGGTCACGTGACCCAAGCCTGAGGGGTCACGTGACCCACCCCTGAGGGGTCTCGTGACCCACCCCTGAGGGGTCACGTGACCCACCCCCGAGGGGTCACATGACAACCCCCAAGGGGTCACGTGACCCAAACCTGAGGGGTCACGTGACCCACCCTTTTGGGGTCACGTGACCCACCCCTGAGGGGTCACGTGACCCACCCTTGAGGAGTCTCGTGACCCACCCTTTTGGGGTCACGTGACCCGTCCTTGAGGGGTCCCGTGACCCACCCTTGGGAGGTCAGCTGCCCCACACTTGAGGGGTCACATGACCTCCTTGAGAGGTCACAGCAGTTTTACAGGGTCCCTGCGCACCTGTTCGGGGAAACAGAAGCCCTCCCTGCCACTCAGAGGACCGCACGATTTCCCACAGGCCACACTGCCTAGCAGCACCTTCAGCCCCGCACAGACAGTGTGCTAAGGACAGACTTGGGTACCGGGGGCATGGGCGGGGGATTTCCCATGGAACTCTCTAAAGGCCCGGCGCCCTGTGTGGCCGGGGCAGTGCCCATGCCGTTCCTTGACCCCGCAGGACACTTGCATCCAGCAATAAGCAGCCCTCTGCCTCCACGGGGCACAAACACCTGGGCCCGGTGTGCGGGCACCTGGCGTACGTGGAGGCAAACCCGCCGACCCCTCTGGCCCGAACCCACCACTGCGAAGATCCCCCTTTTCTTCCATCCGTAAAGGGGTCACGCTTGAGGAGTGGAAGAACATGGGGAGGCCCCCAGGAGATGGCTTTTCTCCGAGCCGCGGCTGGCTCGTTTCGGGCCTATACGTGGGCCGCGCATGCGCACTCAGGCGCCCAAGCACACACCTCCCTCGGCTCACCTGACCCACCCTTTAGAGGTCACAGCAGTTCCACCGGGTCCCTGGGCACCTGTCCGTGGACACAGGAGCCCTCCCTGCCACCTAGAGGACCACGCGATTTCCGCTGGGGAACACTGCCCAGAAGCACTCCCAGCCTCCCACAGACACTGTGCGCAGGATAGACTTGTGGACCAGGGGCCTGGGCGGGGAATTTTCCAGGGAACTCTCTAAAGGCCAGGTGCCCTCTGTCGCCCTGGGAGTGCCCACGCCCTCCCTTAACCCTGCAGAACACTATCATCCAGCAATAAGGAGCCCTCTGCCTCCACGGGGCTCAAACACCTGGGCCCGTTGTGCGAGCACCTGGCGTACGTGCAGGCAAACCCGCAGACCCCTCTGGCCCAAACCCACCACTGCGAAGATCCCCCTTTTCTTCCATCCGTAAAGGGGTCCTCCTTGAGGAGAGGAGGAACATGGGGAGGCCCCCAGGAGATGGCTTTTCTCCGAGCCGGGGCTGGCTGGTTTCGGGCCTATACTTGGGCCGCGCGTGCGCACTCAGGCTCCCCACCACAAGCCTTCCTCGGGTCTTGGGACTCACCCTCTAGGTGTCTCCTGACCCACACCTGAGGGGTCTGGTGACCCAACCCTGAGCGGTCACGTGACCCACCCCTGAGGGGTCTCGTGACCCACCCCTGAGGGGTCACGTGACCCACCCACGAGGGGTCACATGACCCACCCCCGAGGGGTCACGTGACCCAAACCTGAGGGGTCACGTGACCCACCCCTGAGGGGTCTCGTGACCCACCCCTGAGGGGTCACGTGACCCACCTCGAGGGGTCACATGACCCACCCCCGAGGGGTCACGTGACCCAACCCTGAGGGGTCACGCGACCCACCCCTGAGGGGTCACGTGACCCACCCCCGAGGGTCACATGACCCACCCCTGAGGGGTCACGTGACCCACCCTTGAGGAGTCTCGTGACCCACCCTTTTGGGGTCACGTGACCCACCCTTGAGGAGTCTCCTGACCCACCCTTTTGGGGTCACGTGACCCGTCCTTGAGGGGTCTCGTGACCCACCCTTGAGGGGTCCCGTGACCCACCCTTGGGAGGTCAGCTGCCCCACACTTGAGGGGTCACATGACCACCTTGAGAGGTCACAGCAGTTTTACAGGGTCCCTGCTCACCTGTTCGGGGAAACAGAAGCCCTCCCTGCCACTCAGAGGACCGCACGATTTCCCACAGGCCACACTGCCTAGCAGCACCTTCAGCCCCGCACAGACAGTGTGCTAAGGACAGTCTTGGGTACAGGGGGCATGGGCGGGGGATTTCCCATGGAACTCTATAAGGGCCCGGCGCCCTGTGTGGCCGGGGGAGTGCCCATGCCGTTCCTTGACCCCGCAGGACACTTGCATCCAGCAATAAGCAGCCCTCTGCCTCCACGGGGCACAAACACCTGGGCCCGGTGTGCGGGCACCTGGCGTACTTGGAGGCAAACCCGCCGACCCCTCTGGCCCGAACCCACCACTGCGAAGATCCCCCATTTCTTCCATCCGTAAAGGGGTCACGCTCGAGGATTGGAAGAACCTGGGGAGGCCCCGAGGAGGTGGCTTTTCTCCGAGCCGCGGCTGGCTGGTTTCGGGCCTATACGTGGGCCGCGCGTGCGCACTCAGGCTCCCCACCACAAGCCTTCCTCGGGTCACGGGACTCACCCTTGAGGTTTCTCCTGACCCACCCCTGAGGGGTCTCGTGACCCACCCCCGAGGGGTCACGTGACCCACCCCAGAGGGGTCACGTGACCCACCCTTGAGGAGTCTCGTGACCCAGCCTTTTGGGGTCACGTGACCCGTCCTTGAGGGGTCCCGTGACGCACCCTTGGGAGGTCAGCAGCCCCACACTTGAGGGGTCACATGACCACCTTGAGAGGTCACAGCAGTTTTACAGGGTCCCTGCGCACCTGTTCGGGGAAACAGAAGCCCTCCCTGCCACTCAGAGGACCGCACGATTTCCCACAGGCCACACTGCCTAGCAGCACCTTCAGCCCCGCACAGACAGTGTGCTAAGGACAGACTTGGGTACCGGGGGCATGGGCGGGGGATTTCCCATGGAACTCTCTAAGGGCCCCGCGCCCTGTGTGGCGGGGGGAGTGCCCATGCCATTCCTTGACCCCGCAGGACACTTGCATCCAGCAATAAGCAGCCCTCTGCCTCCACGGGGCACAAACACCTGGGCCCGGTGTGCGGGCACCTGGCGTACGTGGAGGCAAACCCGCCGACCCCTCTGGCCAGAACCCACCACTGCGAAGATCCCCCTTTTCTTCCATCCGTAAAGGGGTCACGCTCGAGGATTGGAAGAACCTGGGGAGGCCCCGAGGAGGTGGCTTTTCTCCGAGCCGAGGCTGGCTGGTTTCGGGCCTATACGTGGGCCGCGCGTGCGCACTCAGGCTCCCCATCACAAGCCTTCCTCGGGTCACGGGACTCACCCTTGAGGTGTCTCCTGACCCACCCCCGAGGGGTCTCGTGACCCACCCCCGAGGGGTCACGTGACCCACCCTTGAGGAGTCTCGTGACCCAGCCTTTTGGGGTCACGTGACCCGTCCTTGAGGGGTCCCGTGACGCAACCTTGGGAGGTCAGCAGCCCCACACTTGAGGGGTCACATGACCACCTTGGGAGTTCACAGCAGTTTTACAGGGTCCCTGCGCACCTGTTCGGGGAAACAGAAGCCCTCCCTGCCACTCAGAGGACCGCACGATTTCCCACAGGCCACACTGCCTAGCAGCACCTTCAGCCCCGCACAGACAGTGTGCTAAGGACAGACTTGGGTACCGGGGGCATGGGCGGGGGATTTCCCATGGAACTCTCTAAGGGCCCGGCGCCCTGGGTGGCCGGGGGAGTGCCCATGCCGTTCCTTGACCCCGCAGGACACTTGCATCCAGCAATAAGCAGCCCTCTGCCTCCACGGGGCACAAACACCTGGGCCCGGTTTGCGGGCACCTGGCGTACGTGGAGGCAAACCCGCCGACCCCTCTGGCCAGAACCCACCACTGCGAAGATCCCCCTTTTCTTCCATCCGTAAAGGGGTCACGCTTGAGGAGTGGAAGAACATGGGGAGGCCCCCAGGAGATGTCTTTTCTCCGAGCCGCGGCTGGCTCGTTTCGGGCCTATACGTGGGCCGCGCATGCGCACTCAGGCGCCCAAGCACACACCTCCCTCGTCTCACTTGACCCACCCTTTAGAGGTCACAGCAGTTCCACCGGGTCCCTGGGCACCTGTCCGTGGACACAGGAGCCCTCCCTGCCACCTAGAGGACCACGCGATTTCCGCTGGGGTACACTGCCCAGAAGCACTCCCAGCCTCCCACAGACACTGTGCGCAGGATAGACTTGTGGACCAGGGGCCTGGGCGGGGAATTTTCCAGGGAACTCTCTAAAGGCCAGGGGCCCTCTGTCGCCCTGGGAGTGCCCACGCCCTCCCTTAACCCTGCAGAACACTATCATCCAGCAATAAGGAGCCCTCTGCCTCCACGGGGCTCAAACACCTGGGCCCGTTGTGCGAGCACCTGGCGTACGTGCAGGCAAAACCGCAGACCCCTCTGGCCCGAACCCACCACTGCGAAGATCCCCCTTTTCTTCCATCCGTAAAGGGGTCCTCCTTGAGGAGAGGAGGAACATGGGGAGGCCCCCAGGAGATGGCTTTTCTCCGAGCCGCGGCTGGCTGGTTTCGGGCCTATACTTGGGCCGCGCGTGCGCACTCAGGCTCCCCACCACAAGCCTTCCTCGGGTCACGGGACTCACCCTCTAGGTGTCTCCTGACCCACCCCTGAGGGGTCTCGTGACCCAACCCTGAGGGGTCACGTGACCCACCCCTGAGGGGTCTCGTGACCCACCCCTGAGGGGTCACGTGACCCACCCCCGAGGGGTCACGTGACCCAAACCTGAGGGGTCACGTGACCCACCCCTGAGGGGTCTCGTGACCCACCCTTGAGGGGTCACGTGACCCACCCCCGAGGGGTCACATGACCCACCCTCGAGGCGTCAAGTGTCCCAACCCTGAGGGGTCACGTGACCCACACCTGAGGGGTCTCGTGACCCACCCCTGAGGGGTCACGTGACCCAGCCCCGAGGGGTCACATGACCCACCCCTGAGGGGTCACGTGACCCACCCTTGAGGAGTCTCGTGACCCACCCTTTTGGGGTCACGTGACCCACCCTTGAGGAGTCTCCTGACCCACCCTTTTGGGGTCACGTGACCCGTCCTTGAGGGGTCTCGTGACCCACCCTTGAGGGGTCCCGTGACCCACCCTTGGGAGGTCAGCTGCCCCACACTTGAGGGGTCACATGACCACCTTGAGAGGTCACAGCAGTTTTACAGGGTCCCTGCGCACCTGTTCGGGGAAACAGAAGCCCTCCCTGCCACTCAGAGGACCGCACGATTTCCCACAGGCCACACTGCCTAGCAGCACCTTCAGCCCCGCACAGACAGTGTGCTAAGGACAGACTTGGGTACAGGGGGCATGGGCGGGGGATTTCCCATGGAACTCTATAAGGGCCCGGCGCCCTGTGTGGCCGGGGGAGTGCCCATGCCGTTCCATGACCCCGCAGGACACTTGCATCCAGCAATAAGCAGCCCTCTGCCTCCACGGAGCACAAACACCTGGGCCCGGTGTGCGGGCACCTGGCGTACTTGGAGGCAAACCCGCCGACCCCTCTGGCCCGAACCCACCACTGCGAAGATCCCCCATTTCTTCCATCCGTAAAGGGGTCACGCTCGAGGATGGGAAGAACCTGGGGAGGCCCCGAGGAGGTGGCTTTTCTCCGAGCCGCGGCTGGCTGGTTTCGGGCCTATACGTGGGCCGCGCGTGCGCACTCAGGCTCCCCACCACAAGCCTTCCTCGGGTCACGGGACTCACCCTTGAGGTGTCTCCTGACCCACCCCCGAGGGGTCTCGTGACCCACCCCCGAGGGGTCACGTGACCCACCCCTGAGGGGTCTCGTGACCCACCCCCGAGGGGTCACATGACCCACCCCTGAGGGGTCACGTGACCCACCCTTGAGGAGTCTCGTGACCCAGCCTTTTGGGGTCACGTGACCCGTCCTTGAGGGGTCCCGTGACCCACCCTTGGGAGGTCAGCAGCCCCACACTTGAGGGGTCACATGACCACCTTGAGAGGTCACAGCAGTTTTACAGGGTCCCTGCGCACCTGTTCGGGGAAACAGAAGCCCTCCCTGCCACTCAGAGGACCGCACGATTTCCCACAGGCCACACTGCCTAGCAGCACCTTCAGCCCCGCACAGACAGTGTGCTAAGGACAGACTTGGGTACAGGGGGCATGGGCGGGGGATTTCCCATGGAACTCTATAAGGGCCCGGCGCCCTGTGTGGCGGGGGGAGTGCCCATGCCGTTCCTTGACCCCGCAGGACACTTGCATCCAGCAATAAGCAGCCCTCTGCCTCCACGGGGCACAAACACCTGGGCCCGGTGTGCGGGCACCTGGCGTACGTGGAGGCAAACCCGCCGACCCCTCTGGCCCGAACCCACCACTGCGAAGATCCCCCTTTTCTTCCATCCGTAAAGGGGTCACGCTTGAGGAGTGGAAGAACATGGGGAGGCCCCCAGGAGATGGCTTTTCTCCGAGCCGCGGCTGGCTCCTTTCGGGCCTATACGTGGGCCGCGCATGCGCACTCAGGCGCCCAAGCACACACCTCCCTCGGCTCACCTGACCCACCCTTTAGAGGTCACAGCAGTTCCACCGGGTCCCTGGGCACCTGTCCGTGGATACAGGAGCCCTCCCTGCCACATAGAGGACCACGCGATTTCCGCTGGTGTACACTGCCCAGAAGCACTCCCAGCCTCCCACAGACACTGTGCGCAGGATAGACTTGTGGACCAGGGGCCTGGGCGGGGAATTTTCCAGGGAACTCTCTAAAGGCCAGGTGCCCCTGTCGCCCTGGGAGTGCCCACGCCCTCCCTTAACCCTGCAGAACACTCTCATCCAGCAATAAGGAGCCCTCTGCCTCCACGGGGCTCAAACACCTGGGCCCGTTGTGCGAGCACCTGGCGTACGTGCAGGCAAACCCGCAGACCCCTCTGGCCCGAACCCACCACTGCGAAGATCCCCCTTTTCTTCCATCCGTAAAGGGGTCCTCCTTGAGGAGAGGCGGAACATGGGGAGGCCCCCAGGAGATGGCTTTTCTCCGAGCCGCGGCTGGCTGGTTTCGGGCCTATACTTGGGCCGCGCGTGCGCACTCAGGCTCCCCACCACAAGCCTTCCTCGGGTCACGGGACTCACCCGCTAGGTGTCTCCTGACCCACCCCTGAGGGGTCTCGTGACCCAACCCTGAGGGTTCACGTGACCCACCCCTGAGGGGTCTCGTGACCCACCCCTGAGGGGTCACGTGACCCACCCCCGAGGGGTCACATGACCCACCCCCAAGGGGTCACGTGACCCAAACCTGAGGGGTCACGTGACCCACCCCTGAGGGGTCTCGTGACCCACCCCTGAGGGGTCACGTGACCCACCCACGAGGGGTCACATGACCCACCCCCAAGGGGTCACGTGACCCAAACCTGAGGGGTCACGTGACCCACCCTTTTGGGGTCACGTGACCCACCCCTGAGGGGTCACGTGACCCACCCTTGAGGAGTCTCGTGACCCACCCTTTTGGGGTCACGTGACCCGTCCTTGAGGGGTCCCGTGACCCACCCTTGGGAGGTCAGCTGCCCCACACTTGAGGGGTCACATGACCACCTTGAGAGGTCACAGCAGTTTTACAGGGTCCCTGCGCACCTGTTCGGGGAAACAGAAGCCCTCCCTGCCACTCAGAGGACCGCACGATTTCCCACAGGCCACACTGCCTAGCAGCACCTTCAGCCCCGCACAGACAGTGTGCTAAGGACAGACTTGGGTACCGGGGGCATGGGCGGGGGATTTCCCATGGAACTCTCTAAAGGCCCGGCGCCCTGTGTGGCCGGGGCAGTGCCCATGCCGTTCCTTGACCCCGCAGGACACTTGCATCCAGCAATAAGCAGCCCTCTGCCTCCACGGGGCACAAACACCTGGGCCCGGTGTGCGGGCACCTGGCGTACGTGGAGGCAAACCCGCCGACCCCTCTGGCCCGAACCCACCACTGCGAAGATCCCCCTTTTCTTCCATCCGTAAAGGGGTCACGCTTGAGGAGTGGAAGAACATGGGGAGGCCCCCAGGAGATGGCTTTTCTCCGAGCCGCGGCTGGCTCGTTTCGGGCCTATACGTGGGCCGCGCATGCGCACTCAGGCGCCCAAGCACACACCTCCCTCGGCTCACCTGACCCACCCTTTAGAGGTCACAGCAGTTCCACCGGGTCCCTGGGCACCTGTCCGTGGACACAGGAGCCCTCCCTGCCACCTAGAGGACCACGCGATTTCCGCTGGGGAACACTGCCCAGAAGCACTCCCAGCCTCCCACAGACACTGTGCGCAGGATAGACTTGTGGACCAGGGGCCTGGGCGGGGAATTTTCCAGGGAACTCTCTAAAGGCCAGGTGCCCTCTGTCGCCCTGGGAGTGCCCACGCCCTCCCTTAACCCTGTAGAACACTATCATCCAGCAATAAGGAGCCCTCTGCCTCCACGGGGCTCAAACACCTGGGCCCGTTGTGCGAGCACCTGGCGTACGTGCAGGCAAACTCGCAGACCCCTCTGGCCCGAACCCACCACTGCGAAGATCCCCCTTTTCTTCCATCCGTAAAGGGGTCCTCCTTGAGGAGAGGAGGAACATGGGGAGGCCCCCAGGAGATGGCTTTTCTCCGAGCCGGGGCTGGCTGGTTTCGGGCCTATACTTGGGCCGCGCGTGCGCACTCAGGCTCCCCACCACAAGCCTTCCTCGGGTCACGGGACTCACCCTCTAGGTGTCTCCTGACCCACACCTGAGGGGTCTGGTGACCCAACCCTGAGCGGTCACGTGACCCACCCCTGAGGGGTCTCGTGACCCACCCCTGAGGGGTCACGTGACCCACCCACGAGGGGTCACATGACCCACCCCCGAGGGGTCACGTGACCCAAACCTGAGGGGTCACGTGACCCACCCCTGAGGGGTCTCGTGACCCACCCCTGAGGGGTTACGTGACCCACCTCGAGGGGTCACATGACCCACCCCCGAGGGGTCACGTGACCCAACCCTGAGGGGTCACGTGACCCACCCCTGAGGGGTCTCGTGACCCACCCCTGAGGGGTCACGTGACCCACCCCCGAGGGTCACATGACCCACCCCTGAGGGGTCACGTGACCCACCCTTGAGGAGTCTCGTGACCCACCCTTTTGGGGTCACGTGACCCACCCTTGAGGAGTCTCCTGACCCACCCTTTTGGGGTCACGTGACCCGTCCTTGAGGGGTCTCGTGACCCACCCTTGAGGGGTCCCGTGACCCACCCTTGGGAGGTCAGCTGCCCCACACTTGAGGGGTCACATGACCACCTTGAGAGGTCACAGCAGTTTTACAGGGTCCCTGCTCACCTGTTCGGGGAAACAGAAGCCCTCCCTGCCACTCAGAGGACCGCACGATTTCCCACAGGCCACACTGCCTAGCAGCACCTTCAGCCCCGCACAGACAGTGTGCTAAGGACAGACTTGGGTACAGGGGGCATGGGCGGGGGATTTCCCATGGAACTCTATAAGGGCCCGGCGCCCTGTGTGGCCGGGGGAGTGCCCATGCCGTTCCTTGTCCCCGCAGGACACTTGCATCCAGAAATAAGCAGCCTTCTGCCTCCACGGGGCACAAACACCTGGGCCCGGTGTGCTGGCACCTGGCGTACTTGGAGGCAAACCCGCCGACCCCTCTGGCCCGAACGCACCACTGCGAAGATCCCCCATTTCTTCCATCCGTAAAGGGGTCACGCTCGAGGATTGGAAGAACCTGGGGAGGCCCCGAGGAGGTGGCTTTTCTCCGAGCCGCGGCTGGCTGGTTTCGGGCCTATACGTGGGCCGCGCGTGCGCACTCAGGCTCCCCACCACAAGCCTTCCTCGGGTCACGGGACTCACCCTTGAGGTGTCTCCTGACCCACCCCTGAGGGGTCTCGTGACCCACCCCCGAGGGGTCACGTGACCCACCCCCGAGGGGTCTCGTGACCCACCTCCCGAGGGGTCACGTGACCCACCCCCGAGGGGTCACGTGACCTACCCCAGAGGGGTCACGTGCCCCACCCCAGAGGGGTCACGTGACCCACCCTTTTGGGGTCACGTGACCCACCCCTGAGGGGTCACGTGACCCACCCTTGAGGAGTCTCGTGACCCACCCTTTTGGGGTCACGTGACCCGTCCTTGAGGGGTCCCGTGACCCACCCTTGGGAGGTCAGCTGCCCCACACTTGAGGGGTCACATGACCACCTTGAGAGGTCACAGCAGTTTTACAGGGTCCCTGCGCACCTGTTCGGGGAAACAGAAGCCCTCCCTGCCACTCAGAGGACCGCACGATTTCCCACAGGCCACACTGCCTAGCAGCACCTTCAGCCCCGCACAGACAGTGTGCTAAGGACAGACTTGGGTACCGGGGGCATGGGCGGGGGATTTCCCATGGAACTCTCTAAGGGCCCGGCGCCCTGTGTGGCGGGGGGAGTGCCCATGCCGTTCCTTGACCCCGCAGGACACTTGCATCCAGCAATAAGCAGCCCTCTGCCTCCACGGGGCACAAACACCTGGGCCCGGTGTGCGGGCACCTGGCGTACGTGGAGGCAAACCCGCCGACCCCTCTGGCCCGAACCCACCACTGCGAAGATCCCCCATTTCTTCCATCCGTAAAGGGGTCACGCTCGAGGATTGGAAGAACCTGGGGAGGCCCCGAGGAGGTGGCTTTTCTCCGAGCCGCGGCTGGCTGGTTTCGGGCCTATACGTGGGCCGCGCGTGCGCACTCAGGCTCCCCACCACAAGCCTTCCTCGGGTCACGGGACTCACCCTCTAGGTGTCTCCTGACCCACCCCTGAGGGGTCTGGTGACCCAACCCTGAGGGGTCACGTGACTCACCCCTGAGGGGTCTCGTGACCCACCCCCGAGGGGTCACGTGACCCACAATTTTGGGGTCACGTGACCCACCCCTGAGGGGTCACGTGACCCACCCTTGAGGAGTCTCGTGACCCACCCTTTTGGGGTCACGTGACCCGTCCTTGAGGGGTCCCGTGACCCACCCTTGGGAGGTCAGCAGCCCCACACTTGAGGGGTCACATGACCACCTTGAGAGGTCACAGCAGTTTTACAGGGTCCCTGCGCACCTGTTCGGGGAAACAGAAGCCCTCCCTGCCACTCAGAGGACCGCACGATTTCCCACAGGCCACACTGCCTAGCAGCACCTTCAGCCCCGCACAGACAGTGTGCTAAGGACAGACTTGGGTACCGGGGGCATGGGCGGGGGATTTCCCATGGAACTCTCTAAGGGCCCGGCGCCCTGTGTGGCGGGGGGAGTGCCCATGCCGTTCCTTGACCCCGCAGGACACTTGCATCCAGCAATAAGCAGCCCTCTGCCTCCACGGGGCACAAACACCTGGGCCCGGTGTGCGGGCACCTGGCGTACGTGGAGGCAAACCCGCCGACCCCTCTGGCCCGAACCCACCACTGCGAAGATCCCCCTTTTCTTCCATCCGTAAAGGGGTCCTCCTTGAGGAGAGGAGGAACATGGGGAGGCCCCCAGGAGATGGCTTTTCTCCGAGCCGCGGCTGGCTGGTTTCGGGCCTATACTTGGGCCGCGCGTGCGCACTCAGGCTCCCCACCACAAGCCTCCCTCGGGTCACGGGACTCACCCTCTAGGTGTCTCCTGACCCACCCCTGAGGGGTCTCGTGACCCACCCCCGAGGGGTCTCGTGACCCACCTCCCGAGGGGTCACGTGACCCACCCCCGAGGGGTCACGTGACCTACCCCAGAGGGGTCACGTGACCCACCCTTTTGGGGTCACGTGACCCACCCCTGAGGGGTCACGTGACCCACCCTTGAGGAGTCTCGTGACCCACCCTTTTGGGGTCACGTGACCCGTCCTTGAGGGGTCCCGTGACCCACCCTTGGGAGGTCAGCTGCCCCACACTTGAGGGGTCACATGACCACCTTGAGAGGTCACAGCAGTTTTACAGGGTCCCTGCGCACCTGTTCGGGGAAACAGAAGCCCTCCCTGCCACTCAGAGGACCGCACGATTTCCCACAGGCCACACTGCCTAGCAGCACCTTCAGCCCCGCACAGACAGTGTGCTAAGGACAGACTTGGGTACCGGGGGCATGGGCGGGGGATTTCCCATGGAACTCTCTAAGGGCCCGGCGCCCTGTGTGGCGGGGGGAGTGCCCATGCCGTTCCTTGACCCCGCAGGACACTTGCATCCAGCAATAAGCAGCCCTCTGCCTCCACGGGGCACAAACACCTGGGCCCGGTGTGCGGGCACCTGGCGTACGTGGAGGCAAACCCGCCGACCCCTCTGGCCCGAACCCACCACTGCGAAGATCCCCCATTTCTTCCATCCGTAAAGGGGTCACGCTCGAGGATTGGAAGAACCTGGGGAGGCCCCGAGGAGGTGGCTTTTCTCCGAGCCGCGGCTGGCTGGTTTCGGGCCTATACGTGGGCCGCGCGTGCGCACTCAGGCTCCCCACCACAAGCCTTCCTCGGGTCACGGGACTCACCCTCTAGGTGTCTCCTGACCCACCCCTGAGGGGTCTGGTGACCCAACCCTGAGGGGTCACGTGACTCACCCCTGAGGGGTCTCGTGACCCACCCCTGAGGGGTCACGTGACCCACCCTTTTGGGGTCACGTGACCCACCCCCGAGGGGTCACGTGACCCACCCTTGAGGAGTCTCGTGACCCAGCCTTTTGGGGTCACGTGACCCGTCCTTGAGGGGTCCCGTGACGCACCCTTGGGAGGTCAGCAGCCCCACACTTGAGGGGTCACATGACCACCTTGAGAGGTCACAGCAGTTTTACAGGGTCCCTGCGCACCTGTTCGGGGAAACAGAAGCCCTCCCTGCCACTCAGAGGACCGCACGATTTCCCACAGGCCACACTGCCTAGCAGCACCTTCAGCCCCGCACAGACAGTGTGCTAAGGACAGACTTGGGTACCGGGGGCATGGGCGGGGGATTTCCCATGGAACTCTCTAAGGGCCCCGCGCCCTGTGTGGCGGGGGGAGTGCCCATGCCATTCCTTGACCCCGCAGGACACTTGCATCCAGCAATAAGCAGCCCTCTGCCTCCACGGGGCACAAACACCTGGGCCCGGTGTGCGGGCACCTGGCGTACGTGGAGGCAAACCCGCCGACCCCTCTGGCCAGAACCCACCACTGCGAAGATCCCCCTTTTCTTCCATCCGTAAAGGGGTCACGCTCGAGGATTGGAAGAACCTGGGGAGGCCCCGAGGAGGTGGCTTTTCTCCGAGCCGAGGCTGGCTGGTTTCGGGCCTATACGTGGGCCGCGCGTGCGCACTCAGGCTCCCCATCACAAGCCTTCCTCGGGTCACGGGACTCACCCTTGAGGTGTCTCCTGACCCACCCCCGAGGGGTCTCGTGACCCACCCCCGAGGGGTCACGTGACCCACCCTTGAGGAGTCTCGTGACCCAGCCTTTTGGGGTCACGTGACCCGTCCTTGAGGGGTCCCGTGACGCAACCTTGGGAGGTCAGCAGCCCCACACTTGAGGGGTCACATGACCACCTTGGGAGGTCACAGCAGTTTTACAGGGTCCCTGCGCACCTGTTCGGGGAAACAGAAGCCCTCCCTGCCACTCAGAGGACCGCACGATTTCCCACAGGCCACACTGCCTAGCAGCACCTTCAGCCCCGCACAGACAGTGTGCTAAGGACAGACTTGGGTACCGGGGGCATGGGCGGGGGATTTCCCATGGAACTCTCTAAGGGCCCGGCGCCCTGGGTGGCCGGGGGAGTGCCCATGCCGTTCCTTCACCCCGCAGGACACTTGCATCCAGCAATAAGCAGCCCTCTGCCTCCACGGGGCACAAACACCTGGGCCCGGTTTGCGGGCACCTGGCGTACGTGGAGGCAAACCCGCCGACCCCTCTGGCCAGAACCCACCACTGCGAAGATCCCCCTTTTCTTCCATCCGTAAAGGGGTCACGCTTGAGGAGTGGAAGAACATGGGGAGGCCCCCAGGAGATGGCTTTTCTCCGAGCCGCGGCTGGCTCGTTTCGGGCCTATACGTGGGCCGCGCATGCGCACTCAGGCGCCCAAGCACACACCTCCCTCGGCTCACCTGACCCACCCTTTAGAGGTCACAGCAGTTCCACCGGGTCCCTGGGCACCTGTCCGTGGACACAGGAGCCCTCCCTGCCACCTAGAGGACCACGCGATTTCCGCTGGGGTACACTGCCCAGAAGCACTCCCAGCCTCCCACAGACACTGTGCGCAGGATAGACTTGTGGACCAGGGGCCTGGGCGGGGAATTTTCCAGGGAACTCTCTAAAGGCCAGGGGCCCTCTGTCGCCCTGGGAGTGCCCACGCCCTCCCTTAACCCTGCAGAACACTATCATCCAGCAATAAGGAGCCCTCTGCCTCCACGGGGCTCAAACACCTGGGCCCGTTGTGCGAGCACCTGGCGTACGTGCAGGCAAAACCGCAGACCCCTCTGGCCCGAACCCACCACTGCGAAGATCCCCCTTTTCTTCCATCCGTAAAGGGGTCCTCCTTGAGGAGAGGAGGAACATGGGGAGGCCCCCAGGAGATGGCTTTTCTCCGAGCCGCGGCTGGCTGGTTTCGGGCCTATACTTGGGCCGCGCGTGCGCACTCAGGCTCCCCACCACAAGCCTTCCTCGGGTCACGGGACTCACCCTCTAGGTGTCTCCTGACCCACCCCTGAGGGGTCTCGTGACCCAACCCTGAGGGGTCACGTGACCCACCCCTGAGGGGTCTCGTGACCCACCCCTGAGGGGTCACGTGACCCACCCCCGAGGGGTCACATGACCCACCCCCGAGGGGTCACGTGACCCAAACCTGAGGGGTCACGTGACCCACCCCTGAGGGGTCTCGTGACCCACCCTTGAGGGGTCACGTGACCCACCCCCGAGGGGTCACATGACCCACCCTCGAGGCGTCAAGTGTCCCAACCCTGAGGGGTCACGTGACCCACACCTGAGGGGTCTCGTGACCCACCCCTGAGGGGTCACGTGACCCAGCCCCGAGGGGTCACATGACCCACCCCTGAGGGGTCACGTGACCCACCCTTGAGGAGTCTCGTGACCCACCCTTTTGGGGTCACGTGACCCACCCTTGAGGAGTCTCCTGACCCACCCTTTTGGGGTCACGTGACCCGTCCTTGAGGGGTCTCGTGACCCACCCTTGAGGGGTCCCGTGACCCACCCTTGGGAGGTCAGCTGCCCCACACTTGAGGGGTCACATGACCACCTTGAGAGGTCACAGCAGTTTTACAGGGTCCCTGCGCACCTGTTCGGGGAAACAGAAGCCCTCCCTGCCACTCAGAGGACCGCACGATTTCCCACAGGCCACACTGCCTAGCAGCACCTTCAGCCCCGCACAGACAGTGTGCTAAGGACAGACTTGGGTACAGGGGGCATGGGCGGGGGATTTCCCATGGAACTCTATAAGGGCCCGGCGCCCTGTGTGGCCGGGGGAGTGCCCATGCCGTTCCATGACCCCGCAGGACACTTGCATCCAGCAATAAGCAGCCCTCTGCCTCCACGGAGCACAAACACCTGGGCCCGGTGTGCGGGCACCTGGCGTACTTGGAGGCAAACCCGCCGACCCCTCTGGCCCGAACCCACCACTGCGAAGATCCCCCATTTCTTCCATCCGTAAAGGGGTCACGCTCGAGGATGGGAAGAACCTGGGGAGGCCCCGAGGAGGTGGCTTTTCTCCGAGCCGCGGCTGGCTGGTTTCGGGCCTATACGTGGGCCGCGCGTGCCCACTCAGGCTCCCCACCACAAGCCTTCCTCGGGTCACGGGACTCACCCTTGAGGTGTCTCCTGACCCACCCCCGAGGGGTCTCGTGACCCACCCCCGAGGGGTCACGTGACCCACCCCTGAGGGGTCTCGTGACCCACCCCCGAGGGGTCACATGACCCACCCCTGAGGGGTCACGTGACCCACCCTTGAGGAGTCTCGTGACCCAGCCTTTTGGGGTCACGTGACCCGTCCTTGAGGGGTCCCGTGACCCACCCTTGGGAGGTCAGCAGCCCCACACTTGAGGGGTCACATGACCACCTTGAGAGGTCACAGCAGTTTTACAGGGTCCCTGCGCACCTGTTCGGGGAAACAGAAGCCCTCCCTGCCACTCAGAGGACCGCACGATTTCCCACAGGCCACACTGCCTAGCAGCACCTTCAGCCCCGCACAGACAGTGTGCTAAGGACAGACTTGGGTACAGGGGGCATGGGCGGGGGATTTCCCATGGAACTCTATAAGGGCCCGGCGCCCTGTGTGGCGGGGGGAGTGCCCATGCCGTTCCTTGACCCCGCAGGACACTTGCATCCAGCAATAAGCAGCCCTCTGCCTCCACGGGGCACAAACACCTGGGCCCGGTGTGCGGGCACCTGGCGTACGTGGAGGCAAACCCGCCGACCCCTCTGGCCCGAACCCACCACTGCGAAGATCCCCCTTTTCTTCCATCCGTAAAGGGGTCACGCTTGAGGAGTGGAAGAACATGGGGAGGCCCCCAGGAGATGGCTTTTCTCCGAGCCGCGGCTGGCTCGTTTCGGGCCTATACGTGGGCCGCGCATGCGCACTCAGGCGCCCAAGCACACACCTCCCTCGGCTCACCTGACCCACCCTTTAGAGGTCACAGCAGTTCCACCGGGTCCCTGGGCACCTGTCCGTGGACACAGGAGCCCTCCCTGCCACATAGAGGACCACGCGATTTCCGCTGGGGTACACTGCCCAGAAGCACACCCAGCCTCCCACAGACACTGTGCGCAGGATAGACTTGTGGACCAGGGGCCTGGGCGGGGAATTTTCCAGGGAACTCTCTAAAGGCCAGGTGCCCTCTGTCGCCCTGGGAGTGCCCACGCCCTCCCTTAACCCTGCAGAACACTCTCATCCAGCAATAAGGAGCCCTCTGCCTCCACGGGGCTCAAACACCTGGGCCCGTTGTGCGAGCACCTGGCGTACGTGCAGGCAAACCCGCAGACCCCTCTGGCCCGAACCCACCACTGCGAAGATCCCCCTTTTCTTCCATCCGTAAAGGGGTCCTCCTTGAGGAGAGGCGGAACATGGGGAGGCCCCCAGGAGATGGCTTTTCTCCGAGCCGCGGCTGGCTGGTTTCGGGCCTATACTTGGGCCGCGCGTGCGCACTCAGGCTCCCCACCACAAGCCTTCCTCGGGTCACGGGACTCACCCGCTAGGTGTCTCCTGACCCACCCCTGAGGGGTCTCGTGACCCAACCCTGAGGGTTCACGTGACCCAACCCTGAGCGGTCACGTGACCCACCCCTGAGGGGTCTCGTGACCCACCCCTGAGGGGTCACGTGACCCACCCACGAGGGGTCACATGACCCACCCCCGAGGGGTCACGTGACCCAAACCTGAGGGGTCACGTGACCCACCCCTGAGGGGTCTCGTGACCCACCCCTGAGGGGTTACGTGACCCACCTCGAGGGGTCACATGACCCACCCCCGAGGGGTCACGTGACCCAACCCTGAGGGGTCACGTGACCCACCCCTGAGGGGTCTCGTGACCCACCCCTGAGGGGTCACGTGACCCACCCCCGAGGGTCACATGACCCACCCCTGAGGGGTCACGTGACCCACCCTTGAGGAGTCTCGTGACCCACCCTTTTGGGGTCACGTGACCCACCCTTGAGGAGTCTCCTGACCCACCCTTTTGGGGTCACGTGACCCGTCCTTGAGGGGTCCCGTGACCCACCCTTGAGGGGTCCCGTGACCCACCCTTGGGAGGTCAGCTGCCCCACACTTGAGGGGTCACATGACCACCTTGAGAGGTCACAGCAGTTTTACAGGGTCCCTGCTCACCTGTTCGGGGAAACAGAAGCCCTCCCTGCCACTCAGAGGACCGCACGATTTCCCACAGGCCACACTGCCTAGCAGCACCTTCAGCCCCGCACAGACAGTGTGCTAAGGACAGACTTGGGTACAGGGGGCATGGGCGGGGGATTTCCCATGGAACTCTATAAGGGCCCGGCGCCCTGTGTGGCCGGGGGAGTGCCCATGCCGTTCCTTGTCCCCGCAGGACACTTGCATCCAGAAATAAGCAGCCTTCTGCCTCCACGGGGCACAAACACCTGGGCCCGGTGTGCTGGCACCTGGCGTACTTGGAGGCAAACCCGCCGACCCCTCTGGCCCGAACGCACCACTGCGAAGATCCCCCATTTCTTCCATCCGTAAAGGGGTCACGCTCGAGGATTGGAAGAACCTGGGGAGGCCCCGAGGAGGTGGCTTTTCTCCGAGCCGCGGCTGGCTGGTTTCGGGCCTATACGTGGGCCGCGCGTGCGCACTCAGGCTCCCCACCACAAGCCTTCCTCGGGTCACGGGACTCACCCTTGAGGTGTCTCCTGACCCACCCCTGAGGGGTCTCGTGACCCACCCCCGAGGGGTCACGTGACCCACCCCCGAGGGGTCTCGTGACCCACCTCCCGAGGGGTCACGTGACCCACCCCCGAGGGGTCACGTGACCTACCCCAGAGGGGTCACGTGCCCCACCCCAGAGGGGTCACGTGACCCACCCTTTTGGGGTCACGTGACCCACCCCTGAGGGGTCACGTGACCCACCCTTGAGGAGTCTCGTGACCCACCCTTTTGGGGTCACGTGACCCGTCCTTGAGGGGTCCCGTGACCCACCCTTGGGAGGTCAGCTGCCCCACACTTGAGGGGTCACATGACCACCTTGAGAGGTCACAGCAGTTTTACAGGGTCCCTGCGCACCTGTTCGGGGAAACAGAAGCCCTCCCTGCCACTCAGAAGACCGCACGATTTCCCACAGGCCACACTGCCTAGCAGCACCTTCAGCCCCGCACAGACAGTGTGCTAAGGACAGACTTGGGTACCGGGGGCATGGGCGGGGGATTTCCCATGGAACTCTCTAAGGGCCCGGCGCCCTGTGTGGCGGGGGGAGTGCCCATGCCGTTCCTTGACCCCGCAGGACACTTGCATCCAGCAATAAGCAGCCCTCTGCCTCCACGGGGCACAAACACCTGGGCCCGGTGTGCGGGCACCTGGCGTACGTGGAGGCAAACCCGCCGACCCCTCTGGCCCGAACCCACCACTGCGAAGATCCCCCATTTCTTCCATCCGTAAAGGGGTCACGCTCGAGGATTGGAAGAACCTGGGGAGGCCCCGAGGAGGTGGCTTTTCTCCGAGCCGCGGCTGGCTGGTTTCGGGCCTATACGTGGGCCGCGCGTGCGCACTCAGGCTCCCCACCACAAGCCTTCCTCGGGTCACGGGACTCACCCTCTAGGTGTCTCCTGACCCACCCCTGAGGGGTCTGGTGACCCAACCCTGAGGGGTCACGTGACTCACCCCTGAGGGGTCTCGTGACCCACCCCCGAGGGGTCACGTGACCCACAATTTTGGGGTCACGTGACCCACCCCTGAGGGGTCACGTGACCCACCCTTGAGGAGTCTCGTGACCCACCCTTTTGGGGTCACGTGACCCGTCCTTGAGGGGTCCCGTGACCCACCCTTGGGAGGTCAGCAGCCCCACACTTGAGGGGTCACATGACCACCTTGAGAGGTCACAGCAGTTTTACAGGGTCCCTGCGCACCTGTTCGGGGAAACAGAAGCCCTCCCTGCCACTCAGAGGACCGCACGATTTCCCACAGGCCACACTGCCTAGCAGCACCTTCAGCCCCGCACAGACAGTGTGCTAAGGGCAGACTTGGGTACAGGGCGCGGGCGGGGGATTTCCCATGGAACTCTATAAGGGCCCGGCGCCCTGTGTGGCCGGGGGGTGCCCATGGCGTTCCTTGACCCCGCAGGACACTTGCATCCAGCAATAAGCAGCCCTCTGCCTCCACGGGGCACAAACACCTGGGCCCGGTGTGCGGGCACCTGGCGTACGTGGAGGCAAACCCGCCGACCCCTCTGGCCCGAACCCACCACTGCGAAGATCCCCCATTTCTTCCATCCGTAAAGGGGTCCTCCTTGAGGAGAGGAGGAACATGGGGAGGCCCCCAGGAGATGGCTTTTCTCCGAGCCGCGGCTGGCTGGTTTCGGGCCTATACTTGGGCCGCGCGTGCGCACTCAGGCTCCCCACCACAAGCCTTCCTCGGGTCACGGGACTCACCCTCTAGGTGTCTCCTGACCCACCCCTGAGGGGTCTCGTGACCCAACCCTGAGGGGTCACGTGACCCACCCCTGAGGGGTCTCGTGACCCACCCCTGAGGGGTCACGTGACCCACCCCCGAGGGGTCACATGACCCACCCCCGAGGGGTCACGTGACCCAAACCTGAGGGGTCACGTGACCCACCCCTGAGGGGTCTCGTGACCCACCCTTGAGGGGTCACGTGACCCACCCCCGAGGGGTCACATGACCCACCCTCGAGGCGTCAAGTGTCCCAACCCTGAGGGGTCACGTGACCCACACCTGAGGGGTCTCGTGACCCACCCCTGAGGGGTCACGTGACCCAGCCCCGAGGGGTCACATGACCCACCCCTGAGGGGTCACGTGACCCACCCTTGAGGAGTCTCGTGACCCACCCTTTTGGGGTCACGTGACCCACCCTTGAGGAGTCTCCTGACCCACCCTTTTGGGGTCACGTGACCCGTCCTTGAGGGGTCTCGTGACCCACCCTTGAGGGGTCCCGTGACCCACCCTTGGGAGGTCAGCTGCCCCACACTTGAGGGGTCACATGACCACCTTGAGAGGTCACAGCAGTTTTACAGGGTCCCTGCGCACCTGTTCGGGGAAACAGAAGCCCTCCCTGCCACTCAGAGGACCGCACGATTTCCCACAGGCCACACTGCCTAGCAGCACCTTCAGCCCCGCACAGACAGTGTGCTAAGGACAGACTTGGGTACAGGGGGCATGGGCGGGGGATTTCCCATGGAACTCTATAAGGGCCCGGCGCCCTGTGTGGCCGGGGGAGTGCCCATGCCGTTCCATGACCCCGCAGGACACTTGCATCCAGCAATAAGCAGCCCTCTGCCTCCACGGAGCACAAACACCTGGGCCCGGTGTGCGGGCACCTGGCGTACTTGGAGGCAAACCCGCCGACCCCTCTGGCCCGAACCCACCACTGCGAAGATCCCCCATTTCTTCCATCCGTAAAGGGGTCACGCTCGAGGATGGGAAGAACCTGGGGAGGCCCCGAGGAGGTGGCTTTTCTCCGAGCCGCGGCTGGCTGGTTTCGGGCCTATACGTGGGCCGCGCGTGCCCACTCAGGCTCCCCACCACAAGCCTTCCTCGGGTCACGGGACTCACCCTTGAGGTGTCTCCTGACCCACCCCCGAGGGGTCTCGTGACCCACCCCCGAGGGGTCACGTGACCCACCCCTGAGGGGTCTCGTGACCCACCCCCGAGGGGTCACATGACCCACCCCTGAGGGGTCACGTGACCCACCCTTGAGGAGTCTCGTGACCCAGCCTTTTGGGGTCACGTGACCCGTCCTTGAGGGGTCCCGTGACCCACCCTTGGGAGGTCAGCAGCCCCACACTTGAGGGGTCACATGACCACCTTGAGAGGTCACAGCAGTTTTACAGGGTCCCTGCGCACCTGTTCGGGGAAACAGAAGCCCTCCCTGCCACTCAGAGGACCGCACGATTTCCCACAGGCCACACTGCCTAGCAGCACCTTCAGCCCCGCACAGACAGTGTGCTAAGGACAGACTTGGGTACAGGGGGCATGGGCGGGGGATTTCCCATGGAACTCTATAAGGGCCCGGCGCCCTGTGTGGCGGGGGGAGTGCCCATGCCGTTCCTTGACCCCGCAGGACACTTGCATCCAGCAATAAGCAGCCCTCTGCCTCCACGGGGCACAAACACCTGGGCCCGGTGTGCGGGCACCTGGCGTACGTGGAGGCAAACCCGCCGACCCCTCTGGCCCGAACCCACCACTGCGAAGATCCCCCTTTTCTTCCATCCGTAAAGGGGTCACGCTTGAGGAGTGGAAGAACATGGGGAGGCCCCCAGGAGATGGCTTTTCTCCGAGCCGCGGCTGGCTCGTTTCGGGCCTATACGTGGGCCGCGCATGCGCACTCAGGCGCCCAAGCACACACCTCCCTCGGCTCACCTGACCCACCCTTTAGAGGTCACAGCAGTTCCACCGGGTCCCTGGGCACCTGTCCGTGGACACAGGAGCCCTCCCTGCCACATAGAGGACCACGCGATTTCCGCTGGGGTACACTGCCCAGAAGCACACCCAGCCTCCCACAGACACTGTGCGCAGGATAGACTTGTGGACCAGGGGCCTGGGCGGGGAATTTTCCAGGGAACTCTCTAAAGGCCAGGTGCCCTCTGTCGCCCTGGGAGTGCCCACGCCCTCCCTTAACCCTGCAGAACACTCTCATCCAGCAATAAGGAGCCCTCTGCCTCCACGGGGCTCAAACACCTGGGCCCGTTGTGCGAGCACCTGGCGTACGTGCAGGCAAACCCGCAGACCCCTCTGGCCCGAACCCACCACTGCGAAGATCCCCCTTTTCTTCCATCCGTAAAGGGGTCCTCCTTGAGGAGAGGCGGAACATGGGGAGGCCCCCAGGAGATGGCTTTTCTCCGAGCCGCGGCTGGCTGGTTTCGGGCCTATACTTGGGCCGCGCGTGCGCACTCAGGCTCCCCACCACAAGCCTTCCTCGGGTCACGGGACTCACCCGCTAGGTGTCTCCTGACCCACCCCTGAGGGGTCTCGTGACCCAACCCTGAGGGTTCACGTGACCCAACCCTGAGC
This sequence comes from Desmodus rotundus, assembly GCF_022682495.2. NCBI lineage: Eukaryota > Metazoa > Chordata > Mammalia > Chiroptera > Phyllostomidae > Desmodus > Desmodus rotundus. The sequence continues at coordinate 144,421 of NW_026527280.1, read as the reverse complement.
GGTCACGTGACCCACCCCTGAGGGGTCTCGTGACCCACCCCTGAGGGGTCACGTGACCCACCCACGAGGGGTCACATGACCCACCCCCGAGGGGTCACGTGACCCAAACCTGAGGGGTCACGTGACCCACCCCTGAGGGGTCTCGTGACCCACCCCTGAGGGGTTACGTGACCCACCTCGAGGGGTCACATGACCCACCCCCGAGGGGTCACGTGACCCAACCCTGAGGGGTCACGTGACCCACCCCTGAGGGGTCTCGTGACCCACCCCTGAGGGGTCACGTGACCCACCCCCGAGGGTCACATGACCCACCCCTGAGGGGTCACGTGACCCACCCTTGAGGAGTCTCGTGACCCACCCTTTTGGGGTCACGTGACCCACCCTTGAGGAGTCTCCTGACCCACCCTTTTGGGGTCACGTGACCCGTCCTTGAGGGGTCCCGTGACCCACCCTTGAGGGGTCCCGTGACCCACCCTTGGGAGGTCAGCTGCCCCACACTTGAGGGGTCACATGACCACCTTGAGAGGTCACAGCAGTTTTACAGGGTCCCTGCTCACCTGTTCGGGGAAACAGAAGCCCTCCCTGCCACTCAGAGGACCGCACGATTTCCCACAGGCCACACTGCCTAGCAGCACCTTCAGCCCCGCACAGACAGTGTGCTAAGGACAGACTTGGGTACAGGGGGCATGGGCGGGGGATTTCCCATGGAACTCTATAAGGGCCCGGCGCCCTGTGTGGCCGGGGGAGTGCCCATGCCGTTCCTTGTCCCCGCAGGACACTTGCATCCAGAAATAAGCAGCCTTCTGCCTCCACGGGGCACAAACACCTGGGCCCGGTGTGCTGGCACCTGGCGTACTTGGAGGCAAACCCGCCGACCCCTCTGGCCCGAACGCACCACTGCGAAGATCCCCCATTTCTTCCATCCGTAAAGGGGTCACGCTCGAGGATTGGAAGAACCTGGGGAGGCCCCGAGGAGGTGGCTTTTCTCCGAGCCGCGGCTGGCTGGTTTCGGGCCTATACGTGGGCCGCGCGTGCGCACTCAGGCTCCCCACCACAAGCCTTCCTCGGGTCACGGGACTCACCCTTGAGGTGTCTCCTGACCCACCCCTGAGGGGTCTCGTGACCCACCCCCGAGGGGTCACGTGACCCACCCCCGAGGGGTCTCGTGACCCACCTCCCGAGGGGTCACGTGACCCACCCCCGAGGGGTCACGTGACCTACCCCAGAGGGGTCACGTGCCCCACCCCAGAGGGGTCACGTGACCCACCCTTTTGGGGTCACGTGACCCACCCCTGAGGGGTCACGTGACCCACCCTTGAGGAGTCTCGTGACCCACCCTTTTGGGGTCACGTGACCCGTCCTTGAGGGGTCCCGTGACCCACCCTTGGGAGGTCAGCTGCCCCACACTTGAGGGGTCACATGACCACCTTGAGAGGTCACAGCAGTTTTACAGGGTCCCTGCGCACCTGTTCGGGGAAACAGAAGCCCTCCCTGCCACTCAGAAGACCGCACGATTTCCCACAGGCCACACTGCCTAGCAGCACCTTCAGCCCCGCACAGACAGTGTGCTAAGGACAGACTTGGGTACCGGGGGCATGGGCGGGGGATTTCCCATGGAACTCTCTAAGGGCCCGGCGCCCTGTGTGGCGGGGGGAGTGCCCATGCCGTTCCTTGACCCCGCAGGACACTTGCATCCAGCAATAAGCAGCCCTCTGCCTCCACGGGGCACAAACACCTGGGCCCGGTGTGCGGGCACCTGGCGTACGTGGAGGCAAACCCGCCGACCCCTCTGGCCCGAACCCACCACTGCGAAGATCCCCCATTTCTTCCATCCGTAAAGGGGTCACGCTCGAGGATTGGAAGAACCTGGGGAGGCCCCGAGGAGGTGGCTTTTCTCCGAGCCGCGGCTGGCTGGTTTCGGGCCTATACGTGGGCCGCGCGTGCGCACTCAGGCTCCCCACCACAAGCCTTCCTCGGGTCACGGGACTCACCCTCTAGGTGTCTCCTGACCCACCCCTGAGGGGTCTGGTGACCCAACCCTGAGGGGTCACGTGACTCACCCCTGAGGGGTCTCGTGACCCACCCCCGAGGGGTCACGTGACCCACAATTTTGGGGTCACGTGACCCACCCCTGAGGGGTCACGTGACCCACCCTTGAGGAGTCTCGTGACCCACCCTTTTGGGGTCACGTGACCCGTCCTTGAGGGGTCCCGTGACCCACCCTTGGGAGGTCAGCAGCCCCACACTTGAGGGGTCACATGACCACCTTGAGAGGTCACAGCAGTTTTACAGGGTCCCTGCGCACCTGTTCGGGGAAACAGAAGCCCTCCCTGCCACTCAGAGGACCGCACGATTTCCCACAGGCCACACTGCCTAGCAGCACCTTCAGCCCCGCACAGACAGTGTGCTAAGGACAGACTTGGGTACCGGGGGCATGGGCGGGGGATTTCCCATGGAACTCTCTAAGGGCTCGGCGCCCTGTGTGGCGGGGGGAGTGCCCATGCCGTTCCTTGACCCCGCAGGACACTTGCATCCAGCAATAAGCAGCCCTCTGCCTCCACGGGGCACAAACACCTGGGCCCGGTGTGCGGGCACCTGGCGTACGTGGAGGCAAACCCGCCGACCCCTCTGGCCCGAACCCACCACTGCGAAGATCCCCCTTTTCTTCCATCCGTAAAGGGGTCCTCCTTGAGGAGAGGAGGAACATGGGGAGGCCCCCAGGAGATGGCTTTTCTCCGAGCCGCGGCTGGCTGGTTTCGGGCCTATACTTGGGCCGCGCGTGCGCACTCAGGCTCCCCACCACAAGCCTCCCTCGGGTCACGGGACTCACCCTCTAGGTGTCTCCTGACCCACCCCTGAGGGGTCTCGTGACCCACCCCCGAGGGGTCTCGTGACCCACCTCCCGAGGGGTCACGTGACCCACCCCCGAGGGGTCACGTGACCTACCCCAGAGGGGTCACGTGCCCCACCCCAGAGGGGTCACGTGACCCACCCTTTTGGGGTCACGTGACCCACCCCTGAGGGGTCACGTGACCCACCCTTGAGGAGTCTCGTGACCCACCCTTTTGGGGTCACGTGACCCGTCCTTGAGGGGTCCCGTGACCCACCCTTGGGAGGTCAGCTGCCCCACACTTGAGGGGTCACATGACCACCTTGAGAGGTCACAGCAGTTTTACAGGGTCCCTGCGCACCTGTTCGGGGAAACAGAAGCCCTCCCTGCCACTCAGAGGACCGCACGATTTCCCACAGGCCACACTGCCTAGCAGCACCTTCAGCCCCGCACAGACAGTGTGCTAAGGACAGACTTGGGTACCGGGGGCATGGGCGGGGGATTTCCCATGGAACTCTCTAAGGGCCCGGCGCCCTGTGTGGCGGGGGGAGTGCCCATGCCGTACCTTGACCCCGCAGGACACTTGCATCCAGCAATAAGCAGCCCTCTGCCTCCACGGGGCACAAACACCTGGGCCCGGTGTGCGGGCACCTGGCGTACGTGGAGGCAAACCCGCCGACCCCTCTGGCCCGAACCCACCACTGCGAAGATCCCCCATTTCTTCCATCCGTAAAGGGGTCACGCTCGAGGATTGGAAGAACCTGGGGAGGCCCCGAGGAGGTGGCTTTTCTCCGAGCCGCGGCTGGCTGGTTTCGGGCCTATACGTGGGCCGCGCGTGCGCACTCAGGCTCCCCACCACAAGCCTTCCTCGGGTCACGGGACTCACCCTCTAGGTGTCTCCTGACCCACCCCTGAGGGGTCTGGTGACCCAACCCTGAGGGGTCACGTGACTCACCCCTGAGGGGTCTCGTGACCCACCCCCGAGGGGTCACGTGACCCACAATTTTGGGGTCACGTGACCCACCCCTGAGGGGTCACGTGACCCACCCTTGAGGAGTCTCGTGACCCACCCTTTTGGGGTCACGTGACCCGTCCTTGAGGGGTCCCGTGACCCACCCTTGGGAGGTCAGCAGCCCCACACTTGAGGGGTCACATGACCACCTTGAGAGGTCACAGCAGTTTTACAGGGTCCCTGCGCACCTGTTCGGGGAAACAGAAGCCCTCCCTGCCACTCAGAGGACCGCACGATTTCCCACAGGCCACACTGCCTAGCAGCACCTTCAGCCCCGCACAGACAGTGTGCTAAGGACAGACTTGGGTACCGGGGGCATGGGCGGGGGATTTCCCATGGAACTCTCTAAGGGCCCGGCGCCCTGTGTGGCGGGGGGAGTGCCCATGCCGTTCCTTGACCCCGCAGGACACTTGCATCCAGCAATAAGCAGCCCTCTGCCTCCACGGGGCACAAACACCTGGGCCCGGTGTGCGGGCACCTGGCGTACGTGGAGGCAAACCCGCCGACCCCTCTGGCCCGAACCCACCACTGCGAAGATCCCCCTTTTCTTCCATCCGTAAAGGGGTCCTCCTTGAGGAGAGGAGGAACATGGGGAGGCCCCCAGGAGATGGCTTTTCTCCGAGCCGCGGCTGGCTGGTTTCGGGCCTATACTTGGGCCGCGCGTGCGCACTCAGGCTCCCCACCACAAGCCTCCCTCGGGTCACGGGACTCACCCTCTAGGTGTCTCCTGACCCACCCCTGAGGGGTCTCGTGACCCAACCCTGAGGGGTCACGTGACCCACCCCTGAGGGGTCTCGTGACCCACCCCTGAGGGGTCACGTGACCCACCCCCGAGGGGTCACAGGACCCACCCCCGAGGGGTCACGTGACCCAAAGCTGAGGGGTCACGTGACCCACCCCTGAGGGGTCTCGTGACCCACCCCTGAGGGGTCACGTGACCCACCCCCGAGGGGTCACATGACCCACCCTCGAGGCATCACGTGACCCAACCCTGAGGGGTCACGTGACCCACCCCTGAGGGGTCTCGTGACCCACCCCTGAGGGGTCACGTGACCCAGCCCCGAGGGGTCACATGACCCACCCATGAGGGGCCACGTGACCCACCCTTGAGGAGTCTCGTGACCCACCCTTTTGGGGTCACGTGACCCACCCTTGAGGAGTCTCCTGACCCACTCTTTTGGGGTCACGTGACCCGTCCTTGAGGGGTCTCGTGACCGACCCTTGAGGGGTCCCGTGACCCACCCTTGGGAGGTCAGCTGCCCCACACTTGAGGGGTCACATGACCACCTTGAGAGGTCACAGCAGTTTTACAGGGTCCCTTCGCACCTGTTCGGGGAAACAGAAGCCCTCCCTGCCACTCAGAGGACCGCACGATTTCCCACAGGCCACACTGCCTAGCAGCACCTTCAGCCCCGCACAGACAGTGTGCTAAGGGCAGACTTGGGTACAGGGCGCGGGCGGGGGATTTCCCATGGAACTCTATAAGGGCCCGGCGCCCTGTGTGGCCGGGGGGTGCCCATGCCGTTCCTTGACCCCGCAGGACACTTGCATCCAGCAATAAGCAGCCCTCTGCCTCCACGGGGCACAAACACCTGGGCCCGGTGTGCGGGCACCTGGCGTACGTGGAGGCAAACCCGCCGACCCCTCTGGCCCGAACCCACCACTGCGAAGATCCCCCATTTCTTCCATCCGTAAAGGGGTCACGCTCGAGGATTGGAAGAACCTGGGGAGGCCCCGAGGAGGTGGCTTTTCTCCGAGCCGAGGCTGGCTGGTTTCGGGCCTATACGTGGGCCGCGCGTGCGCACTCAGGCTCCCCACCACAAGCCTTCCTCGGGTCACGGGACTCACCCTCTAGGTGTCTCCTGACCCACCCCTGAGGGGTCTGGTGACCCAACCCTGAGGGGTCACGTGACTCACCCCTGAGGGGTCTCGTGACCCACCCCTGAGGGGTCACGTGACCCACCCTTTTGGGGTCACGTGACCCACCCCCGAGGGGTCACGTGACCCACCCTTGAGGAGTCTCGTGACCCAGCCTTTTGGGGTCACGTGACCCGTCCTTGAGGGGTCCCGTGACGCACCCTTGGGAGGTCAGCAGCCCCACACTTGAGGGGTCACATGACCACCTTGAGAGGTCACAGCAGTTTTACAGGGTCCCTGCGCACCTGTTCGGGGAAACAGAAGCCCTCCCTGCCACTCAGAGGACCGCACGATTTCCCACAGGCCACACTGCCTAGCAGCACCTTCAGCCCCGCACAGACAGTGTGCTAAGGACAGACTTGGGTACCGGGGGCATGGGCGGGGGATTTCCCATGGAACTCTCTAAGGGCCCGGCGCCCTGTGTGGCGGGGGGAGTGCCCATGCCGTTCCTTGACCCCGCAGGACACTTGCATCCAGCAATAAGCAGCCCTCTGCCTCCACGGGGCACAAACACCTGGGCCCGGTGTGCGGGCACCTGGCGTACGTGGAGGCAAACCCGCCGACCCCTCTGGCCCGAACCCACCACTGCGAAGATCCCCCTTTTCTTCCATCCGTAAAGGGGTCACGCTTGAGGAGTGGAAGAACATGGGGAGGCCCCCAGGAGATGGCTTTTCTCCGAGCCGCGGCTGGCTCGTTTCGGGCCTATACGTGGGCCACGCATGCGCACTCAGGCGCCCAAGCACACACCTCCCTCGGCTCACCTGACCCACCCTTTAGAGGTCACAGCAGTTCCACCGGGTCCCTGGGCACCTGTCCGTGGACACAGGAGCCCTCCCTGCCACCTAGAGGACCACGCGATTTCCGCTGGGGAACACTGCCCAGAAGCACTCCCAGCCTCCCACAGACACTGTGCGCAGGATAGACTTGTGGACCAGGGGCCTGGGCGGGGAATTTTCCAGGGAACTCTCTAAAGGCCAGGTGCCCTCTGTCGCCCTGGGAGTGCCCACGCCCTCCCTTAACCCTGCAGAACACTATCATCCAGCAATAAGGAGCCCTCTGCCTCCATGGGGCTCTAACACCTGGGCCCGTTGTGCGAGCACCTGGCGTACGTGCAGGCAAACCCGCAGACCCCTCTGGCCCGAACCCACCACTGCGAAGATCCCCCTTTTCTTCCATCCGTAAAGGGGTCCTCCTTGAGGAGAGGAGGAACATGGGGAGGCCCCCAGGAGATGGCTTTTCTCCGAGCCGCGGCTGGCTGGTTTCGGGCCTATACTTGGGCCGCGCGTGCGCACTCAGGCTCCCCACCACAAGCCTTCCTCGGGTCACGGGACTCACCCTCTAGGTGTCTCCTGACCCACCCCTGAGGGGTCTCGTGACCCACCCTTGAGGAGTCTCCTGACCCACCCTTTTGGGGTCACGTGACCCACCCTTGAGGAGTCTCCTGACATACTCTTTTGGGGTCACGTGACCCGTCCTTGAGGTGTCTCGTGACCCACCCTTGAGGGGTCCCGTGACCCACCCTTGGGAGGTCAGCTGCCCCACACTTGAGGGGTCACATGACCACCTTGAGAGGTCACAGCAGTTTTACAGGGTCCCTGCGCACCTGTTCGGGGAAACAGAAGCCCTCCCTGCCACTCAGAGGACCGCACGATTTCCCACAGGCCACACTGCCTAGCAGCACCTTCAGCCCCGCACAGACAGAGTGCTAAGGACAGACTTGGGTACAGGGGGCATGGGCGGGGGATTTCCCATGGAACTCTATAAGGGCCCGGCGCCCTGTGTGGCCGGGGGAGTGCCCATGCCGTTCCTTGACCCCGCAGGACACTTGCATCCAGCAATAAGCAGCCCTCTGCCTCCACGGGGCACAAACACCTGGGCCCGGTGTGCGGGCACCTGGCGTACGTGGAGGCAAACCCGCCGACCCCTCTGGCCCGAACCCACCACTGCGAAGATCCCCCTTTTCTTCCATCCGTAAAGGGGTCCTCCTTGAGGAGAGGAGGAACATGGGGAGGCCCCCAGGAGATGGCTTTTCTCCGAGCCGCGGCTGGCTGGTTTCGGGCCTATACTTGGGCCGCGCGTGCGCACTCAGGCTCCCCACCACAAGCCTCCCTCGGGTCACGGGACTCACCCTCTAGGTGTCTCCTGACCCACCCCTGAGGGGTCTCGTGACCCAACCCTGAGGGGTCTCGTGACCCAAAGCTGAGGGGTCACGTGACCCACCCCTGAGGGGTCTCGTGACCCACCCCTGAGGGGTCACGTGACCCACCCCCGAGGGGTCACATGACCCACCCTCGAGGCATCACGTGACCCAACCCTGAGGGGTCACGTGACCCACCCCTGAGGGGTCTCGTGACCCACCCCTGAGGGGTCACGTGACCCAGCCCCGAGGGGTCACATGACCCACCCCTGAGGGGTCACGTGACCCACCCTTGAGGAGTCTCGTGACCCACCCTTTTGGGGTCACGTGACCCACCCTTGAGGAGTCTCCTGACCCACCCTTTTGGGGTCACGTGACCCGTCCTTGAGGGGTCTCGTGACCGACCCTTGAGGGGTCCCGTGACCCACCCTTGGGAGGTCAGCTGCCCCACACTTGAGGGGTCACATGACCACCTTGAGAGGTCACAGCAGTTTTACAGGGTCCCTGCGCACCTGTTCGGGGAAACAGAAGCCCTCCCTGCCACTCAGAGGACCGCACGATTTCCCACAGGCCACACTGCCTAGCAGCACCTTCAGCCCCGCACAGACAGTGTGCTAAGGGCAGACTTGGGTACAGGGCGCGGGCGGGGGATTTCCCATGGAACTCTATAAGGGCCCGGCGCCCTGTGTGGCCGGGGGGTGCCCATGGCGTTCCTTGACCCCGCAGGACACTTGCATCCAGCAATAAGCAGCCCTCTGCCTCCACGGGGCACAAACACCTGGGCCCGGTGTGCGGGCACCTGGCGTACGTGGAGGCAAACCCGCCGACCCCTCTGGCCCGAACCCACCACTGCGAAGATCCCCCATTTCTTCCATCCGTAAAGGGGTCCTCCTTGAGGAGAGGAGGAACATGGGGAGGCCCCCAGGAGATGGCTTTTCTCCGAGCCGCGGCTGGCTGGTTTCGGGCCTATACTTGGGCCGCGCGTGCGCACTCAGGCTCCCCACCACAAGCCTTCCTCGGGTCACGGGACTCACCCTCTAGGTGTCTCCTGACCCACCCCTGAGGGGTCTCGTGACCCAACCCTGAGGGGTCACGTGACCCACCCCTGAGGGGTCTCGTGACCCACCCCTGAGGGGTCACGTGACCCACCCCCGAGGGGTCACATGACCCACCCCCGAGGGGTCACGTGACCCAAACCTGAGGGGTCACGTGACCCACCCCTGAGGGGTCTCGTGACCCACCCTTGAGGGGTCACGTGACCCACCCCCGAGGGGTCACATGACCCACCCTCGAGGCGTCAAGTGTCCCAACCCTGAGGGGTCACGTGACCCACACCTGAGGGGTCTCGTGACCCACCCCTGAGGGGTCACGTGACCCAGCCCCGAGGGGTCACATGACCCACCCCTGAGGGGTCACGTGACCCACCCTTGAGGAGTCTCGTGACCCACCCTTTTGGGGTCACGTGACCCACCCTTGAGGAGTCTCCTGACCCACCCTTTTGGGGTCACGTGACCCGTCCTTGAGGGGTCTCGTGACCCACCCTTGAGGGGTCCCGTGACCCACCCTTGGGAGGTCAGCTGCCCCACACTTGAGGGGTCACATGACCACCTTGAGAGGTCACAGCAGTTTTACAGGGTCCCTGCGCACCTGTTCGGGGAAACAGAAGCCCTCCCTGCCACTCAGAGGACCGCACGATTTCCCACAGGCCACACTGCCTAGCAGCACCTTCAGCCCCGCACAGACAGTGTGCTAAGGACAGACTTGGGTACAGGGGGCATGGGCGGGGGATTTCCCATGGAACTCTATAAGGGCCCGGCGCCCTGTGTGGCCGGGGGAGTGCCCATGCCGTTCCATGACCCCGCAGGACACTTGCATCCAGCAATAAGCAGCCCTCTGCCTCCACGGAGCACAAACACCTGGGCCCGGTGTGCGGGCACCTGGCGTACTTGGAGGCAAACCCGCCGACCCCTCTGGCCCGAACCCACCACTGCGAAGATCCCCCATTTCTTCCATCCGTAAAGGGGTCACGCTCGAGGATGGGAAGAACCTGGGGAGGCCCCGAGGAGGTGGCTTTTCTCCGAGCCGCGGCTGGCTGGTTTCGGGCCTATACGTGGGCCGCGCGTGCCCACTCAGGCTCCCCACCACAAGCCTTCCTCGGGTCACGGGACTCACCCTTGAGGTGTCTCCTGACCCACCCCCGAGGGGTCTCGTGACCCACCCCCGAGGGGTCACGTGACCCACCCCTGAGGGGTCTCGTGACCCACCCCCGAGGGGTCACATGACCCACCCCTGAGGGGTCACGTGACCCACCCTTGAGGAGTCTCGTGACCCAGCCTTTTGGGGTCACGTGACCCGTCCTTGAGGGGTCCCGTGACCCACCCTTGGGAGGTCAGCAGCCCCACACTTGAGGGGTCACATGACCACCTTGAGAGGTCACAGCAGTTTTACAGGGTCCCTGCGCACCTGTTCGGGGAAACAGAAGCCCTCCCTGCCACTCAGAGGACCGCACGATTTCCCACAGGCCACACTGCCTAGCAGCACCTTCAGCCCCGCACAGACAGTGTGCTAAGGACAGACTTGGGTACAGGGGGCATGGGCGGGGGATTTCCCATGGAACTCTATAAGGGCCCGGCGCCCTGTGTGGCGGGGGGAGTGCCCATGCCGTTCCTTGACCCCGCAGGACACTTGCATCCAGCAATAAGCAGCCCTCTGCCTCCACGGGGCACAAACACCTGGGCCCGGTGTGCGGGCACCTGGCGTACGTGGAGGCAAACCCGCCGACCCCTCTGGCCCGAACCCACCACTGCGAAGATCCCCCTTTTCTTCCATCCGTAAAGGGGTCACGCTTGAGGAGTGGAAGAACATGGGGAGGCCCCCAGGAGATGGCTTTTCTCCGAGCCGCGGCTGGCTCGTTTCGGGCCTATACGTGGGCCGCGCATGCGCACTCAGGCGCCCAAGCACACACCTCCCTCGGCTCACCTGACCCACCCTTTAGAGGTCACAGCAGTTCCACCGGGTCCCTGGGCACCTGTCCGTGGACACAGGAGCCCTCCCTGCCACATAGAGGACCACGCGATTTCCGCTGGGGTACACTGCCCAGAAGCACACCCAGCCTCCCACAGACACTGTGCGCAGGATAGACTTGTGGACCAGGGGCCTGGGCGGGGAATTTTCCAGGGAACTCTCTAAAGGCCAGGTGCCCTCTGTCGCCCTGGGAGTGCCCACGCCCTCCCTTAACCCTGCAGAACACTCTCATCCAGCAATAAGGAGCCCTCTGCCTCCACGGGGCTCAAACACCTGGGCCCGTTGTGCGAGCACCTGGCGTACGTGCAGGCAAACCCGCAGACCCCTCTGGCCCGAACCCACCACTGCGAAGATCCCCCTTTTCTTCCATCCGTAAAGGGGTCCTCCTTGAGGAGAGGCGGAACATGGGGAGGCCCCCAGGAGATGGCTTTTCTCCGAGCCGCGGCTGGCTGGTTTCGGGCCTATACTTGGGCCGCACGTGCGCACTCAGGCTCCCCACCACAAGCCTTCCTCGGGTCACGGGACTCACCCGCTAGGTGTCTCCTGACCCACCCCTGAGGGGTCTCGTGACCCAACCCTGAGGGTTCACGTGACCCAACCCTGAGCGGTCACGTGACCCACCCCTGAGGGGTCTCGTGACCCACCCCTGAGGGGTCACGTGACCCACCCACGAGGGGTCACATGACCCACCCCCGAGGGGTCACGTGACCCAAACCTGAGGGGTCACGTGACCCACCCCTGAGGGGTCTCGTGACCCACCCCTGAGGGGTTACGTGACCCACCTCGAGGGGTCACATGACCCACCCCCGAGGGGTCACGTGACCCAACCCCCGAGGGGTCACGTGACCCACCCCTGAGGGGTCTCGTGACCCACCCCTGAGGGGTCACGTGACCCACCCCCGAGGGTCACATGACCCACCCCTGAGGGGTCACGTGACCCACCCTTGAGGAGTCTCGTGACCCACCCTTTTGGGGTCACGTGACCCACCCTTGAGGAGTCTCCTGACCCACCCTTTTGGGGTCACGTGACCCGTCCTTGAGGGGTCTCGTGACCCACCCTTGAGGGGTCCCGTGACCCACCCTTGGGAGGTCAGCTGCCCCACACTTGAGGGGTCACATGACCACCTTGAGAGGTCACAGCAGTTTTACAGGGTCCCTGCTCACCTGTTCGGGGAAACAGAAGCCCTCCCTGCCACTCAGAGGACCGCACGATTTCCCACAGGCCACACTGCCTAGCAGCACCTTCAGCCCCGCACAGACAGTGTGCTAAGGACAGACTTGGGTACAGGGGGCATGGGCGGGGGATTTCCCATGGAACTCTATAAGGGCCCGGCGCCCTGTGTGGCCGGGGGAGTGCCCATGCCGTTCCTTGTCCCCGCAGGACACTTGCATCCAGAAATAAGCAGCCTTCTGCCTCCACGGGGCACAAACACCTGGGCCCGGTGTGCGGGCACCTGGCGTACTTGGAGGCAAACCCGCCGACCCCTCTGGCCCGAACGCACCACTGCGAAGATCCCCCATTTCTTCCATCCGTAAAGGGGTCACGCTCGAGGATTGGAAGAACCTGGGGAGGCCCCGAGGAGGTGGCTTTTCTCCGAGCCGCGGCTGGCTGGTTTCGGGCCTATACGTGGGCCGCGCGTGCGCACTCAGGCTCCCCACCACAAGCCTTCCTCGGGTCACGGGACTCACCCTTGAGGTGTCTCCTGACCCACCCCTGAGGGGTCTCGTGACCCACCCCCGAGGGGTCACGTGACCCACCCCCGAGGGGTCTCGTGACCCACCTCCCGAGGGGTCACGTGACCCACCCCCGAGGGGTCACGTGACCTACCCCAGAGGGGTCACGTGCCCCACCCCAGAGGGGTCACGTGACCCACCCTTTTGGGGTCACGTGACCCACCCCTGAGGGGTCACGTGACCCACCCTTGAGGAGTCTCGTGACCCACCCTTTTGGGGTCACGTGACCCGTCCTTGAGGGGTCCCGTGACCCACCCTTGGGAGGTCAGCTGCCCCACACTTGAGGGGTCACATGACCACCTTGAGAGGTCACAGCAGTTTTACAGGGTCCCTGCGCACCTGTTCGGGGAAACAGAAGCCCTCCCTGCCACTCAGAAGACCGCACGATTTCCCACAGGCCACACTGCCTAGCAGCACCTTCAGCCCCGCACAGACAGTGTGCTAAGGACAGACTTGGGTACCGGGGGCATGGGCGGGGGATTTCCCATGGAACTCTCTAAGGGCCCGGCGCCCTGTGTGGCGGGGGGAGTGCCCATGCCGTTCCTTGACCCCGCAGGACACTTGCATCCAGCAATAAGCAGCCCTCTGCCTCCACGGGGCACAAACACCTGGGCCCGGTGTGCGGGCACCTGGCGTACGTGGAGGCAAACCCGCCGACCCCTCTGGCCCGAACCCACCACTGCGAAGATCCCCCATTTCTTCCATCCGTAAAGGGGTCACGCTCGAGGATTGGAAGAACCTGGGGAGGCCCCGAGGAGGTGGCTTTTCTCCGAGCCGCGGCTGGCTGGTTTCGGGCCTATACGTGGGCCGCGCGTGCGCACTCAGGCTCCCCACCACAAGCCTTCCTCGGGTCACGGGACTCACCCTCTAGGTGTCTCCTGACCCACCCCTGAGGGGTCTGGTGACCCAACCCTGAGGGGTCACGTGACTCACCCCTGAGGGGTCTCGTGACCCACCCCCGAGGGGTCACGTGACCCACAATTTTGGGGTCACGTGACCCACCCCTGAGGGGTCACGTGACCCACCCTTGAGGAGTCTCGTGACCCACCCTTTTGGGGTCACGTGACCCGTCCTTGAGGGGTCCCGTGACCCACCCTTGGGAGGTCAGCAGCCCCACACTTGAGGGGTCACATGACCACCTTGAGAGGTCACAGCAGTTTTACAGGGTCCCTGCGCACCTGTTCGGGGAAACAGAAGCCCTCCCTGCCACTCAGAGGACCGCACGATTTCCCACAGGCCACACTGCCTAGCAGCACCTTCAGCCCCGCACAGACAGTGTGCTAAGGACAGACTTGGGTACCGGGGGCATGGGCGGGGGATTTCCCATGGAACTCTCTAAGGGCCCGGCGCCCTGTGTGGCGGGGGGAGTGCCCATGCCGTTCCTTGACCCCGCAGGACACTTGCATCCAGCAATAAGCAGCCCTCTGCCTCCACGGGGCACAAACACCTGGGCCCGGTGTGCGGGCACCTGGCGTACGTGGAGGCAAACCCGCCGACCCCTCTGGCCCGAACCCACCACTGCGAAGATCCCCCTTTTCTTCCATCCGTAAAGGGGTCCTCCTTGAGGAGAGGAGGAACATGGGGAGGCCCCCAGGAGATGGCTTTTCTCCGAGCCGCGGCTGGCTGGTTTCGGGCCTATACTTGGGCCGCGCGTGCGCACTCAGGCTCCCCACCACAAGCCTCCCTCGGGTCACGGGACTCACCCTCTAGGTGTCTCCTGACCCACCCCTGAGGGGTCTCGTGACCCAACCCTGAGGGGTCACGTGACCCACCCCTGAGGGGTCTCGTGACCCACCCCTGAGGGGTCACGTGACCCACCCCCGAGGGGTCACAGGACCCACCCCCGAGGGGTCACGTGACCCAAAGCTGAGGGGTCACGTGACCCACCCCTGAGGGGTCTCGTGACCCACCCCTGAGGGGTCACGTGACCCACCCCCGAGGGGTCACATGACCCACCCTCGAGGCATCACGTGACCCAACCCTGAGGGGTCACGTGACCCACCCCTGAGGGGTCTCGTGACCCACCCCTGAGGGGTCACGTGACCCAGCCCCGAGGGGTCACATGACCCACCCCTGAGGGGCCACGTGACCCACCCTTGAGGAGTCTCGTGACCCACCCTTTTGGGGTCACGTGACCCACCCTTGAGGAGTCTCCTGACCCACTCTTTTGGGGTCACGTGACCCGTCCTTGAGGGGTCTCGTGACCGACCCTTGAGGGGTCCCGTGACCCACCCTTGGGAGGTCAGCTGCCCCACACTTGAGGGGTCACATGACCACCTTGAGAGGTCACAGCAGTTTTACAGGGTCCCTTCGCACCTGTTCGGGGAAACAGAAGCCCTCCCTGCCACTCAGAGGACCGCACGATTTCCCACAGGCCACACTGCCTAGCAGCACCTTCAGCCCCGCACAGACAGTGTGCTAAGGGCAGACTTGGGTACAGGGCGCGGGCGGGGGATTTCCCATGGAACTCTATAAGGGCCCGGCGCCCTGTGTGGCCGGGGGGTGCCCATGCCGTTCCTTGACCCCGCAGGACACTTGCATCCAGCAATAAGCAGCCCTCTGCCTCCACGGGGCACAAACACCTGGGCCCGGTGTGCGGGCACCTGGCGTACGTGGAGGCAAACCCGCCGACCCCTCTGGCCCGAACCCACCACTGCGAAGATCCCCCTTTTCTTCCATCCGTAAAGGGGTCCTCCTTGAGGAGAGGAGGAACATGGGGAGGCCCCCAGGAGATGGCTTTTCTCCGAGCCGCGGCTGGCTGGTTTCGGGCCTATACTTGGGCCGCGCGTGCGCACTCAGGCTCCCCACCACAAGCCTTCCTCGGGTCACGGGACTCACCCTCTAGGTGTCTCCTGACCCACCCCTGAGGGGTCTCGTGACCCACCCCCGAGGGGTCACGTGACCCACCCCCGAGGGGTCTCGTGACCCACCCCTGAGGGGTCACGTGACCCACCCCTGATGGGTCTCGTGACCCACCCCCGAGGGGTCACATGACCCACCCCTGAGTGGTCATGTGACCCACCCTTGAGGAGTCTCGTGACCCACCCTTTTGGGGTCACGTGACCCACCCTTGAGGAGTCTCCTGACCCACCCTTTTGGGGTCACGTGACCCGTCCTTGAGCGGTGTCGTGACCCACCCTTGAGGGGTCCCGTGACCCACCCTTGGGAGGTCAGCTGCCCCACACTCGAGGGGTCACATGACCACCTTGAGAGGTCACAGCAGTTTTACAGGGTCCCTGCGCACCTGTTCGGGGAAACAGAAGCCCTCCCTGCCACTCAGAGGACCGCACGATTTCCCACAGGCCACACTGCCTAGCAGCACCTTCAGCCCCGCACAGACAGTGTGCTAAGGACAGACTTGGGTACCGGGGGCATGGGCGGGGGATTTCCCATGGAACTATCTAAGGGCCCGGCGCCCTGTGTGGCCGGGGGAGTGCCCATGCCGTTCCTTGACCCCGCAGGACACTTGCATCCAGCAATAAGCAGCCCTCTGCCTCCACGGGGCACAAACACCTGGGCCCGGTGTGCGGGCACCTGGCGTACGTGGAGGCAAACCCGCCGACCCCTCTGGCCCGAACCCACCACTGCGAAGATCCCCCTTTTCTTCCATCCGTAAAGGGGTCACGCTTGAGGAGTGGAAGAACATGGGGAGGCCCCCAGGAGATGGCTTTTCTCCGAGCCGCGGCTGGCTCGTTTCGGGCCTATACGTGGGCCGCGCATGCGCACTCAGGCGCCCAAGCACACACCTCCCTCGGCTCACGTGACCACCCCTTTAGAGGTCACAGCAGTTCCACCGGGTCCCTGGGCACCTGTCCGTGGACACAGGAGCCCTCCCTGCCACCTAGAGGACCACGCGATTTCCGCTGGGGAACACTGCCCAGAAGCACTCCCAGCCTCCCACAGACACTGTGCGCAGGATAGACTTGTGGACCAGGGGCCTGGGCGGGGAATTTTCCAGGGAACTCTCTAAAGGCCAGGTGCCCTCTGTCGCCCTGGGAGTGCCCACGCCCTCCCTTAACCCTGCAGAACACTATCATCCAGCAATAAGGAGCCCTCTGCCTCCACGGGGCTCAAACACCTGGGCCCGTTGTGCGAGCACCTGGCGTACGTGCAGGCAAACCCGCAGACCCCTCTGGCCCGAACCCACCACTGCGAAGATCCCCCTTTTCTTCCATCCGTAAAGGGGTCCTCCTTGAGGAGAGGAGGAACATGGGGAGGCCCCCAGGAGATGGCTTTTCTCCGAGCCGCGGCTGGCTGGTTTCGGGCCTATACTTGGGCCGCACGTGCGCACTCAGGCTCCCCACCACAAGCCTTCCTCGGGTCACGGGACTCACCCTCTAGGTGTCTCCTGACCCACCCCTGAGGGGTCTCGTGACCCACCCCCGAGGGGTCACGTGACCCACCCCCGAGGGGTCTCGTGACCCACCCCCGAGGGGTCACGTGACCCGTCCTTGAGCGGTCTCGTGACCCACCCTTGAGGGGTCCCGTGACCCACCCTTGGGAGGTCAGCTGCCCCACACTCGAGGGGTCACATGACCACCTTGAGAGATCACAGCAGTTTTACAGGGTCCCTGCGCACCTGTTCGGGGAAACAGAAGCCCTCCCTGCCACTCAGAGGACCGCACGATTTCCCACAGGCCACACTGCCTAGCAGCACCTTCAGCCCCGCACAGACAGTGTGCTAAGGACAGACTTGGGTACCGGGGGCATGGGCGGGGGATTTCCCATGGAACTCTCTAAGGGCCTGGCGCCCTGTGTGGCCGGGGGAGTGCCCATGCCGTTCCTTGACCCCGCAGGACACTTGCATCCAGCAATAAGCAGCCCTCTGCCTCCACGGGGCACAAACACCTGGGCCCGGTGTGCGGGCACCTGGCGTACGTGGAGGCAAACCCGCCGACCCCTCTGGCCCGAACCCACCACTGCGAAGATCCCCCTTTTCTTCCATCCGTAAAGGGGTCACGCTCGAGGATTGGAAGAACCTGGGGAGGCCCCCAGGAGGTGGCTTTTCTCCGAGCCGCGGCTGGCTGGTTTCGGGCCTATACTTGGGCCGCGCGTGCGCACTCAGGCTCCCCATCACAAGCCTTCCTCGGGTCACGGGACTCACCCTTGAGGTGTCTCCTGACCCACCCCTGAGGGGTCTCCTGACCCACCCCCGAGGGGTCACGTGACCCACCCCTGAGGGGTCTGGTGACCCACCCCTGAAGGGTCACGTGACCCACCCCCGAGGGGTCACATGACCCACCCCTGAGGGGTCACGTGACCCACCCTTTTGTGGTCACGTGACCCACCCCTGAGGGGTCACGTGACCCACCCTTTTGGGGTCACGTGACCCACCCCTGAGGGGTCACGTGACCCACCCTTTTGGGGTCACGTAACCCGTCCTTGAGGGGTCCCGTGACCCACCCTTGGGAGGTCAGCTGCCCCACACTTGAGGGGTCACATGACCACCTTGAGAGGTCACAGCAGTTTTACAGGGTCCCTGCGCACCTGTTCGGGGAAACAGAAGCCCTCCCTGCCACTCAGAGGACCGCACCATTTCCCACAGGCCACACTGCCTAGCAGCACCTTCAGCCCCGCACAGACAGTGTGCTAAGGACAGACTTGGGTACCGGGGGCATGGGCGGGGGAATTTTCCACGGAACTCTCTAAAGGCCAGGTGCCCTCTGTCGCCCTGGGAGTGCCCACGCCCTCCCTTAACCCTGCAGAACACTATCATCCAGCAGTAAGGAGCCCTCTGCCTCCACGGGGCTCAAACACCTGGGCCCGTTGTGCGAGCACCTGGCGTACGTGCAGGCAAACCCGCAGACCCCTCTGGCCCGAACCCACCACTGCGAAGATCGCCCTTTTCTTCCATCCGTAAAGGGGTCCTCCTTGAGGAGAGGAGGAACATGGGGAGGCCCCCAGGAGATGGCTTTTCTCCGAGCCGCGGCTGGCTGGTTTCGGGCCTATACTTGGGCCGCGCGTGCGCACTCAGGCTCCCCACCACAAGCCTTCCTCGGGTCACTGGACTCACCCTCTAGGTGTCTCCTGACCCACCCCCGAGGGGTCTCGTGACCCACCCCCGAGGGGTCACGTGACCCACCCCCGAGGAGTCTCGTGACCCACCCCCGAGGGGTCACGTGACCCACCACCGAGGGGTCACGTGACCCACCCCCAGAGGGGTCTCGTGACCCACCCCCCGAGGGGTCTCGTGACCCACCCCCGAGGGGTCACGTGACCCACCCCCGAGGGGTCACGTGACCCACCGCCGAGGGGTCTCGTGACCCACCCCCGAGGGGTCACGTGACCCACCCCCGAGGGGTCACGTGACCCACCCCCGAGGGGTCTCGTGACCCACCCCCGAGGGGTCACGTGATCCACCCCCGAGGGGTCTCGTGACCCACCCCGAGGGGTCACGTGACCCACCCCCGAGGGGTCACGTGACCCACCCCCGAGGGGTCTCGTGACCCACCCCCGAGGGGTCACGTGATCCACTCCCGAGGGGTCTCGTGACCCACCCCTGAGGGGTCACGTGACCCACCCCGAGGGGTCACATGACCCACCCCTGAGGGGTCACGTGACCCACCCCTGAGGGGTCACGTGACCCACCCTTGAGGAGTCTCGTAACCCACCCTTTTGGGGTCACGTGACCCGTCCTTTAGGGGTCCTGTGACCCACCCTTGGGAGGTCAGCTGCCCCACACTTGAGGGGTCACATGACCACCTTGAGAGGTCACAGCAGTTTTACAGGGTCCCTGCGCACCTGTTCGGGGAAACAGAAGCCCTCCCTGCCACTCAGAGGACCGCACCATTTCCCACAGGCCACACTGCCTAGCAGCACCTTCAGCCCCGCACAGACAGTGTGCTAAGGACAGACTTGGGTACCGGGGGCATGGGCGGGGGATTTCCCATGGAACTCTCTAAGGGCCCGGCGCCCTGTGTGGCCGGGGGAGTGCCCATGCCGTTCCTTGACCCCGCAGGACACTTGCATCCAGCAATAAGCAGCCCTCTGCCTCCACGGGGCACAAACACCTGGGCCCGGTGTGCGGGCACCTGGCGTACGTGGAGGCAAACCCGCCGACCCCTCTGGCCCGAACCCACCACTGCGAAGATCCCCCTTTTCTTCCATCCGTAAAGGGGTCACGCTTGAGGAGTGGAAGAACATGGGGAGGCCCCCAGGAGATGGCTTTTCTCCGAGCCGCGGCTGGCTCGTTTCGGGCCTATACGTGGGCCGCGCATGCGCACTCAGGCGCCCAAGCACACACCTCCCTCGGCTCACCTGACCCACCCTTTAGAGGTCACAGCAGTTCCACCGGGTCCCTGGGCACCTGTCCGTGGACACAGGAGCCCTCCCTGCCACCTAGAGGACCACGCGATTTCCGCTGGGGAACACTGCCCAGAAGCACTCCCAGCCTCCCACAGACACTGTGCGCAGGATAGACTTGTGGACCAGGGGCCTGGGCGGGGAATTTTCCAGGGAACTCTCTAAAGGCCAGGTGCCCTCTGTCGCCCTGGGAGTGCCCACGCCCTCCCTTAACCCTGCAGAACACTATCATCCAGCAATAAGGAGCCCTCTGCCTCCACGGGGCTCAAACACCTGGGCCCGTTGTGCGAGCACCTGGCGTACGTGCAGGCAAACCCGCAGACCCCTCTGGCCCGAACCCACCACTGCGAAGATCCCCCTTTTCTTCCATCCGTAAAGGGGTCCTCCTTGAGGAGAGGAGGAACATGGGGAGGCCCCCAGGAGATGGCTTTTCTCCGAGCCGCGGCTGGCTGGTTTCGGGCCTATACTTGGGCCGCGCGTGCGCACTCAGGCTCCCCACCACAAGCCTTCCTCGGGTCACGGGACTCACCCTCTAGGTGTCTCCTGACCCACCCCTGAGGGGTCTCGTGACCCACCCCCGAGGGGTCACGTGACCCACCCCCGAGGGGTCACGTGACCCAACCCTGAGGGGTCACGTGACCCACCCCTGAGGGGTCTCGTGACCCACCCCCGAGGGGTCACATGACCCACCCCTGAGTGGTCATGTGACCCACCCTTGAGGAGTCTCGTGACCCACCCTTTTGGGGTCACGTGACCCACCCTTGAGGAGTCTCCTGACCCACCCTTTTGGGGTCACGTGACCCGTCCTTGAGCGGTCTCGTGACCCACCCTTGAGGGGTCCCGTGACCCACCCTTGGGAGGTCAGCTGCCCCACACTCGAGGGGTCACATGACCACCTTGAGAGGTCACAGCAGTTTTACAGGGTCCCTGCGCACCTGTTCGGGGAAACAGAAGCCCTCCCTGCCACTCAGAGGACCGCACCATTTCCCACAGGCCACACTGCCTAGCAGCACCTTCAGCCCCGCACAGTGTGCTAAGGACAGACTTGGGTACCGGGGGCATGGGCGGGGGATTTCCCATGGAACTCTCTAAGGGCCCGGCGCCCTGTGTGGCCGGGGGAGTGCCCATGCCGTTCCTTGACCCCGCAGGACACTTGCATCCACCAATAAGCAGCCCTCTGCCTCCACGGGGCACAAACACCTGGGCCCGGTGTGCGGGCACCTGGCGTACGTGGAGGCAAACCCGCCGACCCCTCTGGCCCGAACCCACCACTGCGAAGATCCCCCTTTTCTTCCATCCGTAAAGGGGTCACGCTTGAGGAGTGGAAGAACATGGGGAGGCCCCCAGGAGATGGCTTTTCTCCGAGCCGCGGCTGGCTCGTTTCGGGCCTATAGGTGGGCCGCGCATGCGCACTCAGGCGCCCAAGCACACACCTCCCTCGGCTCACCTGACCCACCCTTTAGAGGTCACAGAAGTTCCACCGGGTCCCTGGGCACCTGTCCGTGGACACAGGAGCCCTCCCTGCCACCTAGAGGACCACGCGATTTCCGCTGGGGAACACTGCCCAGAAGCACTCCCAGCCTCCCACAGACACTGTGCGCAGGATAGACTTGTGGACCAGGGGCCTGGGCGGGGAATTTTCCAGGGAACTCTCTAAAGGCCAGGTGCCCTCTGTCGCCCTGGGAGTGCCCACGCCCTCCCTTAACCCTGCAGAACACTATCATCCAGCAATAAGGAGCCCTCTGCCTCCACGGGGCTCAAACACCTGGGCCCGTTGTGCGAGCACCTGGCGTACGTGCAGGCAAACCCGCAGACCCCTCTGGCCCGAACCCACCACTGCGAAGATCCCCCTTTTCTTCCATCCGTAAAGGGGTCCTCCTTGAGGAGAGGAGGAACATGGGGAGGCCCCCAGGAGATGGCTTTTCTCCGAGCCGCGGCTGGCTGGTTTCGGGCCTATACTTGGGCCGCGCGTGCGCACTCAGGCTCCCCACCACAAGCCTTCCTCGGGTCACGGGACTCACCCTCTAGGTGTCTCCTGACCCACCCCTGAGGGGTCTCGTGACCCACCCCCGAGGGGTCACGTGACCCACCCCTGAGGGGTCTCGTGACCCACCCTTTTGGGGTCACGTGACCCACCCTTTTGGGGTCTCGTGACCCACCCCTCAGGGGTCACGTGACCCACCCCCGAGGGGGTCACGTGACCCACCCCCGGGGGGTCTCGTGACGCACCCCCGAGGGGTCACGTGACCCACCCCCGAGGGGTCACATGACCCACCCTTTTGGGGTCACGTGACCCGTCCTTGAGGGGTCTCGTGACCCACCCCTGAGGGGTCACGTGACCCACCCCCGAGGGGTCACATGACCCACCCCTGAGGGGTCACGTGACCCACCCTTTTGGGGTCACGTGACCCACCCCTGAGGGCTCACGTGACCCACCCTTGAGGAGTCTCGTGACCCACCCTTTTGGGGTCACGTGACCCGTCCTTGAGGGGTCCCGTGACCCACCCTTGGGAGGTCAGCTGCCCCACACTTGAGGGGTCACATGACCACCTTGAGAGGTCACAGCAGTTTTACAGGGTCCCTGCGCACCTGTTCGGGGAAACAGAAGCCCTCCCTGCCACTCAGAGGACCGCACCATTTCCCACAGGCCACACTGCCTAGCAGCACCTTCAGCCCCGCACAGACAGTGTGCTAAGGACAGACTTGGGTACCGGGGGCATGGGCGGGGGATTTCCCATGGAACTCTCTAAGGGCCCGGCGCCCTGTGTGGCCGGGGGAGTGCCCATGCCGTTCCTTGACCCCGCAGGACACTTGCATCCAGCAATAAGCAGCCCTCTGCCTCCACGGGGCACAAACACCTGGGCCCGGTGTGCGGGCACCTGGCGTACGTGGAGGCAAACCCGCCGACCCCTCTGGCCCGAACCCACCACTGCGAAGATTCCCCTTTTCTTCCATCCGTAAAGGGGTAACGCTTGAGGAGTGGAAGAACATGGGGAGGCCCCCAGGAGATGGCTTTTCTCCGAGCCGCGGCTGGCTCGTTTCGGGCCTATACGTGGGCCGCGCATGCGCACTCAGGCGCCCAAGCACACACCTCCCTCGGCTCACGTGACCACCCCTTTAGAGGTCACAGCAGTTCCACCGGGTCCCTGGGCACCTGTCCGTGGACACAGGAGCCCTCCCTGCCACCTAGAGGACCACGCGATTTCCGCTGGGGAACACTGCCCAGAAGCACTCCCAGCCTCCCACAGACACTGTGCGCAGGATAGACTTGTGGACCAGGGGCCTGGGCGGGGAATTTTCCAGGGAACTCTCTAAAGGCCAGGTGCCCTCTGTCGCCCTGGGAGTGCCCACGCCCTCCCTTAACCCTGCAGAACACTATCATCCAGCAATAAGGAGCCCTCTGCCTCCACGGGGCTCAAACACCTGGGCCCGTTGTGCGAGCACCTGGCGTACGTGCAGGCAAACCCGCAGACCCCTCTGGCCCGAACCCACCACTGCGAAGATCCCCCTTTTCTTCCATCCGTAAAGGGGTCCTCCTTGAGGAGAGGAGGAACATGGGGAGGCCCCCAGGAGATGGCTTTTCTCCGAGCCGCGGCTGGCTGGTTTCGGGCCTATACTTGGGCCGCGCGTGCGCACTCAGGCTCCCCACCACAAGCCTTCCTCGGGTCACGGGACTCACCCTCTAGGTGTCTCCTGACCCACCCCTGAGGGGTCTCGTGACCCACCCCCGAGGGGTCACGTGACCCACCCCCGAGGGGTCTCGTGACCACCCCCGAGGGGTCACGTGACCCACCCCCGAGGGGTCACATGACCCACCCCCGAGGGGTCACGTGACCCAACCCTGAGGGGTCACGTGACCCACCCCTGAGGGGTCACGTGACCCACCCCCGAGGGGTCACATGACCCACCCCTGAGTGGTCACGTGACCCACCCTTGAGGAGTCTCGTGACCCACCCTTTTGGGGTCACGTGACCCACCCTTGAGGAGTCTCCTGACCCACCCTTTTGGGGTCACGTGACCCGTCCTTGAGCGGTCTCGTGACCCACCCTTGAGGGGTCCCGTGACCCACCCTTGGGAGGTCAGCTGCCCCAAACTCGAGGGGTCACATGACCACCTTGAGAGATCACAGCAGTTTTACAGGGTCCCTGCTCACCTGTTCGGGGAAACAGAAGCCCTCCCTGCCACTCAGAGGACCGCACGATTTCCCACAGGCCACACTGCCTAGCAGCACCTTCAGCCCCGCACAGACAGTGTGCTAAGGACAGACTTGGGTACCGGGGGCATGGGCGGGGGATTTCCCATGGAACTCTCTAAGGGCCTGGCGCCCTGTGTGGCCGGGGGAGTGCCCATGCCGTTCCTTGACCCCGCAGGACACTTGCATCCAGCAATAAGCAGCCCTCTGCCTCCACGGGGCACAAACACCTGGGCCCGGTGTGCGGGCACCTGGCGTACGTGGAGGCAAACCCGCCGACCCCTCTGGCCCGAACCCACCACTGCGAAGATCCCCCTTTTCTTCCATCCGTAAAGGGGTCACGCTCGAGGATTGGAAGAACCTGGGGAGGCCCCCAGGAGGTGGCTTTTCTCCGAGCCGCGGCTGGCTGGTTTCGGGCCTATACTTGGGCCGCGCGGTGCGCACTCAGGCTCCCCATCACAAGCCTTCCTCGGGTCACGGGACTCACCCTTGAGGTGTCTCCTGACCCACCCCTGAGGGGTCTCCTGACCCACCCCCGAGGGGTCACGTGCCCCACCCCTGAGGGGTCTGGTGACCCACCCCTGAAGGGTCACGTGACCCACCCCCGAGGGGTCACATGACCCACCCCTGAGGGGTCACGTGACCCACCCTTTTGTTGTCACGTGACCCACCCCTGAGGGGTCACGTGACCCACCCTTTTGGGGTCACGTGACCCACCCCTGAGGTGTCTCCTGACCCACCCCTGAGGGGTCTCGTGACCCACCCCCGAGGGGTCACGTGATACACCCCCGAGGGGTGTCGTGACCCACCCCCGAGGGGTCACATGACCCACCCCTGAGGGGTCACGTTACCCACCCTTTTAGGGTCACGTGACCCACCCCTGAGGGCTCACGTGACCCACCCTTGAGGAGTCTCGTGACCCACCCTTTTGGGGTCACGTGACCCGTCCTTGAGGGGTCCCGTGACCCACCCTTGGGAGGTCAGCTGCCCCACACTCGAGGGGTCACATGACCACCTTGAGAGGTCACAGCAGTTTTACAGGGTCCCTGCGCACCTGTTCGGGGAAACAGAAGCCCTCCCTGCCACTCAGAGGACCGCACCATTTCCCACAGGCCACACTGCCTAGCAGCACCTTCAGCCCCGCACAGACAGTGTGCTAAGGACAGACTTGGGTACCGGGGGCATGGGCGGGGGATTTCCCATGGAACTCTCTAAGGGCCCGGCGCCCTGTGTGGCCGGGGGAGTGCCCATGCCGTTCCTTGACCCCGCAGGACACTTGCATCCAGCAATAAGCAGCCCTCTGCCTCCACGGGGCACAAACACCTGGGCCCGGTGTGCGGGCACCTGGCGTACGTGGAGGCAAACCCGCCGACCCCTCTGGCCCGAACCCACCACTGCGAAGATCCCCCTTTTCTTCCATCCGTAAAGGGGTCACGCTTGAGGAGTGGAAGAACATGGGGAGGCCCCCAGGAGATGGCTTTTCTCCGAGCCGCGGCTGGCTCGTTTCGGGCCTATACGTGGGCCGCGCATGCGCACTCAGGCGCCCAAGCACACACCTCCCTCGGCTCACCTGACCCACCCTTTAGAGGTCACAGCAGTTCCACCGGGTCCCTGGGCACCTGTCCGTGGACACAGGAGCCCTCCCTGCCACCTAGAGGACCACGCGATTTCCGCTGGGGAACACTGCCCAGAAGCACTCCCAGCCTCCCACAGACACTGTGCGCAGGATAGACTTGTGGACCAGGGGCCTGGGCGGGGAATTTTCCAGGGAACTCTCTAAAGGCCAGGTGCCCTCTGTCGCCCTGGGAGTGCCCACGCCCTCCCTTAACCCTGCAGAACACTATCATCCAGCAATAAGGAGCCCTCTGCCTCCACGGGGCTCAAACACCTGGGCCCGTTGTGCGAGCACCTGGCGTACGTGCAGGCAAACCCGCAGACCCCTCTGGCCCGAACCCACCACTGCGAAGATCCCCCTTTTCTTCCATCCGTAAAGGGGTCCTCCTTGAGGAGAGGAGGAACATGGGGAGGCCCCCAGGAGATGGCTTTTCTCCGAGCCGCGGCTGGCTGGTTTCGGGCCTATACTTGGGCCGCGCGTGCGCACTCAGGCTCCCCACCACAAGCCTTCCTCGGGTCACGGGACTCACCCTCTAGGTGTCTCCTGACCCACCCCTGAGGGGTCTCGTGACCCACCCCCGAGGGGTCACGTGACCCACCCCCGAGGGGTCTCGTGACCCACCCCCGAGGGGTCACGTGACCCACCCCGAGGGGTCACATGACCCACCCACGAGGGGTCACGTGACCCAACCCTGAGGGGTCACGTGACCCACCCCTGAGGGGTCTCGTGACCCACCCCTGAGGGGTCACGTGACCCACCCCCGAGGGGTCACATGACCCACCCCTGAGTGGTCACGTGACCCACCCTTGAGGAGTCTCGTGACCCACCCTTTTGGGGTCACGTGACCCACCCCTGAGGAGTCTCCTGACCCACCCTTTTGGGGTCACGTGACCCGTCCTTGAGCGGTCTCGTGACCCACCCTTGAGGGGTCCCGTGACCCACCCTTGGGAGGTCAGCTGCCCCACACTCGAGGGGTCACATGACCACCTTGAGAGGTCACAGCAGTTTTACAGGGTCCCTGCGCACCTGTTCGGGGAAACAGAAGCCCTCCCTGCCACTCAGAGGACCGCACCATTTCCCACAGGCCACACTGCCTAGCAGCACCTTCAGCCCCGCACAGACAGTGTGCTAAGGACAGACTTGGGTACCGGGGGCATGGGCGGGGGATTTCCCATGGAACTCTCTAAGGGCCCGGCGCCCTGTGTGGCCGGGGGAGTGCCCATGCCGTTCCTTGACCCCGCAGGACACTTGCATCCACCAATAAGCAGCCCTCTGCCTCCACGGGGCACAAACACCTGGGCCCGGTGTGCGGGCACCTGGCGTACGTGGAGGCAAACCCGCCGACCCCTCTGGCCCGAACCCACCACTGCGAAGATCCCCCTTTTCTTCCATCCGTAAAGGGGTCACGCTTGAGGAGTGGAAGAACATGGGGAGGCCCCCAGGAGATGGCTTTTCTCCGAGCCGCGGCTGGCTCGTTTCGGGCCTATACGTGGGCCGCGCATGCGCACTCAGGCGCCCAAGCACACACCTCCCTCGGCTCACCTGACTCACCCTTTAGAGGTCACAGCAGTTCCACCGGGTCCCTGGGCACCTGTCCGTGGACACAGGAGCCCTCCCTGCCACCTAGAGGACCACGCGATTTCCGCTGGGAAACACTGCCCAGAAGCACTCCCAGCCTCCCACAGACACTGTGCGCAGGATAGACTTGTGGACCAGGGGCCTGGGCGGGGAATTTTCCAGGGAACTCTCTAAAGGCCAGGTGCCCTCTGTCGCCCTGGGAGTGCCCACGCCCTCCCTTAACCCTGCAGAACACTATCATCCAGCAATAAGGAGCCCTCTGCCTCCACGGGGCTCAAACACCTGGGCCCGTTGTGCGAGCACCTGGCGTACGTGCAGGCAAACCCGCAGACCCCTCTGGCCCGAACCCACCACTGCGAAGATCCCCCTTTTCTTCCATCCGTAAAGGGGTCCTCCTTGAGGAGAGGAGGAACATGGGGAGGCCCCCAGGAGATGGCTTTTCTCCGAGCCGCGGCTGGCTGGTTTCGGGCCTATACTTGGGCCGCGCGTGCGCACTCAGGCTCCCCACCACAAGCCTTCCTCGGGTCACGGGACTCACCCTCTAGGTGTCTCCTGACCCACCCCTGAGGGGTCTCGTGACCCACCCCCGAGGGGTCACGTGACCCACCCCTGAGGGGTCTCGTGACCCACCCTTTTGGGGTCACGTGACCCACCCTTTTGGGGTCTCGTGACCCACCCCCGAGGGGTCACGTGACCCACCCCCGAGGGGGTCACGTGACCCACCCCCAAGGAGTAACGTGACCCACCCCCCAGGGGTCACGTGACCCACCCCTGAGGGGTCACGTGACCCACCCCCGGGGGGTCTCGTGACGCACCCCCGAGGGGTCACGTGACCCACCCCCGAGGGGTCACATGACCCACCCTTTTGGGGTCACGTGACCCGTCCTTGAGGGGTCTCGTGACCCACCCCTGAGGGGTCACGTGACCCACCCCCGAGGGGTCACATGACCCACCCCTGAGGGGTCACGTGACCCACCCTTTTGGGGTCACGTGACCCACCCCTGAGGGCTCACGTGACCCACCCTTGAGGAGTCTCGTGACCCACCCTTTTGGGGTCACGTGACCCGTCCTTGAGGGGTCCCGTGACCCACCCTTGGGAGGTCAGCTTCCCCACACTTGAGGGGTCACATGACCACCTTGAGAGGTCAGAGCAGTTTTACAGGGTCCCTGCGCACGTGTTCGGGGAAACAGAAGCCCTCCCTGCCACTCAGAGGACCGCACCATTTCCCACAGGCCACACTGCCTAGCAGCACCTTCAGCCCCGCACAGACAGTGTGCTAAGGACAGACTTGGGTACCGTGGGCATGGGCGGGGGATTTCCCATGGAACTCTCTAAGGGCCCGACGCCCTGTGTGGCCGGGGGAGTGCCCATGCCGTTCCTTGACCCCGCAGGACACTTGCATCCAGCAATAAGCAGCCCTCTGCCTCCACGGGGCTCAAACACCTGGGCCCGGTGTGCGGGCACCTGGCGTACGTGGAGGCAAAACCGCCGACCCCTCTGGCCCGAACCCACCACTGCGAAGATCCCCCTTTTCTTCCATCCGTAAAGGGGTCACGCTCGAGGATTGGAAGAACCTGGGGAGGCCCCCAGGAGGTGGCTTTTCTCCGAGCCGCGGCTGGCTGGTTTCGGGCTTATACGTGGACCGCGCGTGCGCACTCAGGCTCCCCATCACAAGCCTTCCTCGGGTCACGGGACTCACCCTTGAGGTGTCTCCTGACCCACCCCTGAGGGGTCTCGTGACCCACCCCCGAGGGGTCACGTGATACACCCCCGAGGGGTCTCGTGACCCACCCCTGAGGGGTCACGTGACCCACCCCTGAAGGGTCACGTGACCCACCCCCGAGGGGTCACATGACCCACCCCTGAGGGGTCACGTGACCCACCCTTTTGGGGTCACGTGACCCACCCCTGAGGGGTCACGTGACCCACCCTTTTGGGGTCACGTAACCCGTCCTTGAGGGGTCCCGTGACCCACCCTTGGGAGGTCAGCTGCCCCACACTTGAGGGGTCACATGACCACCTTGAGAGGTCACAGCAGTTTTACAGGGTCCCTGCGCACCTGTTCGGGGAAACAGAAGCCCTCCCTGCCACTCAGAGGACCGCACCATTTCCCACAGGCCACACTGCCTAGCAGCACCTTCAGCCCCGCACAGACAGTGTGCTAAGGACAGACGTGGGTACCGGGGGCATGGGCGGGGGAATTTTCCACGGAACTCTCTAAAGGCCAGGTGCCCTCTGTCGCCCTAGGAGTGCCCACGCCCTCCCTTAACCCTGCAGAACACTATCATCCAGCAGTAAGGAGCCCTCTGCCTCCACGGGGCTCAAACACCTGGGCCCGTTGTGCGAGCACCTGGCGTACGTGCAGGCAAACCCGCAGACCCCTCTGGCCCGAACCCACCACTGCGAAGATCCCCCTTTTCTTCCATCCGTAAAGGGGTCCTCCTTGAGGAGAGGAGGAACATGGGGAGGCCCCCAGGAGATGGCTTTTCTCCGAGCCGCGGCTGGCTGGTTTCGGGCCTATACTTGGGCCGAGCGTGCGCACTCAGGCTCCCCACCACAAGCCTTCCTCGGGTCACTGGACTCACCCTCTAGGTGTCTCCTGACCCACCCCCGAGGGGTCTCGTGACCCACCCCCGAGGGGTCACGTGACCCACCCCCGAGGAGTCTCGTGACCCACCCCCGAGGGGTCACGTGACCCACCCCCGAGGGGTCACGTGACCCACCCCCAGAGGGGTCTCGTGACCC
Source organism: Desmodus rotundus (assembly GCF_022682495.2). Lineage (NCBI taxonomy): Eukaryota > Metazoa > Chordata > Mammalia > Chiroptera > Phyllostomidae > Desmodus > Desmodus rotundus. The sequence goes on along the minus strand of NW_026527280.1, from coordinate 114,334 downwards.
ACCCCCCGAGGGGTCTCGTGACCCACCCCCGAGGGGTCACGTGACCCACCCCCGAGGGGTCACGTGACACACCGCCGAGGGGTCTCGTGACCCACCCCCGAGGGGTCACGTGACCCACCCCCGAGGGGTCACGTGACCCACCCCTGAGGGGTCTCGTGACCCACCCCCGAGGGGTCACGTGATCCACTCCCGAGGGGTCTCGTGACCTACCCCCGAGGGGTCACGTGACCCACCCCCGAGGGGTCACGTGACCCACCCCTGAGGGGTCTCGTGACCCACCCCCGAGGGGTCACGTGATCCACTCCCGAGGGGTCTCGTGACCCACCCCTGAGGGGTCACGTGACCCACCCCGAGGGGTCACATGACCCACCCCTGAGGGGTCACGTGACCCACCCCTGAGGGGTCACGTGACCCACCCCTGAGGGGTCACGTGACCCACCCTTGAGGAGTCTCGTAACCCACCCTTTTGGGGTCACGTGACCCGTCCTTTAGGGGTCCCGTGACCCACCCTTGGGAGGTCAGCTGCCCCACACTTGAGGGGTCACATGACCACCTTGAGAGGTCACAGCAGTTTTACAGGGTCCCTGCGCACCTGTTCGGGGAAACAGAAGCCCTCCCTGCCACTCAGAGGACCGCACGATTTCCCACAGGCCACACTGCCTAGCAGCACCTTCAGCCCCGCACAGACAGTGTGCTAAGGACAGACTTGGGTACCGGGGGCATGGGCGGGGGATTTCCCATGGAACTCTCTAAGGGCCCGGCGCCCTGTGTGGCCGGGGGAGTGCCCATGCCGTTCCTTGACCCCGCAGGACACTTGCATCCAGCAATAAGCAGCCCTCTGCCTCCACGGGGCACAAACACCTGGGCCCGGTGTGCGGGCACCTGGCGTACGTGGAGGCAAACCCGCCGACCCCTCTGGCCCGAACCCACCACTGCGAAGATCCCCCTTTTCTTCCATCCGTAAAGGGGTCACGCTTGAGGAGTGGAAGAACATGGGGAGGCCCCCAGGAGATGGCTTTTCTCCGAGCCGCGGCTGGCTCGTTTCGGGCCTATACGTGGGCCGCGCATGCGCACTCAGGCGCCCAAGCACACACCTCCCTCGGCTCACCTGACCCACCCTTTAGAGGTCACAGCAGTTCCACCGGGTCCCTGGGCACCTGTCCGTGGACACAGGAGCCCTCCCTGCCACCTAGAGGACCACGCGATTTCCGCTGGGGAACACTGCCCAGAAGCACTCCCAGCCTCCCACAGACACTGTGCGCAGGATAGACTTGTGGACCAGGGGCCTGGGCGGGGAATTTTCCAGGGAACTCTCTAAAGGCCAGGTGCCCTCTGTCGCCCTGGGAGTGCCCACGCCCTCCCTTAACCCTGCAGAACACTATCATCCAGCAATAAGGAGCCCTCTGCCTCCACGGGGCTCAAACACCTGGGCCCGTTGTGCGAGCACCTGGCGTACGTGCAGGCAAACCCGCAGACCCCTCTGGCCCGAACCCACCACTGCGAAGATCCCCCTTTTCTTCCATCCGTAAAGGGGTCCTCCTTGAGGAGAGGAGGAACATGGGGAGGCCCCCAGGAGATGGCTTTTCTCCGAGCCGCGGCTGGCTGGTTTCGGGCCTATACTTGGGCCGCGCGTGCGCACTCAGGCTCCCCACCACAAGCCTTCCTCGAGTCACGGGACTCACCCTCTAGGTGTCTCCTGACCCACCCCTGAGGGGTCTCGTGACCCACCCCCGAGGGGTCACGTGACCCACCCCCGAGGGGTCTCGTGACCCACCCCCGAGGGGTCACGTGACCCACCCCCGAGGGGTCACGTGACCCAACCCTGAGGGGTCACGTGACCCACCCCTGATGGGTCTCGTGACCCACCCCTGAGGGGTCACGTGACCCACCCCCGAGGGGTCACATGACCCACCCCTGAGTGGTCATGTGACCCACCCTTGAGGAGTCTCGTGACCCACCCTTTTGGGGTCACGTGACCCACCCTTGAGGAGTCTCCTGACCCACCCTTTTGGGGTCACGTGACCCGTCCTTGAGCGGTCTCGTGACCCACCCTTGAGGGGTCCCGTGACCCACCCTTGGGAGGTCAGCTGCCCCACACTCGAGGGGTCACATGACCACCTTGAGAGGTCACAGCAGTTTTACAGGGTCCCTGCGCACCTGTTCGGGGAAACAGAAGCCCTCCCTGCCACTCAGAGGACCGCACGATTTCCCACAGGCCACACTGCCTAGCAGCACCTTCAGCCCCGCACAGACAGTGTGCTAAGGACAGACTTGGGTACCGGGGGCATGGGCGGGGGATTTCCCATGGAACTCTCTAAGGGCCCGGCGCCCTGTGTGGCCGGGGGAGTGCCCATGCCGTTCCTTGACCCCGCAGGACACTTGCATCCAGCAATAAGCAGCCCTCTGCCTCCACGGGGCACAAACACCTGGGCCCGGTGTGCGGGCACCTGGCGTACGTGGAGGCAAACCCGCCGACCCCTCTGGCCCGAACCCACCACTGCGAAGATCCCCCTTTTCTTCCATCCGTAAAGGGGTCACGCTCGAGGATTGGAAGAACCTGGGGAGGCCCCCAGGAGGTGGCTTTTCTCCGAGCCGCGGCTGGCTGGTTTCGGGCTTATACGTGGACCGCGCGTGCGCACTCAGGCTCCCCATCACAAGCCTTCCTCGGGTCACGGGACTCACCCTTGAGGTGTCTCCTGACCCACCCCTGAGGGGTCTCGTGACCCACCCCCGAGGGGTCACGTGATACACCCCCGAGGGGTCTCGTGACCCACCCCTGAGGGGTCACGTGACCCACCCCTGAAGGGTCACGTGACCCACCCCCGAGGGGTCACATGACCCACCCCTGAGGGGTCACGTGACCCACCCTTTTGGGGTCACGTGACCCACCCCTGAGGGGTCACGTGACCCACCCTTTTGGGGTCACGTAACCCGTCCTTGAGGGGTCCCGTGACCCACCCTTGGGAGGTCAGCTGCCCCACACTTGAGGGGTCACATGACCACCTTGAGAGGTCACAGCAGTTTTACAGGGTCCCTGCGCACCTGTTCGGGGAAACAGAAGCCCTCCCTGCCACTCAGAGGACCGCACCATTTCCCACAGGCCACACTGCCTAGCAGCACCTTCAGCCCCGCACAGACAGTGTGCTAAGGACAGACTTGGGTACCGGGGGCATGGGCGGGGGATTTCCCATGGAACTCTCTAAGGGCCCGGCGCCCTGTGTGGCCGGGGGAGTGCCCATGCCGTTCCTTGACCCCGCAGGACACTTGCATCCAGCAATAAGCAGCCCTCTGCCTCCACGGGGCACAAACACCTGGGCCCGGTGTGCGGGCACCTGGCGTACGTGGAGGCAAACCCGCCGACCCCTCTGGCCCGAACCCACCACTGCGAAGATCCCCCTTTTCTTCCATCCGTAAAGGGGTCACGCTCGAGGATTGGAAGAACCTGGGGAGGCCCCCAGGAGGTGGCTTTTCTCCGAGCCGCAGCTGGCTCGTTTCGGGCCTATAGGTGGGCCGCGCATGCGCACTCAGGCGCCCAAGCACACACCTCCCTCGGCTCACCTGACCCACCCTTTAGAGGTCACAGCAGTTCCACCGGGTCCCTGGGCACCTGTCCGTGGACACAGGAGCCCTCCCTGCCACCTAGAGGACCACGCGATTTCCGCTGGGGAACACTGCCCAGAAGCACTCCCAGCCTCCCACAGACACCCCTGAGGGGTCACGTGACCCACCCTTTTGTGGTCACGTGACCCACCCCTGAGGGGTCACGTGACCCACCCTTTTGGGGTCACGTGACCCACCCCTGAGGGGTCACGTGACCCACCCTTTTGGGGTCACGTAACCCGTCCTTGAGGGGTCCCGTGACCCACCCTTGGGAGGTCAGCTGCCCCACACTTGAGGGGTCACATGACCACCTTGAGAGGTCACAGCAGTTTTACAGGGTCCCTGCGCACCTGTTCGGGGAAACAGAAGCCCTCCCTGCCACTCAGAGGACCGCACCATTTCCCACAGGCCACACTGCCTAGCAGCACCTTCAGCCCCGCACAGACAGTGTGCTAAGGACAGACTTGGGTACCGGGGGCATGGGCGGGGGAATTTTCCACGGAACTCTCTAAAGGCCAGGTGCCCTCTGTCGCCCTGGGAGTGCCCACGCCCTCCCTTAACCCTGCAGAACACTATCATCCAGCAGTAAGGAGCCCTCTGCCTCCACGGGGCTCAAACACCTGGGCCCGTTGTGCGAGCACCTGGCGTACGTGCAGGCAAACCCGCAGACCCCTCTGGCCCGAACCCACCACTGCGAAGATCGCCCTTTTCTTCCATCCGTAAAGGGGTCCTCCTTCAGGAGAGGAGGAACATGGGGAGGCCCCCAGGAGATGGCTTTTCTCCGAGCCGCGGCTGGCTGGTTTCGGGCCTATACTTTGGCCGCGCGTGCGCACTCAGGCTCCCCACCACAAGCCTTCCTCGGGTCACTGGACTCACCCTCTAGGTGTCTCCTGACCCACCCCCGAGGGGTCTCGTGACCCACCCCCGAGGGGTCACGTGACCCACCCCCGAGGAGTCTCGTGACCCACCCCCGAGGGGTCACGTGACCCACCACCGAGGGGTCACGTGACCCACCCCCAGAGGGGTCTCGTGACCCACCCCCCGAGGGGTCTCGTGACCCACCCCCGAGGGGTCACGTGACCCACCCCCGAGGGGTCACGTGACCCACCGCCGAGGGGTCTCGTGACCCACCCCCGAGGGGTCACGTGACCCACCCCCGAGGGGTCACGTGACCCACCCCCGAGGGGTCTCGTGACCCACCCCCGAGGGGTCACGTGATCCACCCCCGAGGGGTCTCGTGACCCACCCCGAGGGGTCACGTGACCCACCCCCGAGGGGTCACGTGACCCACCCCCGAGGGGTCTCGTGACCCACCCCCGAGGGGTCACGTGATCCACTCCCGAGGGGTCTCGTGACCCACCCCTGAGGGGTCACGTGACCCACCCCGAGGGGTCACATGACCCACCCCTGAGGGGTCACGTGACCCACCCCTGAGGGGTCACGTGACCCACCCTTGAGGAGTCTCGTAACCCACCCTTTTGGGGTCACGTGACCCGTCCTTTAGGGGTCCCGTGACCCACCCTTGGGAGGTCAGCTGCCCCACACTTGAGGGGTCACATGACCACCTTGAGAGGTCACAGCAGTTTTACAGGGTCCCTGCGCACCTGTTCGGGGAAACAGAAGCCCTCCCTGCCACTCAGAGGACCGCACCATTTCCCACAGGCCACACTGCCTAGCAGCACCTTCAGCCCCGCACAGACAGTGTGCTAAGGACAGACTTGGGTACCGGGGGCATGGGCGGGGGATTTCCCATGGAACTCTCTAAGGGCCCGGCGCCCTGTGTGGCCGGGGGAGTGCCCATGCCGTTCCTTGACCCCGCAGGACACTTGCATCCAGCAATAAGCAGCCCTCTGCCTCCACGGGGCACAAACACCTGGGCCCGGTGTGCGGGCACCTGGCGTACGTGGAGGCAAACCCGCCGACCCCTCTGGCCCGAACCCACCACTGCGAAGATCCCCCTTTTCTTCCATCCGTAAAGGGGTCACGCTTGAGGAGTGGAAGAACATGGGGAGGCCCCCAGGAGATGGCTTTTCTCCGAGCCGCGGCTGGCTCGTTTCGGGCCTATACATGGGCCGCGCATGCGCACTCAGGCGCCCAAGCACACACCTCCCTCGGCTCACCTGACCCACCCTTTAGAGGTCACAGCAGTTCCACCGGGTCCCTGGGCACCTGTCCGTGGACACAGGAGCCCTCCCTGCCACCTAGAGGACCACGCGATTTCCGCTGGGGAACACTGCCCAGAAGCACTCCCAGCCTCCCACAGACACTGTGCGCAGGATAGACTTGTGGACCAGGGGCCTGGGCGGGGAATTTTCCAGGGAACTCTCTAAAGGCCAGGTGCCCTCTGTCGCCCTGGGAGTGCCCACGCCCTCCCTTAACCCTGCAGAACACTATCATCCAGCAATAAGGAGCCCTCTGCCTCCACGGGGCTCAAACACCTGGGCCCGTTGTGCGAGCACCTGGCGTACGTGCAGGCAAACCCGCAGACCCCTCTGGCCCGAACCCACCACTGCGAAGATCCCCCTTTTCTTCCATCCGTAAAGGGGTCCTCCTTGAGGAGAGGAGGAACATGGGGAGGCCCCCAGGAGATGGCTTTTCTCCGAGCCGCGGCTGGCTGGTTTCGGGCCTATACTTGGGCCGCGCGTGCGCACTCAGGCTCCCCACCACAAGCCTTCCTCGGGTCACGGGACTCACCCTCTAGGTGTCTCCTGACCCACCCCTGAGGGGTCTCCTGACCCACCCCTGAGGGGTCTCGTGACCCACCCCCGAGGGGTCACGTGACCCACCCCCGAGGGGTCACGTGACCCACCCCTGAGGGGTCACGTGACCCACCCTTTTGTGGTCACGTGACCCACCCCTGAGAGGTCACGTGACCCACCCTTTTGGGGTCACGTGACCCACCCCTGAGGGGTCACGTGACCCACCCTTTTGGGGTCACGTAACCCGTCCTTGAGGGGTCCCGTGACCCACCCTTGGGAGGTCAGCTGCCCCACACTTGAGGGGTCACATGACCACCTTGAGAGGTCACAGCAGTTTTACAGGGTCCCTGCGCACCTGTTCGGGGAAACAGAAGCCCTCCCTGCCACTCAGAGGACCGCACCATTTCCCACAGGCCACACTGCCTAGCAGCACCTTCAGCCCCGCACAGACAGTGTGCTAAGGACAGACTTGGGTACCGGGGGCATGGGCGGGGGAATTTTCCACGGAACTCTCTAAAGGCCAGGTGCCCTCTGTCGCCCTGGGAGTGCCCACGCCCTCCCTTAACCCTGCAGAACACTATCATCCAGCAGTAAGGAGCCCTCTGCCTCCACGGGGCTCAAACACCTGGGCCCGTTGTGCGAGCACCTGGCGTACGTGCAGGCAAACCCGCAGACCCCTCTGGCCCGAACCCACCACTGCGAAGATCGCCCTTTTCTTCCATCCGTAAAGGGGTCCTCCTTGAGGAGAGGAGGAACATGGGGAGGCCCCCAGGAGATGGCTTTTCTCCGAGCCGCGGCTGGCTGGTTTCGGGCCTATACTTGGGCCGCGCGTGCGCACTCAGGCTCCCCACCACAAGCCTTCCTCGGGTCACTGGACTCACCCTCTAGGTGTCTCCTGACCCACCCCCGAGGGGTCTCGTGACCCACCCCCGAGGGGTCACGTGACCCACCCCGGAGGAGTCTCGTGACCCACCCCCGAGGGGTCTCGTGACCCACCCCCGAGGGGTCTCGTGACCCACCCCCGAGGGGTCACGTGACCCACCCCCGAGGAGTCTCGTGACCCACCCCCAGAGGGGTCTCGTGACCCACCCCCCGAGGGGTCTCGTGACCCACCCCCGAGGGGTCACGTGACCCACCCCCGAGGGGTCACGTGACCCACCGCCGAGGGGTCACGTGACCCACCCCCGAGGGGTCACGTGACCCACCCCCGAGGGGTCACGTGACCCACCCCCGAGGGGTCTCGTGACCCACCCCCGAGGGGTCACGTGATCCACCCCCGAGGGGTCTCGTGACCCACCCCCGAGGGGTCACGTGACCCACCCCCGAGGGGTCACGTGACCCACCCCCGAGGGGTCTCGTGACCCACCCCCGAGGGGTCACGTGATCCACTCCCGAGGGGTCTCGTGACCCACCCCTGAGGGGTCACGTGACCCACCCCGAGGGGTCACATGACTCACCCCTGAGGGGTCACGTGACCCACCCCTGAGGGGTCAGGTGACCCACCCTTGAGGAGTCTCGTAACCCACCCTTTTGGGGTCACGTGACCCGTCCTTTAGGGGTCCCGTGACCCACCCTTGGGAGGTCAGCTGCCCCACACTTGAGGGGTCACATGACCACCTTGAGAGGTCACAGCAGTTTTACAGGGTCCCTGCGCACCTGTTCGGGGAAACAGAAGCCCTCCCTGCCACTCAGAGGACCGCACCATTTCCCACAGGCCACACTGCCTAGCAGCACCTTCAGCCCCGCACAGACAGTGTGCTAAGGACAGACTTGGGTACCGGGGGCATGGGCGGGGGATTTCCCATGGAACTCTCTAAGGGCCCGGCGCCCTGTGTGGCCGGGGGAGTGCCCATGCCGTTCCTTGACCCCGCAGGACACTTGCATCCAGCAATAAGCAGCCCTCTGCCTCCACGGGGCACAAACACCTGGGCCCGGTGTGCGGGCACCTGGCGTACGTGGAGGCAAACCCGCCGACCCCTCTGGCCCGAACCCACCACTGCGAAGATCCCCCTTTTCTTCCATCCGTAAAGGGGTCACGCTTGAGGAGTGGAAGAACATGGGGAGGCCCCCAGGAGATGGCTTTTCTCCGAGCCGCGGCTGGCTCGTTTCGGGCCTATACGTGGGCCGCGCATGCGCACTCAGGCGCCCAAGCACACACCTCCCTCGGCTCACCTGACCCACCCTTTAGAGGTCACAGCAGTTCCACCGGGTCCCTGGGCACCTGTCCGTGGACACAGGAGCCCTCCCTGCCACCTAGAGGACCACGCGATTTCCGCTGGGGAACACTGCCCAGAAGCACTCCCAGCCTCCCACAGACACTGTGCGCAGGATAGACTTGTGGACCAGGGGCCTGGGCGGGGAATTTTCCAGGGAACTCTCTAAAGGCCAGGTGCCCTCTGTCGCCCTGGGAGTGCCCACGCCCTCCCTTAACCCTGCAGAACACTATCATCCAGCAATAAGGAGCCCTCTGCCTCCACGGGGCTCAAACACCTGGGCCCGTTGTGCGAGCACCTGGCGTACGTGCAGGCAAACCCGCAGACCCCTCTGGCCCGAACCCACCACTGCGAAGATCCCCCTTTTCTTCCATCCGTAAAGGGGTCCTCCTTGAGGAGAGGAGGAACATGGGGAGGCCCCCAGGAGATGGCTTTTCTCCGAGCCGCGGCTGGCTGGTTTCGGGCCTATACTTGGGCCGCGCGTGCGCACTCAGGCTCCCCACCACAAGCCTTCCTCGGGTCACGGGACTCACCCTCTAGGTGTCTCCTGACTCACCCCTGAGGGGTCTCCTGACCCACCCCTGAGGGGTCTCGTGACCCACCCCCGAGGGGTCACGTGACCCACCCCCGAGGGGTCACGTGACCCACCCCCGAGGGGTCACATGACCCACCCCCGAGGGGTCACGTGACCCAACCTTTTTGGGGTCACGTGACCCACCCCTGAGGGGTCTCGTGACCCAACTCCGAGGGGTCACGTGACCCACCCCCGAGGGGTCACGTGACCCACCCCTGAGTGGTCACGTGACCCACCCTTGAGGAGTCTCGTGACCCACCCTTTTGGGGTCACGTGACCCACCCTTGAGGAGTCTCCTGACCCACCCTTTTGGGGTCACGTGACCCGTCCTTGAGCGGTCTCGTGACCCACCCTTGAGGGGTCCCGTGACCCACCCTTGGGAGGTCAGCTGCCCCACACTCGAGGGGTCACATGACCACCTTGAGAGGTCACAGCAGTTTTACAGGGTCCCTGCGCACCTGTTCGGGGAAACAGAAGCCCTCCCTGCCACTCAGAGGACCGCACGATTTCCCACAGGCCACACTGCCTAGCAGCACCTTCAGCCCCGCACAGACAGTGTGCTAAGGACAGACTTGGGTACCGGGGGCATGGGCGGGGGATTTCCCATGGAACTCTCTAAGGGCCTGGCGCCCTGTGTGGCCGGGGGAGTGCCCATGCCGTTCCTTGACCCCGCAGGACACTTGCATCCACCAATAAGCAGCCCTCTGCCTCCACGGGGCACAAACACCGGGGCCTGGTGTGCGGGCACCTGGCGTACGTGGAGGCAAACCCGCCGACCCCTCTGGCCCGAACCCACCACTGCGAAGATCCCCCTTTTCTTCCATCCGTAAAGGGGTCACGCTCGAGGATTGGAAGAACCTGGGGAGGCCCCCAGGAGGTGGCTTTTCTCCGAGCCGCGGCTGGCTGGTTTCGGGCTTATACGTGGGCCGCGCGTGCGCACTCAGGCTCCCCATCACAAGCCTTCCTCGGGTCACGGGACTCACCCTTGAGGTGTCTCCTGACCCACCCCTGAGGGGTCTCGTGACCCACCCCCGAGGGGTCACGAGATACACCCCCGAGGGGTCTCGTGACCCACCCCCGAGGGGTCACATGACCCACCCCTGAGGGGTCACGTGACCCACCCTTTTAGGGTCACGTGACCCACCCCTGAGGGCTCACGTGACCCACCCTTTAGAGGTCACACCAGTTCCACCGGGTCCCTGGGCACCTGTCCGTGGACACAGGAGCCCTCCCTGCCACCTAGAGGACCACGCGATTTCCGCTGGGGAACACTGCCCAGAAGCACTCCCAGCCTCCCACAGACACTGTGCGCAGGATAGACTTGTGGACCAGGGGCCTGGGCGGGGAATTTTCCAGGGAACTCTCTAAAGGCCAGGTGCCCTCTGTCGCCCTGGGAGTGCCCACGCCCTCCCTTAACCCTGCAGAACACTATCATCCAGCAATAAGGAGCCCTCTGCCTCCACGGGGCTCAAACACCTGGGCCCGTTGTGCGAGCACCTGGCGTACGTGCAGGCAAACCCGCAGACCCCTCTGGCCCGAACCCACCACTGCGAAGATCCCCCTTTTCTTCCATCCGTAAAGGGGTCCTCCTTGAGGAGAGGAGGAACATGGGGAGGCCCCCAGGAGATGGCTTTTCTCCGAGCCGCGGCTGGCTGGTTTAGGGCCTATACTTGGGCCGCGCGTGCGCACTCAGGCTCCCCACCACAAGCCTTCCTCGGGTCACGGGACTCACCCTCTAGGTGTCTCCTGACCCACCCCTGAGGGGTCTCGTGACCCACCCCCGAGGGGTCACGTGACCCACCCCTGAGGGGTCTCGTGACCCACCCTTTTGGGGTCACGTGACCCACCCTTTTGGGGTCTCGTGACCCACCCCTGAGGGGTCACGTGACCCACCCCCGAGGGGGTCACGTGACCCACCCCCGAGGAGTAACGTGACCCACCCCCGAGGGGTCACATGACCCACCCCTGAGGGGTCACGTGACCCACCCCCGGGGGGTCTCGTGACGCACCCCCGAGGGGTCACGTGACCCACCCCTGAGGGGTCACGTGACCCACCCCTGAGGGGTCACGTGACCCACCCTTGAGGAGTCTCGTAACCCACCCTTTTGGGGTCACGTGACCCGTCCTTTAGGGGTCCCGTGACCCACCCTTGGGAGGTCAGCTGCCCCACACTTGAGGGGTCACATGACCACCTTGAGAGTCACAGCAGTTTTACAGGGTCCCTGCGCACCTGTTCGGGGAAACAGAAGCCCTCCCTGCCACTCAGAGGACCGCACCATTTCCCACAGGCCACACTGCCTAGCAGCACCTTCAGCCCCGCACAGACAGTGTGCTAAGGACAGACTTGGGTACCGGGGGCATGGGCGGGGGATTTCCCATGGAACTCTCTAAGGGCCCGGCGCCCTGTGTGGCCGGGGGAGTGCCCATGCCGTTCCTTGACCCCGCAGGACACTTGCATCCAGCAATAAGCAGCCCTCTGCCTCCACGGGGCACAAACACCTGGGCCCGGTGTGCGGGCACCTGGCGTACGTGGAGGCAAACCCGCCGACCCCTCTGGCCCGAACCCACCACTGCGAAGATCCCCCTTTTCTTCCATCCGTAAAGGGGTCACGCTTGAGGAGTGGAAGAACATGGGGAGGCCCCCAGGAGATGGCTTTTCTCCGAGCCGCGGCTGGCTCGTTTCGGGCCTATACGTGGGCCGCGCATGCGCACTCAGGCGCACAAGCACACACCTCCCTCGGCTCACCTGACCCACCCTTTAGAGGTCACAGCAGTTCCACCGGGTCCCTGGGCACCTGTCCGTGGACACAGGAGCCCTCCCTGCCACCTAGAGGACCACGCGATTTCCGCTGGGGAACACTGCCCAGAAGCACTCCCAGCCTCCCACAGACACTGTGCGCAGGATAGACTTGTGGACCAGGGGCCTGGGCGGGGAATTTTCCAGGGAACTCTCTAAAGGCCAGGTGCCCTCTGTCGCCCTGGGAGTGCCCACGCCCTCCCTTAACCCTGCAGAACACTATCATCCAGCAATAAGGAGCCCTCTGCCTCCACGGGGCTCAAACACCTGGGCCGGTTGTGCGAGCACCTGGCGTACGTGCAGGCAAACCCGCAGACCCCTCTGGCCCGAACCCACCACTGCGAAGATCCCCCTTTTCTTCCATCCGTAAAGGGGTCCTCCTTGAGGAGAGGAGGAACATGGGGAGGCCCCCAGGAGATGGCTTTTCTCCGAGCCGCGGCTGGCTGGTTTCGGGCCTATACTTGGGCCGCGCGTGCGCACTCAGGCTCCCCACCACAAGCCTTCCTCGGGTCACGGGACTCACCCTCTAGGTGTCTCCTGACCCACCCCTGAGGGGTCTCGTGACCCACCCCCGAGGGGTCACGTGACCCACCCCCGAGGGGTCTCGTGACCCACCCCCGAGGGGTCACGTGACCCACCCCGAGGGGTCACATGACCCACCCACGAGGGGTCACGTGACCCAACCCTGAGGGGTCACGTGACCCACCCCTGAGGGGTCTCGTGACCCACCCCTGAGGGGTCACGTGACCCACCCCCGAGGGGTCTCGTGACCCACCCCTGAGGGGTCACGTGACCCACCCTTGAGGAGTCTCGTGACCCACCCTTTTGGGGTCACGTGACCCACCCTTGAGGAGTCTCCTGACCCACCCTTTTGGGGTCACGTGACCCGTCCTTGAGCGGTCTCGTGACCCACCCTTGAGGGGTCCCGTGACCCACCCTTGGGAGGTCAGCTGCCCCACACTCGAGGGGTCACATGACCACCTTGAGAGGTCACAGCAGTTTTACAGGGTCCCTGCGCACCTGTTCGGGGAAACAGAAGCCCTCCCTGCCACTCAGAGGACCGCACGATTTCCCACAGGCCACACTGCCTAGCAGCACCTTCAGCCCCGCACAGACAGTGTGCTAAGGACAGACTTGGGTACCGGGGGCATGGGCGGGGGATTTCCCATGGAACTCTCTAAGGGCCTGGCGCCCTGTGTGGCCGGGGGAGTGCCCATGCCGTTCCTTGACCCCGCAGGACACTTGCATCCACCAATAAGCAGCCCTCTGCCTCCACGGGGCACAAACACCTGGGCCCGGTGTGCGGGCACCTGGCGTACATGGAGGCAAACCCGCCGACCCCTCTGGCCCGAACCCACCACTGCGAAGATCCCCCTTTTCTTCCATCCGTAAAGGGGTCACGCTCGAGGATTGGAAGAACCTGGGGAGGCCCCCAGGAGGTGGCTTTTCTCCGAGCCGCGGCTGGCTGGTTTCGGGCTTATACGTGGGCCGCGCGTGCGCACTCAGGCTCCCCATCACAAGCCTTCCTCGGGTCACGGGACTCACCCTTGAGGTGTCTCCTGACCCACCCCTGAGGGGTCTCGTGACCCACCCCCGAGGGGTCACGTGATACACCCCCGAGGGGTCTCGTGACCCAACCCCGAGGGGTCACATGACCCACCCCTGAGGGGTCACGTGACCCACCCTTTTAGGGTCACGTGACCCACCCCTGAGGGCTCACGTGACCCACCCTTGAGGAGTCTCGTGACCCACCCTTTTGGGGTCACGTGACCCGTCCTTGAGGGGTCCCGTGACCCACCCTTGGGAGGTCAGCTGCCCCACACTCGAGGGGTCACATGACCACCTTGAGAGGTCACAGCAGTTTTACAGGGTCCCTGCGCACCTGTTCGGGGAAACAGAAGCCCTCCCTGCCACTCAGAGGACCGCACCATTTCCCACAGGCCACACTGCCTAGCAGCACCTTCAGCCCCGCACAGACAGTGTGCTAAGGACAGACTTGGGTACCGGGGGCATGGGCGGGGGATTTCCCATGGAACTCTCTAAGGGCCCGGCGCCCTGTGTGGCCGGGGGAGTGCCCATGCCATTCCTTGACCCCGCAGGACACTTGCATCCAGCAATAAGCAGCCCTCTGCCTCCACGGGGCACAAACACCTGGGCCCGGTGTGCGGGCACCTGGCGTACGTGGAGGCAAACCCGCCGACCCCTCTGGCCCGAACCCACCACTGCGAAGATCCCCCTTTTCTTCCATCCGTAAAGGGGTCACGCTTGAGGAGTGGAAGAACATGGGGAGGCCCCCAGGAGATGGCTTTTCTCCGAGCCGCGGCTGGCTCGTTTCGGGCCTATAGGTGGGCCGCGCATGCGCACTCAGGCGCCCAAGCACACACCTCCCTCGGCTCACCTGACCCACCCTTTAGAGGTCACAGCAGTTCCACCGGGTCCCTGGGCACCTGTCCGTGGACACAGGAGCCCTCCCTGCCACCTAGAGGACCACGCGATTTCCGCTGGGGAACACTGCCCAGAAGCACTCCCAGCCTCCCACAGACACTGTGCGCAGGATAGACTTGTGGACCAGGGGCCAGGGCGGGGAATTTTCCAGGGAACTCTCTAAAGGCCAGGTGCCCTCTGTCGCCCTGGGAGTGCCCACGCCCTCCCTTAACCCTGCAGAACACTATCATCCAGCAATAAGGAGCCCTCTGCCTCCACGGGGCTCAAACACCTGGGCCCGTTGTGCGAGCACCTGGCGTACGTGCAGGCAAACCCGCAGACCCCTCTGGCCCGAACCCACCACTGCGAAGATCCCCCTTTTCTTCCATCCGTAAAGGGGTCCTCCTTGAGGAGAGGAGGAACATGGGGAGGCCCCCAGGAGATGGCTTTTCTCCGAGCCGCGGCTGGCTGGTTTCGGGCCTATACTTGGGCCGCGCGTGCGCACTCAGGCTCCCCACCACAAGCCTTCCTCGGGTCACGGGACTCACCCTCTAGGTGTCTCCTGACCCACCCCTGAGGGGTCTCGTGACCCACCCCCGAGGGGTCACGTGACCCACCCCCGAGGGGTCTCGTGACCCACCCCCGAGGGGTCACGTGACCCACCCCCGAGGGGTCACGTGACCCAACCCTGAGGGGTCACGTGACCCACCCCTGAGGGGTCTCGTGACCCACCCCTGAGGGGTCACGTGACCCACCCCCGAGGGGTCACATGACCCACCCCTGAGTGGTCATGTGACCCACCCTTGAGGAGTCTCGTGACCCACCCTTTTGGGGTCACGTGACCCACCCTTGAGGAGTCTCCTGACCCACCCTTTTGGGGTCACGTGACCCGTCCTTGAGCGGTCTCGTGACCCACCCTTGAGGGGTCCCGTGACCCACCCTTGGGAGGTCAGCTGCCCCACACTCGAGGGGTCACATGACCACCTTGAGAGGTCACAGCAGTTTTACAGGGTCCCTGCGCACCTGTTCGGGGAAACAGAAGCCCTCCCTGCCACTCAGAGGACCGCACGATTTCCCACAGGCCACACTGCCTAGCAGCACCTTCAGCCCCGCACAGACAGTGTGCTAAGGACAGACTTGGGTACCGGGGGCATGGGCGGGGGATTTCCCATGGAACTCTCTAAGGGCCCGGCGCCCTGTGTGGCCGGGGGAGTGCCCATGCCGTTCCTTGACCCCGCAGGACACTTGCATCCACCAATAAGCAGCCCTCTGCCTCCACGGGGCACAAACACCTGGGCCCGGTGTGCGGGCACCTGGCGTACGTGGAGGCAAACCCGCCGACCCCTCTGGCCCGAACCCACCACTGCGAAGATCCCCCTTTTCTTCCATCCGTAAAGGGGTCACGCTTGAGGAGTGGAAGAACATGGGGAGGCCCCCAGGAGATGGCTTTTCTCCGAGCCGCGGCTGGCTCGTTTCGGGCCTATACGTGGGCCGCGCATGCGCACTCAGGCGCCCAAGCACACACCTCCCTCGGCTCACCTGACCCACCCTTTAGAGGTCACAGCAGTTCCACCGGGTCCCTGGGCACCTGTCCGTGGACACAGGAGCCCTCCCTGCCACCTAGAGGACCACGCGATTTCCGCTGGGGAACACTGCCCAGAAGCACTCCCAGCCTCCCACAGACACTGTGCGCAGGATAGACTTGTGGACCAGGGGCCTGGGCGGGGAATTTTCCAGGGAACTCTCTAAAGGCCAGGTGCCCTCTGTCGCCCTGGGAGTGCCCACGCCCTCCCTTAACCCTGCAGAACACTATCATCCAGCAATAAGGAGCCCTCTGCCTCCACGGGGCTCAAACACCTGGGCCCGTTGTGCGAGCACCTGGCGTACGTGCAGGCAAACCCGCAGACCCCTCTGGCCCGAACCCACCACTGCGAAGATCCCCCTTTTCTTCCATCCGTAAAGGGGTCCTCCTTGAGGAGAGGAGGAACATGGGGAGGCCCCCAGGAGATGGCTTTTCTCCGAGCCGCGGCTGGCTGGTTTCGGGCCTATACTTGGGCCGCGCGTGCGCACTCAGGCTCCCCACCACAAGCCTTCCTCGGGTCACGGGACTCACCCTCTAGGTGTCTCCTGACCCACCCCTGAGGGGTCTCGTGACCCACCCCCGAGGGGTCACGTGACCCACCCCTGAGGGGTCTCGTGACCCACCCTTTTGGGGTCACGTGACCCACCCTTTTGGGGTCTCGTGACCCACCCCTGAGGGGTCACGTGACCCACCCCCGAGGGGGTCACGTGACCCACCCCCGAGGAGTAACGTGACCCACCCTTTTGGGGTCACGTGACCCGTCCTTGAGGGGTCTCGTGACCCACCCCTGAGGGGTCACGTGACCCACCCCCGAGGGGTCACATGACCCACCCCTGAGGGGTCACGTGACCCACCCTTTTGGGGTCACGTGACCCACCCCTGAGGGCTCACGTGACCCACCCTTGAGGAGTCTCGTGACCCACCCTTTTGGAGTCACGTGACCCGTCCTTGAGTGGTCCCGTGACCCACCCTTGGGAGGTCAGCTGCCCCACACTTGAGGGGTCACATGACCACCTTGAGAGGTCAGAGCAGTTTTACAGGGTCCCTGCGCACCTGTTCGGGGAAACAGAAGCCCTCCCTGCCACTCAGAGGACCGCACCATTTCCCACAGGCCACACTGCCTAGCAGCACCTTCAGCCCCGCACAGACAGTGTGCTAAGGACAGACTTGGGTACCGTGGGCATGGGCGGGGGATTTCCCATGGAACTCTCTAAGGGCCCGACGCCCTGTGTGGCCGGGGGAGTGCCCATGCCGTTCCTTGACCCCGCAGGACACTTGCATCCAGCAATAAGCAGCCCTCTGCCTCCACGGGGCACAAACACCTGGGCCCGGTGTGCGGGCACCTGGCGTACGTGGAGGCAAAACCGCCGACCCCTCTGGCCCGAACCCACCACTGCGAAGATCCCCCTTTTCTTCCATCCGTAAAGGGGTCACGCTCGAGGATTGGAAGAACCTGGGGAGGCCCCCAGGAGGTGGCTTTTCTCCGAGCCGCGGCTGGCTGGTTTCGGGCTTATACGTGGACCGCGCGTGCGCACTCAGGCTCCCCATCACAAGCCTTCCTCGGGTCACGGGACTCACCCTTGAGGTGTCTCCTGACCCACCCTGAGGGGTCTCGTGACCCACCCCCGAGGGGTCACGTGATACACCCCCGAGGGGTCTCGTGACCCACCCCTGAGGGGTCACGTGACCCACCCCTGAGGGGTCTCGTGACCCACCCCCGTGGGGTCACATGACCCACCCCTGAGGGGTCACGTGACCCAACCTTTTAGGGTCACGTGACCCACCCCTGAGGGCTCACGTGACCCACCCTTGAGGAGTCTCGTGACCCACCCTTTTGGGGTCACGTGACCCGTCCTTGAGGGGTCCCGTGACCCACCCTTGGGAGGTCAGCTGCCCCACACTCAAGGGGTCACATGACCACCTTGAGAGGTCACAGCAGTTTTACAGGGTCCCTGCGCACCTGTTCGGGGAAACAGAAGCCCTCCCTGCCACTCAGAGGACCGCACCATTTCCCACAGGCCACACTGCCTAGCAGCACCTTCAGCCCCGCACAGACAGTGTGCTAAGGACAGACTTGGGTACCGGGGGCATGGGCGGGGGATTTCCCATGGAACTCTCTAAGGGCCCGGCGCCCTGTGTGGCCGGGGGAGTGCCCATGCCGTTCCTTGACCCCGCAGGACACTTGCATCCAGCAATAAGCAGCCCTCTGCCTCCACGGGGCACAAACACCTGGGCCCGGTGTGCGGGCACCTGGCGTACGTGGAGGCAAACCCGCCGACCCCTCTGGCCCGAACCCACCACTGCGAAGATCCCCCTTTTCTTCCATCCGTAAAGGGGTCACGCTTGAGGAGTGGAAGAACATGGGGAGGCCCCCAGGAGATGGCTTTTCTCCGAGCCGCGGCTGGCTCGTTTCGGGCCTATACGTGGGCCGCGCATGCGCACTCAGGCGCCCAAGCACACACCTCCCTCGGCTCACCTGACCCACCCTTTAGAGGTCACAGCAGTTCCACCGGGTCCCTGGGCACCTGTCCGTGGACACAGGAGCCCTCCCTGCCACCTAGAGGACCACGCGATTTCCGCTGGGGAACACTGCCCAGAAGCACTCCCAGCCTCCCACAGACACTGTGCGCAGGATAGACTTGTGGACCAGGGGCCTGGGCGGGGAATTTTCCAGGGAACTCTCTAAAGGCCAGGTGCCCTCTGTCGCCCTGGGAGTGCCCACGCCCTCCCTTAACCCTGCAGAACACTATCATCCAGCAATAAGGAGCCCTCTGCCTCCACGGGGCTCAAACACCTGGGCCCGTTGTGCGAGCACCTGGCGTACGTGCAGGCAAACCCGCAGACCCCTCTGGCCCGAACCCACCACTGCGAAGATCCCCCTTTTCTTCCATCCGTAAAGGGGTCCTCCTTGAGGAGAGGAGGAACATGGGGAGGCCCCCAGGAGATGGCTTTTCTCCGAGCCGCGGCTGGCTGGTTTCGGGCCTATACTTGGGCCGCGCGTGCGCACTCAGGCTCCCCACCACAAGCCTTCCTCGGGTCACGGGACTCACCCTCTAGGTGTCTCCTGACCCACCCCTGAGGGGTCTCGTGACCCACCCCCGAGGGGTCACGTGACCCACCCCTGAGGGGTCTCGTGACCCACCCCTGAGGGGTCACGTGACCCACCCCCGAGGGGTCTCGTGACCCACCCCTGAGGGGTCACGTGACCCACCCTTGAGGAGTCTCGTGACCCACCCTTTTGGGGTCACGTGACCCACCCTTGAGGAGTCTCCTGACCCACCCTTTTGGGGTCACGTGACCCGTCCTTGAGCGGTCTCGTGACCCACCCTTGAGGGGTCCCGTGACCCACCCTTGGGAGGTCAGCTGCCCCACACTCGAGGGGTCACATGACCACCTTGAGAGGTCACAGCAGTTTTACAGGGTCCCTGCGCACCTGTTCGGGGAAACAGAAGCCCTCCCTGCCACTCAGAGGACCGCACGATTTCCCACAGGCCACACTGCCTAGCAGCACCTTCAGCCCCGCACAGACAGTGTGCTAAGGACAGACTTGGGTACCGGGGGCATGGGCGGGGGATTTCCCATGGAACTCTCTAAGGGCCTGGCGCCCTGTGTGGCCGGGGGAGTGCCCATGCCGTTCCTTGACCCCGCAGGACACTTGCATCCACCAATAAGCAGCCCTCTGCCTCCACGGGGCACAAACACCTGGGCCCGGTGTGCGGGCACCTGGCGTACGTGGAGGCAAACCCGCCGACCCCTCTGGCCCGAACCCACCACTGCGAAGATCCCCCTTTTCTTCCATCCGTAAAGGGGTCACGCTCGAGGATTGGAAGAACCTGGGGAGGCCCCCAGGAGGTGGCTTTTCTCTGAGCCGCGGCTGGCTGGTTTCGGGCTTATACGTGGGCCGCGCGTGCGCACTCAGGCTCCCCATCACAAGCCTTCCTCGGGTCACGGGACTCACCCTTGAGGTGTCTCCTGACCCACCCCTGAGGGGTCTCGTGACCCACCCCCGAGGGGTCACGTGATACACCCCCGAGGGGTCTCGTGACCCAACCCCGAGGGGTCACATGACCCACCCCTGAGGGGTCACGTGACCCACCCTTTTAGGGTCACGTGACCCACCCCTGAGGGCTCACGTGACCCACCCTTGAGGAGTCTCGTGACCCACCCTTTTGGGGTCACGTGACCCGTCCTTGAGGGGTCCCGTGACCCACCCTTGGGAGGTCAGCTGCCCCACACTCGAGGGGTCACATGACCACCTTGAGAGGTCACAGCAGTTTTACAGGGTCCCTGCGCACCTGTTCGGGGAAACAGAAGCCCTCCCTGCCACTCAGAGGACCGCACCATTTCCCACAGGCCACACTGCCTAGCAGCACCTTCAGCCCCGCACAGACAGTGTGCTAAGGACAGACTTGGGTACCGGGGGCATGGGCGGGGGATTTCCCATGGAACTCTCTAAGGGCCCGGCGCCCTGTGTGGCCGGGGGAGTGCCCATGCCATTCCTTGACCCCGCAGGACACTTGCATCCAGCAATAAGCAGCCCTCTGCCTCCACGGGGCACAAACACCTGGGCCCGGTGTGCGGGCACCTGGCGTACGTGGAGGCAAACCCGCCGACCCCTCTGGCCCGAACCCACCACTGCGAAGATCCCCCTTTTCTTCCATCCGTAAAGGGGTCACGCTTGAGGAGTGGAAGAACATGGGGAGGCCCCCAGGAGATGGCTTTTCTCCGAGCCGCGGCTGGCTCGTTTCGGGCCTATAGGTGGGCCGCGCATGCGCACTCAGGCGCCCAAGCACACACCTCCCTCGGCTCACCTGACCCACCCTTTAGAGGTCACAGCAGTTCCACCGGGTCCCTGGGCACCTGTCCGTGGACACAGGAGCCCTCCCTGCCACCTAGAGGACCACGCGATTTCCGCTGGGGAACACTGCCCAGAAGCACTCCCAGCCTCCCACAGACACTGTGCGCAGGATAGACTTGTGGACCAGGGGCCTGGGCGGGGAATTTTCCAGGGAACTCTCTAAAGGCCAGGTGCCCTCTGTCGCCCTGGGAGTGCCCACGCCCTCCCTTAACCCTGCAGAACACTATCATCCAGCAATAAGGAGCCCTCTGCCTCCACGGGGCTCAAACACCTGGGCCCGTTGTGCGAGCACCTGGCGTACGTGCAGGCAAACCCGCAGACCCCTCTGGCCCGAACCCACCACTGCGAAGATCCCCCTTTTCTTCCATCCGTAAAGGGGTCCTCCTTGAGGAGAGGAGGAACATGGGGAGGCCCCCAGGAGATGGCTTTTCTCCGAGCCGCGGCTGGCTGGTTTCGGGCCTATACTTGGGCCGCGCGTGCGCACTCAGGCTCCCCACCACAAGCCTTCCTCGGGTCACGGGACTCACCCTCTAGGTGTCTCCTGACCCACCCCTGAGGGGTCTCGTGACCCACCCCCGAGGGGTCACGTGACCCACCCCCGAGGGGTCTCGTGACCCACCCCCGAGGGGTCACGTGACCCACCCCCGAGGGGTCACGTGACCCAACCCTGAGGGGTCACGTGACCCACCCCTGAGGGGTCTCGTGACCCACCCCTGAGGGGTCACGTGACCCACCCCCGAGGGGTCACATGACCCACCCCTGAGTGGTCATGTGACCCACCCTTGAGGAGTCTCGTGACCCACCCTTTTGGGGTCACGTGACCCACCCTTGAGGAGTCTCCTGACCCACCCTTTTGGGGTCACGTGACCCGTCCTTGAGCGGTCTCGTGACCCACCCTTGAGGGGTCCCGTGACCCACCCTTGGGAGGTCAGCTGCCCCACACTCGAGGGGTCACATGACCACCTTGAGAGGTCACAGCAGTTTTACAGGGTCCCTGCGCACCTGTTCGGGGAAACAGAAGCCCTCCCTGCCACTCAGAGGACCGCACGATTTCCCACAGGCCACACTGCCTAGCAGCACCTTCAGCCCCGCACAGACAGTGTGCTAAGGACAGACTTGGGTACCGGGGGCATGGGCGGGGGATTTCCCATGGAACTCTCTAAGGGCCCGGCGCCCTGTGTGGCCGGGGGAGTGCCCATGCCGTTCCTTGACCCCGCAGGACACTTGCATCCACCAATAAGCAGCCCTCTGCCTCCACGGGGCACAAACACCTGGGCCCGGTGTGCGGGCACCTGGCGTACGTGGAGGCAAACCCGCCGACCCCTCTGGCCCGAACCCACCACTGCGAAGATCCCCCTTTTCTTCCATCCGTAAAGGGGTCACGCTTGAGGAGTGGAAGAACATGGGGAGGCCCCCAGGAGATGGCTTTTCTCCGAGCCGCGGCTGGCTCGTTTCGGGCCTATACGTGGGCCGCGCATGCGCACTCAGGCGCCCAAGCACACACCTCCCTCGGCTCACCTGACCCACCCTTTAGAGGTCACAGCAGTTCCACCGGGTCCCTGGGCACCTGTCCGTGGACACAGGAGCCCTCCCTGCCACCTAGAGGACCACGCGATTTCCGCTGGGGAACACTGCCCAGAAGCACTCCCAGCCTCCCACAGACACTGTGCGCAGGATAGACTTGTGGACCAGGGGCCTGGGCGGGGAATTTTCCAGGGAACTCTCTAAAGGCCAGGTGCCCTCTGTCGCCCTGGGAGTGCCCACGCCCTCCCTTAACCCTGCAGAACACTATCATCCAGCAATAAGGAGCCCTCTGCCTCCACGGGGCTCAAACACCTGGGCCCGTTGTGCGAGCACCTGGCGTACGTGCAGGCAAACCCGCAGACCCCTCTGGCCCGAACCCACCACTGCGAAGATCCCCCTTTTCTTCCATCCGTAAAGGGGTCCTCCTTGAGGAGAGGAGGAACATGGGGAGGCCCCCAGGAGATGGCTTTTCTCCGAGCCGCGGCTGGCTGGTTTCGGGCCTATACTTGGGCCGCGCGTGCGCACTCAGGCTCCCCACCACAAGCCTTCCTCGGGTCACGGGACTCACCCTCTAGGTGTCTCCTGACCCACCCCTGAGGGGTCTCGTGACCCACCCCCGAGGGGTCACGTGACCCACCCCTGAGGGGTCTCGTGACCCACCCTTTTGGGGTCACGTGACCCACCCTTTTGGGGTCTCGTGACCCACCCCTGAGGGGTCACGTGACCCACCCCCGAGGGGGTCACGTGACCCACCCCCGAGGAGTAACGTGACCCACCCTTTTGGGGTCACGTGACCCGTCCTTGAGGGGTCTCGTGACCCACCCCTGAGGGGTCACGTGACCCACCCCCGAGGGGTCACATGACCCACCCCTGAGGGGTCACGTGACCCACCCTTTTGGGGTCACGTGACCCACCCCTGAGGGCTCACGTGACCCACCCTTGAGGAGTCTCGTGACCCACCCTTTTGGAGTCACGTGACCCGTCCTTGAGTGGTCCCGTGACCCACCCTTGGGAGGTCAGCTGCCCCACACTTGAGGGGTCACATGACCACCTTGAGAGGTCAGAGCAGTTTTACAGGGTCCCTGCGCACCTGTTCGGGGAAACAGAAGCCCTCCCTGCCACTCAGAGGACCGCACCATTTCCCACAGGCCACACTGCCTAGCAGCACCTTCAGCCCCGCACAGACAGTGTGCTAAGGACAGACTTGGGTACCGTGGGCATGGGCGGGGGATTTCCCATGGAACTCTCTAAGGGCCCGACGCCCTGTGTGGCCGGGGGAGTGCCCATGCCGTTCCTTGACCCCGCAGGACACTTGCATCCAGCAATAAGCAGCCCTCTGCCTCCACGGGGCACAAACACCTGGGCCCGGTGTGCGGGCACCTGGCGTACGTGGAGGCAAAACCGCCGACCCCTCTGGCCCGAACCCACCACTGCGAAGATCCCCCTTTTCTTCCATCCGTAAAGGGGTCACGCTCGAGGATTGGAAGAACCTGGGGAGGCCCCCAGGAGGTGGCTTTTCTCCGAGCCGCGGCTGGCTGGTTTCGGGCTTATACGTGGACCGCGCGTGCGCACTCAGGCTCCCCATCACAAGCCTTCCTCGGGTCACGGGACTCACCCTTGAGGTGTCTCCTGACCCACCCTGAGGGGTCTCGTGACCCACCCCCGAGGGGTCACGTGATACACCCCCGAGGGGTCTCGTGACCCACCCCTGAGGGGTCACGTGACCCACCCCTGAGGGGTCTCGTGACCCACCCCCGTGGGGTCACATGACCCACCCCTGAGGGGTCACGTGACCCAACCTTTTAGGGTCACGTGACCCACCCCTGAGGGCTCACGTGACCCACCCTTGAGGAGTCTCGTGACCCACCCTTTTGGGGTCACGTGACCCGTCCTTGAGGGGTCCCGTGACCCACCCTTGGGAGGTCAGCTGCCCCACACTCAAGGGGTCACATGACCACCTTGAGAGGTCACAGCAGTTTTACAGGGTCCCTGCGCACCTGTTCGGGGAAACAGAAGCCCTCCCTGCCACTCAGAGGACCGCACCATTTCCCACAGGCCACACTGCCTAGCAGCACCTTCAGCCCCGCACAGACAGTGTGCTAAGGACAGACTTGGGTACCGGGGGCATGGGCGGGGGATTTCCCATGGAACTCTCTAAGGGCCCGGCGCCCTGTGTGGCCGGGGGAGTGCCCATGCCGTTCCTTGACCCCGCAGGACACTTGCATCCAGCAATAAGCAGCCCTCTGCCTCCACGGGGCACAAACACCTGGGCCCGGTGTGCGGGCACCTGGCGTACGTGGAGGCAAACCCGCCGACCCCTCTGGCCCGAACCCACCACTGCGAAGATCCCCCTTTTCTTCCATCCGTAAAGGGGTCACGCTTGAGGAGTGGAAGAACATGGGGAGGCCCCCAGGAGATGGCTTTTCTCCGAGCCGCGGCTGGCTCGTTTCGGGCCTATACGTGGGCCGCGCATGCGCACTCAGGCGCCCAAGCACACACCTCCCTCGGCTCACCTGACCCACCCTTTAGAGGTCACAGCAGTTCCACCGGGTCCCTGGGCACCTGTCCGTGGACACAGGAGCCCTCCCTGCCACCTAGAGGACCACGCGATTTCCGCTGGGGAACACTGCCCAGAAGCACTCCCAGCCTCCCACAGACACTGTGCGCAGGATAGACTTGTGGACCAGGGGCCTGGGCGGGGAATTTTCCAGGGAACTCTCTAAAGGCCAGGTGCCCTCTGTCGCCCTGGGAGTGCCCACGCCCTCCCTTAACCCTGCAGAACACTATCATCCAGCAATAAGGAGCCCTCTGCCTCCACGGGGCTCAAACACCTGGGCCCGTTGTGCGAGCACCTGGCGTACGTGCAGGCAAACCCGCAGACCCCTCTGGCCCGAACCCACCACTGCGAAGATCCCCCTTTTCTTCCATCCGTAAAGGGGTCCTCCTTGAGGAGAGGAGGAACATGGGGAGGCCCCCAGGAGATGGCTTTTCTCCGAGCCGCGGCTGGCTGGTTTCGGGCCTATACTTGGGCCGCGCGTGCGCACTCAGGCTCCCCACCACAAGCCTTCCTCGGGTCACGGGACTCACCCTCTAGGTGTCTCCTGACCCACCCCTGAGGGGTCTCGTGACCCACCCCCGAGGGGTCACGTGACCCACCCCTGAGGGGTCTCGTGACCCACCCTTTTGGGGTCACGTGACCCACCCTTTTGGGGTCTCGTGACCCACCCCTGAGGGGTCACGTGACCCACCCCCGAGGGGGTCACGTGACCCACCCCCGAGGAGTAACGTGACCCACCCTTTTGGGGTCACGTGACCCGTCCTTGAGGGGTCTCGTGACCCACCCCTGAGGGGTCACGTGACCCACCCCCGAGGGGTCACATGACCCACCCCTGAGGGGTCACGTGACCCACCCTTTTGGGGTCACGTGACCCACCCCTGAGGGCTCACGTGACCCACCCTTGAGGAGTCTCGTGACCCACCCTTTTGGGGTCACGTGACCCGTCCTTGAGGGGTCCCGTGACCCACCCTTGGGAGGTCAGCTGCCCCACACTTGAGGGGTCACATGACCACCTTGAGAGGTCAGAGCAGTTTTACAGGGTCCCTGCGCACCTGTTCGGGGAAACAGAAGCCCTCCCTGCCACTCAGAGGACCGCACCATTTCCCACAGGCCACACTGCCTAGCAGCACCTTCAGCCCCGCACAGACAGTGTGCTAAGGACAGACTTGGGTACCGTGGGCATGGGCGGGGGATTTCCCATGGAACTCTCTAAGGGCCCGACGCCCTGTGTGGCCGGGGGAGTGCCCATGCCGTTCCTTGACCCCGCAGGACACTTGCATCCAGCAATAAGCAGCCCTCTGCCTCCACGGGGCACAAACACCTGGGCCCGGTGTGCGGGCACCTGGCGTACGTGGAGGCAAAACCGCCGACCCCTCTGGCCCGAACCCACCACTGCGAAGATCCCCCTTTTCTTCCATCCGTAAAGGGGTCACGCTCGAGGATTGGAAGAACCTGGGGAGGCCCCCAGGAGGTGGCTTTTCTCCGAGCCGCGGCTGGCTGGTTTCGGGCTTATACGTGGACCGCGCGTGCGCACTCAGGCTCCCCATCACAAGCCTTCCGCGGGTCACGGGACTCACCCTTGAGGTGTCTCCTGACCCACCCTGAGGGGTCTCGTGACCCACCCCCGAGGGGTCACGTGATACACCCCCGAGGGGTCTCGTGACCCACCCCTGAGGGGTCACGTGACCCACCCCTGAGGGGTCTCGTGACCCACCCCCGTGGGGTCACATGACCCACCCCTGAGGGGTCACGTGACCCACCCTTTTAGGGTCACGTGACCCACCCCTGAGGGCTCACGTGACCCACCCTTGAGGAGTCTCGTGACCCACCCTTTTGGGGTCACGTGACCCGTCCTTGAGGGGTCCCGTGACCCACCCTTGGGAGGTCAGCTGCCCCACACTCGAGGGGTCACATGACCACCTTGAGAGGTCACAGCAGTTTTACAGGGTCCCTGCGCACCTGTTCGGGGAAACAGAAGCCCTCCCTGCCACTCAGAGGACCGCACCATTTCCCACAGGCCACACTGCCTAGCAGCACCTTCAGCCCCGCACAGACAGTGTGCTAAGGACAGACTTGGGTACCGGGGGCATGGGCGGGGGATTTCCCATGGAACTCTCTAAGGGCCCGGCGCCCTGTGTGGCCGGGGGAGTGCCCATGCCGTTCCTTGACCCCGCAGGACACTTGCATCCAGCAATAAGCAGCCCTCTGCCTCCACGGGGCACAAACACCTGGGCCCGGTGTGCGGGCACCTGGCGTACGTGGAGGCAAACCCGCCGACCCCTCTGGCCCGAACCCACCACTGCGAAGATCCCCCTTTTCTTCCATCCGTAAAGGGGTCACGCTTGAGGAGTGGAAGAACATGGGGAGGCCCCCAGGAGATGGCTTTTCTCCGAGCCGCGGCTGGCTCGTTTCGGGCCTATAGGTGGGCCGCGCATGCGCACTCAGGCGCCCAAGCACACACCTCCCTCGGCTCACCTGACCCACCCTTTAGAGGTCACAGCAGTTCCACCGGGTCCCTGGGCACCTGTCCGTGGACACAGGAGCCCTCCCTGCCACCTAGAGGACCACGCGATTTCCGCTGGGGAACACTGCCCAGAAGCACTCCCAGCCTCCCACAGACACTGTGCGCAGGATAGACTTGTGGACCAGGGGCCTGGGCGGGGAATTTTCCAGGGAACTCTCTAAAGGCCAGGTGCCCTCTGTCGCCCTGGGAGTGCCCACGCCCTCCCTTAACCCTGCAGAACACTATCATCCAGCAATAAGGAGCCCTCTGCCTCCACGGGGCTCAAACACCTGGGCCCGTTGTGCGAGCACCTGGCGTACGTGCAGGCAAACCCGCAGACCCCTCTGGCCCGAACCCACCACTGCGAAGATCCCCCTTTTCTTCCATCCGTAAAGGGGTCCTCCTTGAGGAGAGGAGGAACATGGGGAGGCCCCCAGGAGATGGCTTTTCTCCGAGCCGCGGCTGGCTGGTTTCGGGCCTATACTTGGGCCGCGCGTGCGCACTCAGGCTCCCCACCACAAGCCTTCCTCGGGTCACGGGACTCACCCTCTAGGTGTCTCCTGACCCACCCCTGAGGGGTCTCGTGACCCACCCCCGAGGGGTCACGTGACCCACCCCCGAGGGGTCTCGTGACCCACCCCCGAGGGGTCACGTGACCCACCCCCGAGGGGTCACGTGACCCAACCCTGAGGGGTCACGTGACCCACCCCTGAGGGGTCTCGTGACCCACCCCTGAGGGGTCACGTGACCCACCCCCGAGGGGTCACATGACCCACCCCTGAGTGGTCATGTGACCCACCCTTGAGGAGTCTCGTGACCCACCCTTTTGGGGTCACGTGACCCACCCTTGAGGAGTCTCCTGACCCACCCTTTTGGGGTCACGTGACCCGTCCTTGAGCGGTCTCGTGACCCACCCTTGAGGGGTCCCGTGACCCACCCTTGGGAGGTCAGCTGCCCCACACTCGAGGGGTCACATGACCACCTTGAGAGGTCACAGCAGTTTTACAGGGTCCCTGCGCACCTGTTCGGGGAAACAGAAGCCCTCCCTGCCACTCAGAGGACCGCACGATTTCCCACAGGCCACACTGCCTAGCAGCACCTTCAGCCCCGCACAGACAGTGTGCTAAGGACAGACTTGGGTACCGGGGGCATGGGCGGGGGATTTCCCATGGAACTCTCTAAGGGCCCGGCGCCCTGTGTGGCCGGGGGAGTGCCCATGCCGTTCCTTGACCCCGCAGGACACTTGCATCCAGCAATAAGCAGCCCTCTGCCTCCACGGGGCACAAACACCTGGGCCCGGTGTGCGGGCACCTGGCGTACGTGGAGGCAAACCCGCCGACCCCTCTGGCCCGAACCCACCACTGCGAAGATCCCCCTTTTCTTCCATCCGTAAAGGGGTCACGCTTGAGGAGTGGAAGAACATGGGGAGGCCCCCAGGAGATGGCTTTTCTCCGAGCCGCGGCTGGCTCGTTTCGGGCCTATAGGTGGGCCGCGCATGCGCACTCAGGCGCCCAAGCACACACCTCCCTCGGCTCACCTGACCCACCCTTTAGAGGTCACAGCAGTTCCACCGGGTCCCTGGGCACCTGTCCGTGGACACAGGAGCCCTCCCTGCCACCTAGAGGACCACGCGATTTCCGCTGGGGAACACTGCCCAGAAGCACTCCCAGCCTCCCACAGACACTGTGCGCAGGATAGACTTGTGGACCAGGGGCCTGGGCGGGGAATTTTCCAGGGAACTCTCTAAAGGCCAGGTGCCCTCTGTCGCCCTGGGAGTGCCCACGCCCTCCCTTAACCCTGCAGAACACTATCATCCAGCAATAAGGAGCCCTCTGCCTCCACGGGGCTCAAACACCTGGGCCCGTTGTGCGAGCACCTGGCGTACGTGCAGGCAAACCCGCAGACCCCTCTGGCCCGAACCCACCACTGCGAAGATCCCCCTTTTCTTCCATCCGTAAAGGGGTCCTCCTTGAGGAGAGGAGGAACATGGGGAGGCCCCCAGGAGATGGCTTTTCTCCGAGCCGCGGCTGGCTGGTTTCGGGCCTATACTTGGGCCGCGCGTGCGCACTCAGGCTCCCCACCACAAGCCTTCCTCGGGTCACGGGACTCACCCTCTAGGTGTCTCCTGACCCACCCCTGAGGGGTCTCGTGACCCACCCCCGAGGGGTCACGTGACCCACCCCCGAGGGGTCTCGTGACCCACCCCCGAGGGGTCACGTGACCCACCCCCGAGGGGTCACGTGACCCAACCCTGAGGGGTCACGTGACCCACCCCTGAGGGGTCTCGTGACCCACCCCTGAGGGGTCACGTGACCCACCCCCGAGGGGTCACATGACCCACCCCTGAGTGGTCATGTGACCCACCCTTGAGGAGTCTCGTGACCCACCCTTTTGGGGTCACGTGACCCACCCTTGAGGAGTCTCCTGACCCACCCTTTTGGGGTCACGTGACCCGTCCTTGAGCGGTCTCGTGACCCACCCTTGAGGGGTCCCGTGACCCACCCTTGGGAGGTCAGCTGCCCCACACTCGAGGGGTCACATGACCACCTTGAGAGGTCACAGCAGTTTTACAGGGTCCCTGCGCACCTGTTCGGGGAAACAGAAGCCCTCCCTGCCACTCAGAGGACCGCACGATTTCCCACAGGCCACACTGCCTAGCAGCACCTTCAGCCCCGCACAGACAGTGTGCTAAGGACAGACTTGGGTACCGGGGGCATGGGCGGGGGATTTCCCATGGAACTCTCTAAGGGCCCGGCGCCCTGTGTGGCCGGGGGAGTGCCCATGCCGTTCCTTGACCCCGCAGGACACTTGCATCCAGCAATAAGCAGCCCTCTGCCTCCACGGGGCACAAACACCTGGGCCCGGTGTGCGGGCACCTGGCGTACGTGGAGGCAAACCCGCCGACCCCTCTGGCCCGAACCCACCACTGCGAAGATCCCCCTTTTCTTCCATCCGTAAAGGGGTCACGCTTGAGGAGTGGAAGAACATGGGGAGGCCCCCAGGAGATGGCTTTTCTCCGAGCCGCGGCTGGCTCGTTTCGGGCCTATAGGTGGGCCGCGCATGCGCACTCAGGCGCCCAAGCACACACCTCCCTCGGCTCACCTGACCCACCCTTTAGAGGTCACAGCAGTTCCACCGGGTCCCTGGGCACCTGTCCGTGGACACAGGAGCCCTCCCTGCCACCTAGAGGACCACGCGATTTCCGCTGGGGAACACTGCCCAGAAGCACTCCCAGCCTCCCACAGACACTGTGCGCAGGATAGACTTGTGGACCAGGGGCCTGGGCGGGGAATTTTCCAGGGAACTCTCTAAAGGCCAGGTGCCCTCTGTCGCCCTGGGAGTGCCCACGCCCTCCCTTAACCCTGCAGAACACTATCATCCAGCAATAAGGAGCCCTCTGCCTCCACGGGGCTCAAACACCTGGGCCCGTTGTGCGAGCACCTGGCGTACGTGCAGGCAAACCCGCAGACCCCTCTGGCCCGAACCCACCACTGCGAAGATCCCCCTTTTCTTCCATCCGTAAAGGGGTCCTCCTTGAGGAGAGGAGGAACATGGGGAGGCCCCCAGGAGATGGCTTTTCTCCGAGCCGCGGCTGGCTGGTTTCGGGCCTATACTTGGGCCGCGCGTGCGCACTCAGGCTCCCCACCACAAGCCTTCCTCGGGTCACGGGACTCACCCTCTAGGTGTCTCCTGACCCACCCCTGAGGGGTCTCGTGACCCACCCCCGAGGGGTCACGTGACCCACCCCCGAGGGGTCTCGTGACCCACCCCCGAGGGGTCACGTGACCCACCCCCGAGGGGTCACGTGACCCAACCCTGAGGGGTCACGTGACCCACCCCTGAGGGGTCTCGTGACCCACCCCTGAGGGGTCACGTGACCCACCCCCGAGGGGTCACATGACCCACCCCTGAGTGGTCACGTGACCCACCCTTGAGGAGTCTCGTGACCCACCCTTTTGGGGTCACGTGACCCACCCTTGAGGAGTCTCCTGACCCACCCTTTTGGGGTCACGTGACCCGTCCTTGAGCGGTCTCGTGACCCACCCTTGAGGGGTCCCGTGACCCACCCTTGGGAGGTCAGCTGCCCCACACTCGAGGGGTCACATGACCACCTTGAGAGGTCACAGCAGTTTTACAGGGTCCCTGCGCACCTGTTCGGGGAAACAGAAGCCCTCCCTGCCACTCAGAGGACCGCACGATTTCCCACAGGCCACACTGCCTAGCAGCACCTTCAGCCCCGCACAGACAGTGTGCTAAGGACAGACTTGGGTACCGGGGGCATGGGCGGGGGATTTCCCATGGAACTCTCTAAGGGCCCGGCGCCCTGTGTGGCCGGGGGAGTGCCCATGCCGTTCCTTGACCCCGCAGGACACTTGCATCCAGCAATAAGCAGCCCTCTGCCTCCACGGGGCACAAACACCTGGGCCCGGTGTGCGGGCACCTGGCGTACGTGGAGGCAAACCCGCCGACCCCTCTGGCCCGAACCCACCACTGCGAAGATCCCCCTTTTCTTCCATCCGTAAAGGGGTCACGCTTGAGGAGTGGAAGAACATGGGGAGGCCCCCAGGAGATGGCTTTTCTCCGAGCCGCGGCTGGCTCGTTTCGGGCCTATAGGTGGGCCGCGCATGCGCACTCAGGCGCCCAAGCACACACCTCCCTCGGCTCACCTGACCCACCCTTTAGAGGTCACAGCAGTTCCACCGGGTCCCTGGGCACCTGTCCGTGGACACAGGAGCCCTCCCTGCCACCTAGAGGACCACGCGATTTCCGCTGGGGAACACTGCCCAGAAGCACTCCCAGCCTCCCACAGACACTGTGCGCAGGATAGACTTGTGGACCAGGGGCCTGGGCGGGGAATTTTCCAGGGAACTCTCTAAAGGCCAGGTGCCCTCTGTCGCCCTGGGAGTGCCCACGCCCTCCCTTAACCCTGCAGAACACTATCATCCAGCAATAAGGAGCCCTCTGCCTCCACGGGGCTCAAACACCTGGGCCCGTTGTGCGAGCACCTGGCGTACGTGCAGGCAAACCCGCAGACCCCTCTGGCCCGAACCCACCACTGCGAAGATCCCCCTTTTCTTCCATCCGTAAAGGGGTCCTCCTTGAGGAGAGGAGGAACATGGGGAGGCCCCCAGGAGATGGCTTTTCTCCGAGCCGCGGCTGGCTGGTTTCGGGCCTATACTTGGGCCGCGCGTGCGCACTCAGGCTCCCCACCACAAGCCTTCCTCGGGTCACGGGACTCACCCTCTAGGTGTCTCCTGACCCACCCCTGAGGGGTCTCGTGACCCACCCCCGAGGGGTCACGTGACCCACCCCCGAGGGGTCTCGTGACCCACCCCCGAGGGGTCACGTGACCCACCCCCGAGGGGTCACGTGACCCAACCCTGAGGGGTCACGTGACCCACCCCTGAGGGGTCTCGTGACCCACCCCTGAGGGGTCACGTGACCCACCCCCGAGGGGTCACATGACCCACCCCTGAGTGGTCACGTGACCCACCCTTGAGGAGTCTCGTGACCCACCCTTTTGGGGTCACGTGACCCACCCTTGAGGAGTCTCCTGACCCACCCTTTTGGGGTCACGTGACCCGTCCTTGAGCGGTCTCGTGACCCACCCTTGAGGGGTCCCGTGACCCACCCTTGGGAGGTCAGCTGCCCCACACTCGAGGGGTCACATGACCACCTTGAGAGGTCACAGCAGTTTTACAGGGTCCCTGCGCACCTGTTCGGGGAAACAGAAGCCCTCCCTGCCACTCAGAGGACCGCACGATTTCCCACAGGCCACACTGCCTAGCAGCACCTTCAGCCCCGCACAGACAGTGTGCTAAGGACAGACTTGGGTACCGGGGGCATGGGCGGGGGATTTCCCATGGAACTCTCTAAGGGCCCGGCGCCCTGTGTGGCCGGGGGAGTGCCCATGCCGTTCCTTGACCCCGCAGGACACTTGCATCCAGCAATAAGCAGCCCTCTGCCTCCACGGGGCACAAACACCTGGGCCCGGTGTGCGGGCACCTGGCGTACGTGGAGGCAAACCCGCCGACCCCTCTGGCCCGAACCCACCACTGCGAAGATCCCCCTTTTCTTCCATCCGTAAAGGGGTCACGCTTGAGGAGTGGAAGAACATGGGGAGGCCCCCAGGAGATGGCTTTTCTCCGAGCCGCGGCTGGCTCGTTTCGGGCCTATACGTGGGCCGCGCATGCGCACTCAGGCGCCCAAGCACACACCTCCCTCGGCTCACCTGACCCACCCTTTAGAGGTCACAGCAGTTCCACAGGGTCCCTGGGCACCTGTCCGTGGACACAGGAGCCCTCCCTGCCACCTAGAGGACCACGCGATTTCCGCTGGGGAACACTGCCCAGAAGCACTCCCAGCCTCCCACAGACACTGTGCGCAGGATAGACTTGTGGACCAGGGGCCTGGGCGGGGAATTTTCCAGGGAACTCTCTAAAGGCCAGGTGCCCTCTGTCGCCCTGGGAGTGCCCACGCCCTCCCTTAACCCTGCAGAACACTATCATCCAGCAATAAGGAGCCCTCTGCCTCCACGGGGCTCAAACACCTGGGCCCGTTGTGCGAGCACCTGGCGTACGTGCAGGCAAACCCGCAGACCCCTCTGGCCCGAACCCACCACTGCGAAGATCCCCCTTTTCTTCCATCCGTAAAGGGGTCCTCCTTGAGGAGAGGAGGAACATGGGGAGGCCCCCAGGAGATGGCTTTTCTCCGAGCCGCGGCTGGCTGGTTTCGGGCCTATACTTGGGCCGCGCGTGCGCACTCAGGCTCCCCACCACAAGCCTTCCTCGGGTCACGGGACTCACCCTCTAGGTGTCTCCTGACCCACCCCTGAGGGGTCTCGTGACCCACCCCCGAGGGGTCACGTGACCCACCCCTGAGGGGTCTCGTGACCCACCCTTTTGGGGTCACGTGACCCACCCTTTTGGGGTCTCGTGACCCACCCCTGAGGGGTCACGTGACCCACCCCCGAGGGGGTCACGTGACCCACCCCCGAGGAGTAACGTGACCCACCCTTTTGGGGTCACGTGACCCGTCCTTGAGGGGTCTCGTGACCCACCCCTGAGGGGTCACGTGACCCACCCCCGAGGGGTCACATGACCCACCCCTGAGGGGTCACGTGACCCACCCTTTTGGGGTCACGTGACCCACCCCTGAGGGCTCACGTGACCCACCCTTGAGGAGTCTCGTGACCCACCCTTTTGGGGTCACGTGACCCGTCCTTGAGGGGTCCCGTGACCCACCCTTGGGAGGTCAGCTGCCCCACACTTGAGGGGTCACATGACCACCTTGAGAGGTCAGAGCAGTTTTACAGGGTCCCTGCGCACCTGTTCGGGGAAACAGAAGCCCTCCCTGCCACTCAGAGGACCGCACCATTTCCCACAGGCCACACTGCCTAGCAGCACCTTCAGCCCCGCACAGACAGTGTGCTAAGGACAGACTTGGGTACCGTGGGCATGGGCGGGGGATTTCCCATGGAACTCTCTAAGGGCCCGACGCCCTGTGTGGCCGGGGGAGTGCCCATGCCGTTCCTTGACCCCGCAGGACACTTGCATCCAGCAATAAGCAGCCCTCTGCCTCCACGGGGCACAAACACCTGGGCCCGGTGTGCGGGCACCTGGCGTACGTGGAGGCAAAACCGCCGACCCCTCTGGCCCGAACCCACCACTGCGAAGATCCCCCTTTTCTTCCATCCGTAAAGGGGTCACGCTCGAGGATTGGAAGAACCTGGGGAGGCCCCCAGGAGGTGGCTTTTCTCCGAGCCGCGGCTGGCTGGTTTCGGGCTTATACGTGGACCGCGCGTGCGCACTCAGGCTCCCCATCACAAGCCTTCCTCGGGTCACGGGACTCACCCTTGAGGTGTCTCCTGACCCACCCTGAGGGGTCTCGTGACCCACCCCCGAGGGGTCACGTGATACACCCCCGAGGGGTCTCGTGACCCACCCCTGAGGGGTCACGTGACCCACCCCTGAGGGGTCACGTGACCCACCCCCCGAGGGGTCACATGACCCACCCCTGAGGGGTCACGTGACCCACCCTTTTGGGGTTACGTGACCCACCCCTGAGGGCTCACGTGACCCACCCTTTAGGAGTCTCGTGACCCACCCTTTTGGGGTCACGTGACCCGTCCTTGAGGGGTCCCGTGACCCACCCTTGGGAGGTCAGCTGCCCCACACTTGAGGGGTCACATGACCACCTTGAGAGGTCACAGCAGTTTTACAGGGTCCCTGCGCACCTGTTCGGGGAAACAGAAGCCCTCCCTGCCACTCAGAGGACCGCACCATTTCCCACAGGCCACACTGCCTAGCAGCACCTTCAGCCCCGCACAGACAGTGTGCTAAGGACAGACTTGGGTACCGGGGGCATGGGCGGGGGATTTCCCATGGAACTCTCTAAGGGCCCGGCGCCCTGTGTGGCCGGGGGAGTGCCCATGCCGTTCCTTGACCCCGCAGGACACTTGCATCCAGCAATAAGCAGCCCTCTGCCTCCACGGGGCACAAACACCTGGGCCCGGTGTGCGGGCACCTGGCGTACGTGGAGGCAAACCCGCCGACCCCTCTGGCCCGAACCCACCACTGCGAAGATTCCCCTTTTCTTCCATCCGTAAAGGGGTCACGCTTGAGGAGTGGAAGAACATGGGGAGGCCCCCAGGAGATGGCTTTTCTCCGAGCCGCGGCTGGCTCGTTTCGGGCCTATACGTGGGCCGCGCATGCGCACTCAGGCGCCCAAGCACACACCTCCCTCGGCTCACGTGACCACCCCTTTAGAGGTCACAGCAGTTCCACCGGGTCCCTGGGCACCTGTCCGTGGACACAGGAGCCCTCCCTGCCACCTAGAGGACCACGCGATTTCCGCTGGGGAACACTGCCCAGAAGCACTCCCAGCCTCCCACAGACACTGTGCGCAGGATAGACTTGTGGACCAGGGGCCTGGGCGGGGAATTTTCCAGGGAACTCTCTAAAGGCCAGGTGCCCTCTGTCGCCCTGGGAGTGCCCACGCCCTCCCTTAACCCTGCAGAACACTATCATCCAGCAATAAGGAGCCCTCTGCCTCCACGGGGCTCAAACACCTGGGCCCGTTGTGCGAGCACCTGGCGTACGTGCAGGCAAACCCGCAGACCCCTCTGGCCCGAACCCACCACTGCGAAGATCCCCCTTTTCTTCCATCCGTAAAGGGGTCCTCCTTGAGGAGAGGAGGAACATGGGGAGGCCCCCAGGAGATGGCTTTTCTCCGAGCCGCGGCTGGCTGGTTTCGGGCCTATACTTGGGCCGCGCGTGCGCACTCAGGCTCCCCACCACAAGCCTTCCTCGGGTCACGGGACTCACCCTCTAGGTGTCTCCTGACCCACCCCTGAGGGGTCTCGTGACCCACCCCCGAGGGGTCACGTGACCCACCCCCGAGGGGTCTCGTGACCACCCCCGAGGGGTCACGTGACCCACCCCCGAGGGGTCACATGACCCACCCCCGAGGGGTCACGTGACCCAACCCTGAGGGGTCACGTGACCCACCCCTGAGGGGTCACGTGACCCACCCCCGAGGGGTCACATGACCCACCCCTGAGTGGTCACGTGACCCACCCTTGAGGAGTCTCGTGACCCACCCTTTTGGGGTCACGTGACCCACCCTTGAGGAGTCTCCTGACCCACCCTTTTGGGGTCACGTGACCCGTCCTTGAGCGGTCTCGTGACCCACCCTTGAGGGGTCCCGTGACCCACCCTTGGGAGGTCAGCTGCCCCAAACTCGAGGGGTCACATGACCACCTTGAGAGATCACAGCAGTTTTACAGGGTCCCTGCTCACCTGTTCGGGGAAACAGAAGCCCTCCCTGCCACTCAGAGGACCGCACGATTTCCCACAGGCCACACTGCCTAGCAGCACCTTCAGCCCCGCACAGACAGTGTGCTAAGGACAGACTTGGGTACCGGGGGCATGGGCGGGGGATTTCCCATGGAACTCTCTAAGGGCCTGGCGCCCTGTGTGGCCGGGGGAGTGCCCATGCCGTTCCTTGACCCCGCAGGACACTTGCATCCAGCAATAAGCAGCCCTCTGCCTCCACGGGGCACAAACACCTGGGCCCGGTGTGCGGGCACCTGGCGTACGTGGAGGCAAACCCGCCGACCCCTCTGGCCCGAACCCACCACTGCGAAGATCCCCCTTTTCTTCCATCCGTAAAGGGGTCACGCTCGAGGATTGGAAGAACCTGGGGAGGCCCCCAGGAGGTGGCTTTTCTCCGAGCCGCGGCTGGCTGGTTTCGGGCCTATACTTGGGCCGCGCGTGCGCACTCAGGCTCCCCATCACAAGCCTTCCTCGGGTCACGGGACTCACCCTTGAGGTGTCTCCTGACCCACCCCTGAGGGGTCTCCTGACCCACCCCCGAGGGGTCACGTGCCCCACCCCTGAGGGGTCTGGTGACCCACCCCTGAAGGGTCACGTGACCCACCCCCGAGGGGTCACATGACCCACCCCTGAGGGGTCACGTGACCCACCCTTTTGTTGTCACGTGACCCACCCCTGAGGGGTCACGTGACCCACCCTTTTGGGGTCACGTGACCCACCCCTGAGGTGTCTCCTGACCCACCCCTGAGGGGTCTCGTGACCCACCCCCGAGGGGTCACGTGATACACCCCCGAGGGGTGTCGTGACCCACCCCCGAGGGGTCACATGACCCACCCCTGAGGGGTCACGTGACCCACCCTTTTAGGGTCACGTGACCCACCCCTGAGGGCTCACGTGACCCACCCTTGAGGAGTCTCGTGACCCACCCTTTTGGGGTCACGTGACCCGTCCTTGAGGGGTCCCGTGACCCACCCTTGGGAGGTCAGCTGCCCCACACTCGAGGGGTCACATGACCACCTTGAGAGGTCACAGCAGTTTTACAGGGTCCCTGCGCACCTGTTCGGGGAAACAGAAGCCCTCCCTGCCACTCAGAGGACCGCACCATTTCCCACAGGCCACACTGCCTAGCAGCACCTTCAGCCCCGCACAGACAGTGTGCTAAGGACAGACTTGGGTACCGGGGGCATGGGCGGGGGATTTCCCATGGAACTCTCTAAGGGCCCGGCGCCCTGTGTGGCCGGGGGAGTGCCCATGCCGTTCCTTGACCCCGCAGGACACTTGCATCCAGCAATAAGCAGCCCTCTGCCTCCACGGGGCACAAACACCTGGGCCCGGTGTGCGGGCACCTGGCGTACGTGGAGGCAAACCCGCCGACCCCTCTGGCCCGAACCCACCACTGCGAAGATCCCCCTTTTCTTCCATCCGTAAAGGGGTCACGCTTGAGGAGTGGAAGAACATGGGGAGGCCCCCAGGAGATGGCTTTTCTCCGAGCCGCGGCTGGCTCGTTTCGGGCCTATAGGTGGGCCGCGCATGCGCACTCAGGCGCCCAAGCACACACCTCCCTCGGCTCACCTGACCCACCCTTTAGAGGTCACAGCAGTTCCACCGGGTCCCTGGGCACCTGTCCGTGGACACAGGAGCCCTCCCTGCCACCTAGAGGACCACGCGATTTCCGCTGGGGAACACTGCCCAGAAGCACTCCCAGCCTCCCACAGACACTGTGCGCAGGATAGACTTGTGGACCAGGGGCCTGGGCGGGGAATTTTCCAGGGAACTCTCTAAAGGCCAGGTGCCCTCTGTCGCCCTGGGAGTGCCCACGCCCTCCCTTAACCCTGCAGAACACTATCATCCAGCAATAAGGAGCCCTCTGCCTCCACGGGGCTCAAACACCTGGGCCCGTTGTGCGAGCACCTGGCGTACGTGCAGGCAAACCCGCAGACCCCTCTGGCCCGAACCCACCACTGCGAAGATCCCCCTTTTCTTCCATCCGTAAAGGGGTCCTCCTTGAGGAGAGGAGGAACATGGGGAGGCCCCCAGGAGATGGCTTTTCTCCGAGCC
Source organism: Desmodus rotundus (assembly GCF_022682495.2). Classification (NCBI taxonomy): domain Eukaryota; kingdom Metazoa; phylum Chordata; class Mammalia; order Chiroptera; family Phyllostomidae; genus Desmodus; species Desmodus rotundus. The sequence continues at coordinate 75,109 of NW_026527280.1, read as the reverse complement.
GCGGCTGGCTGGTTTCGGGCCTATACTTGGGCCGCGCGTGCGCACTCAGGCTCCCCACCACAAGCCTTCCTCGGGTCACGGGACTCACCCTCTAGGTGTCTCCTGACCCACCCCTGAGGGGTCTCGTGACCCACCCCCGAGGGGTCACGTGACCCACCCCCGAGGGGTCTCGTGACCCACCCCCGAGGGGTCACGTGACCCACCCCGAGGGGTCACATGACCCACCCACGAGGGGTCACGTGACCCAACCCTGAGGGGTCACGTGACCCACCCCTGAGGGGTCTCGTGACCCACCCCTGAGGGGTCACGTGACCCACCCCCGAGGGGTCACATGACCCACCCCTGAGTGGTCACGTGACCCACCCTTGAGGAGTCTCGTGACCCACCCTTTTGGGGTCACGTGACCCACCCCTGAGGAGTCTCCTGACCCACCCTTTTGGGGTCACGTGACCCGTCCTTGAGCGGTCTCGTGACCCACCCTTGAGGGGTCCCGTGACCCACCCTTGGGAGGTCAGCTGCCCCACACTCGAGGGGTCACATGACCACCTTGAGAGGTCACAGCAGTTTTACAGGGTCCCTGCGCACCTGTTCGGGGAAACAGAAGCCCTCCCTGCCACTCAGAGGACCGCACCATTTCCCACAGGCCACACTGCCTAGCAGCACCTTCAGCCCCGCACAGACAGTGTGCTAAGGACAGACTTGGGTACCGGGGGCATGGGCGGGGGATTTCCCATGGAACTCTCTAAGGGCCCGGCGCCCTGTGTGGCCGGGGGAGTGCCCATGCCGTTCCTTGACCCCGCAGGACACTTGCATCCACCAATAAGCAGCCCTCTGCCTCCACGGGGCACAAACACCTGGGCCCGGTGTGCGGGCACCTGGCGTACGTGGAGGCAAACCCGCCGACCCCTCTGGCCCGAACCCACCACTGCGAAGATCCCCCTTTTCTTCCATCCGTAAAGGGGTCACGCTTGAGGAGTGGAAGAACATGGGGAGGCCCCCAGGAGATGGCTTTTCTCCGAGCCGCGGCTGGCTCGTTTCGGGCCTATAGGTGGGCCGCGCATGCGCACTCAGGCGCCCAAGCACACACCTCCCTCGGCTCACCTGACCCACCCTTTAGAGGTCACAGCAGTTCCACCGGGTCCCTGGGCACCTGTCCGTGGACACAGGAGCCCTCCCTGCCACCTAGAGGACCACGCGATTTCCGCTGGGGAACACTGCCCAGAAGCACTCCCAGCCTCCCACAGACACTGTGCGCAGGATAGACTTGTGGACCAGGGGCCTGGGCGGGGAATTTTCCAGGGAACTCTCTAAAGGCCAGGTGCCCTCTGTCGCCCTGGGAGTGCCCACGCCCTCCCTTAACCCTGCAGAACACTATCATCCAGCAATAAGGAGCCCTCTGCCTCCACGGGGCTCAAACACCTGGGCCCGTTGTGCGAGCACCTGGCGTACGTGCAGGCAAACCCGCAGACCCCTCTGGCCCGAACCCACCACTGCGAAGATCCCCCTTTTCTTCCATCCGTAAAGGGGTCCTCCTTGAGGAGAGGAGGAACATGGGGAGGCCCCCAGGAGATGGCTTTTCTCCGAGCCGCGGCTGGCTGGTTTCGGGCCTATACTTGGGCCGCGCGTGCGCACTCAGGCTCCCCACCACAAGCCTTCCTCGGGTCACGGGACTCACCCTCTAGGTGTCTCCTGACCCACCCCTGAGGGGTCTCTGACCCACCCCCGAGGGGTCACGTGACCCACCCCTGAGGGGTCTCGTGACCCACCCTTTTGGGGTCACGTGACCCACCCTTTTGGGGTCTCGTGACCCACCCCTCAGGGGTCACGTGACCCACCCCCGAGGGGGTCACGTGACCCACCCCCGGGGGGTCTCGTGACGCACCCCCGAGGGGTCACGTGACCCACCCCCGAGGGGTCACATGACCCACCCTTTTGGGGTCACGTGACCCGTCCTTGAGGGGTCTCGTGACCCACCCCTGAGGGGTCACGTGACCCACCCCCGAGGGGTCACATGACCCACCCCTGAGGGGTCACGTGACCCACCCTTTTGGGGTCACGTGACCCACCCCTGAGGGCTCACGTGACCCACCCTTGAGGAGTCTCGTGACCCACCCTTTTGGGGTCACGTGACCCGTCCTTGAGGGGTCCCGTGACCCACCCTTGGGAGGTCAGCTGCCCCACACTTGAGGGGTCACATGACCACCTTGAGAGGTCAGAGCAGTTTTACAGGGTCCCTGCGCACCTGTTCCGGGAAACAGAAGCCCTCCCTGCCACTCAGAGGACCGCACCATTTCCCACAGGCCACACTGCCTAGCAGCACCTTCAGCCCCGCACAGACAGTGTGCTAAGGACAGACTTGGGTACCGTGGGCATGGGCGGGGGATTTCCCATGGAACTCTCTAAGGGCCCGACGCCCTGTGTGGCCGGGGGAGTGCCCATGCCGTTCCTTGACCCCGCAGGACACTTGCATCCAGCAATAAGCAGCCCTCTGCCTCCACGGGGCACAAACACCTGGGCCCGGTGTGCGGGCACCTGGCGTACGTGGAGGCAAACCCGCCGACCCCTCTGGCCCGAACCCACCACTGCGAAGATCCCCCTTTTCTTCCATCCGTAAAGGGGTCACGCTCGAGGATTGGAAGAACCTGGGGAGGCCCCCAGGAGGTGGCTTTTCTCCGAGCCGCGGCTGGCTGGTTTCGGGCTTATACGTGGACCGCGCGTGCGCACTCAGGCTCCCCATCACAAGCCTTCCTCGGGTCACGGGACTCACCCTTGAGGTGTCTCCTGACCCACCCCTGAGGGGTCTCGTGACCCACCCCCGAGGGGTCACGTGATACACCCCCGAGGGGTCTCGTGACCCACCCCTGAGGGGTCACGTGACCCACCCCTGAGGGGTCACGTGACCCACCCCCCGAGGGGTCACGTGACCCACCCCTGAGGGGTCACGTGACCCACCCTTTTGGGGTTACGTGACCCACCCCTGAGGGCTCACGTGACCCACCCTTTAGGAGTCTCGTGACCCACCCTTTTGGGGTCACGTGACCCGTCCTTGAGGGGTCCCGTGACCCACCCTTGGGAGGTCAGCTGCCCCACACTCGAGGGGTCACATGACCACCTTGAGAGGTCACAGCAGTTTTACAGGGTCCCTGCGCACCTGTTCGGGGAAACAGAAGCCCTCCCTGCCACTCAGAGGACCGCACGATTTCCCACAGGCCACACTGCCTAGCAGCACCTTCAGCCCCGCACAGACAGTGTGCTAAGGACAGACTTGGGTACCGGGGGCATGGGCGGGGGATTTCCCATGGAACTCTCTAAGGGCCCGGCGCCCTGTGTGGCCGGGGGAGTGCCCATGCCGTTCCTTGACCCCGCAGGACACTTGCATCCAGCAATAAGCAGCCCTCTGCCTCCACGGGGCACAAACACCTGGGCCCGGTGTGCGGGCACCTGGCGTACGTGGAGGCAAAACCGCCGACCCCTCTGGCCCGAACCCACCACTGCGAAGATCCCCCTTTTCTTCCATCCGTAAAGGGGTCACGCTCGAGGATTGGAAGAACCTGGGGAGGCCCCCAGGAGGTGGCTTTTCTCCGAGCCGCGGCTGGCTGGTTTCGGGCTTATACGTGGACCGCGCGTGCGCACTCAGGCTCCCCAACACAAGCCTTCCTCGGGTCACGGGACTCACCCTTGAGGTGTCTCCTGACCCACCCCTGAGGGGTCTCGTGACCCACCCCCGAGGGGTCACGTGATACACCCCCGAGGGGTCTCGTGACCCACCCCTGAGGGGTCACGTGACCCACCCCTGAGGGGTCACGTGACCCACCCCCCGAGGGGTCACATGACCCACCCCTGAGGGGTCACGTGACCCACCCTTTTGGGGTTACGTGACCCACCCCTGAGGGCTCACGTAACCCACACTTTAGGAGTCTCGTGACCCACCCTTTTGGGGTCACGTGACCCGTCCTTTAGGGGTCCCGTGACCCACCCTTGGGAGGTCAGCTGCCCCACACTTGAGGGGTCACATGACCACCTTGAGAGGTCACAGCAGTTTTACAGGGTCCCTGCGCACCTGTTCGGGGAAACAGAAGCCCTCCCTGCCACTCAGAGGACCGCACGATTTCCCACAGGCCACACTGCCTAGCAGCACCTTCAGCCCCGCACAGACAGTGTGCTAAGGACAGACTTGGGTACCGGGGGCATGGGCGGGGGATTTCCCATGGAACTCTCTAAGGGCCCGGCGCCCTGTGTGGCCGGGGGAGTGCCCATGCCGTTCCTTGACCCCGCAGGACACTTGCATCCAGCAATAAGCAGCCCTCTGCCTCCACGGGGCACAAACACCTGGGCCCGGTGTGCGGGCACCTGGCGTACGTGGAGGCAAACCCGCCGACCCCTCTGGCCCGAACCCACCACTGCGAAGATCCCCCTTTTCTTCCATCCGTAAAGGGGTCACGCTTGAGGAGTGGAAGAACATGGGGAGGCCCCCAGGAGATGGCTTTTCTCCGAGCCGCGGCTGGCTCGTTTCGGGCCTATAGGTGGGCCGCGCATGCGCACTCAGGCGCCCAAGCACACACCTCCCTCGGCTCACCTGACCCACCCTTTAGAGGTCACAGCAGTTCCACCGGGTCCCTGGGCACCTGTCCGTGGACACAGGAGCCCTCCCTGCCACCTAGAGGACCACGCGATTTCCGCTGGGGAACACTGCCCAGAAGCACTCCCAGCCTCCCACAGACACTGTGCGCAGGATAGACTTGTGGACCAGGGGCCTGGGCGGGGAATTTTCCAGGGAACTCTCTAAAGGCCAGGTGCCCTCTGTCGCCCTGGGAGTGCCCACGCCCTCCCTTAACCCTGCAGAACACTATCATCCAGCAATAAGGAGCCCTCTGCCTCCACGGGGCTCAAACACCTGGGCCCGTTGTGCGAGCACCTGGCGTACGTGCAGGCAAACCCGCAGACCCCTCTGGCCCGAACCCACCACTGCGAAGATCCCCCTTTTCTTCCATCCGTAAAGGGGTCCTCCTTGAGGAGAGGAGGAACATGGGGAGGCCCCCAGGAGATGGCTTTTCTCCGAGCCGCGGCTGGCTGGTTTCGGGCCTATACTTGGGCCGCGCGTGCGCACTCAGGCTCCCCACCACAAGCCTTCCTCGGGTCACGGGACTCACCCTCTAGGTGTCTCCTGACCCACCCCTGAGGGGTCTCGTGACCCACCCCCGAGGGGTCACGTGACCCACCCCTGAGGGGTCTCGTGACCCACCCTTTTGGGGTCACGTGACCCACCCTTTTGGGGTCTCGTGACCCACCCCTGAGGGGTCACGTGACCCACCCCCGAGGGGGTCACGTGACCCACCCCCGAGGAGTAACGTGACCCACCCCCGAGGGGTCACATGACCCACCCCTGAGGGGTCACGTGACCCACCCCCGGGGGGTCTAGTGACGCACCCCCGAGGGGTCACGTGACCCACCCCCGAGGGGTCACATGACCCACCCTTTTGGGGTCACGTGACCTGTCCTTGAGGGGTCTCGTGACCCACCCCCGAGGGGTCACGTGACCCACCCCCGAGGGGTCACGTGACCCACCGCCGAGGGGTCTCGTGACCCACCCCCGAGGGGTCACGTGACCCACCCCCGAGGGGTCACGTGACCCACCCCTGAGGGGTCTCGTGACCCACCCCCGAGGGGTCACGTGATCCACTCCCGAGGGGTCTCGTGACCCACCCCCGAGGGGTCACGTGACCCACCCCTGAGGGATCTCGTGACCCACCCCCGAGGGGTCACGTGATCCACTCCCGAGGGATCTCGTGACCCACCCCTGAGGGGTCACGTGACCCACCCCGAGGGGTCACATGACCCACCCCTGAGGGGTCACGTGACCCACCCTTTTGGGGTTACGTGACCCACCCCTGAGGGCTCACGTGACCCACCCTTTAGGAGTCTCGTGACCCACCCTTTTGGGGTCACGTGACCCGTCCTTGAGGGGTCCCGTGACCCACCCTTGGGAGGTCAGCTGCCCCACACTCGAGGGGTCACATGACCACCTTGAGAGGTCACAGCAGTTTTACAGGGTCCCTGCGCACCTGTTCGGGGAAACAGAAGCCCTCCCTGCCACTCAGAGGACCGCACGATTTCCCACAGGCCACACTGCCTAGCAGCACCTTCAGCCCCGCACAGACAGTGTGCTAAGGACAGACTTGGGTACCGGGGGCATGGGCGGGGGATTTCCCATGGAACTCTCTAAGGGCCCGGCGCCCTGTGTGGCCGGGGGAGTGCCCATGCCGTTCCTTGACCCCGCAGGACACTTGCATCCAGCAATAAGCAGCCCTCTGCCTCCACGGGGCACAAACACCTGGGCCCGGTGTGCGGGCACCTGGCGTACGTGGAGGCAAAACCGCCGACCCCTCTGGCCCGAACCCACCACTGCGAAGATCCCCCTTTTCTTCCATCCGTAAAGGGGTCACGCTCGAGGATTGGAAGAACCTGGGGAGGCCCCCAGGAGGTGGCTTTTCTCCGAGCCGCGGCTGGCTGGTTTCGGGCTTATACGTGGACCGCGCGTGCGCACTCAGGCTCCCCAACACAAGCCTTCCTCGGGTCACGGGACTCACCCTTGAGGTGTCTCCTGACCCACCCCTGAGGGGTCTCGTGACCCACCCCCGAGGGGTCACGTGATACACCCCCGAGGGGTCTCGTGACCCACCCCTGAGGGGTCACGTGACCCACCCCTGAGGGGTCACGTGACCCACCCCCCGAGGGGTCACATGACCCACCCCTGAGGGGTCACGTGACCCACCCTTTTGGGGTTACGTGACCCACCCCTGAGGGCTCACGTGACCCACACTTTAGGAGTCTCGTGACCCACCCTTTTGGGGTCACGTGACCCGTCCTTTAGGGGTCCCGTGACCCACCCTTGGGAGGTCAGCTGCCCCACACTTGAGGGGTCACATGACCACCTTGAGAGGTCACAGCAGTTTTACAGGGTCCCTGCGCACCTGTTCGGGGAAACAGAAGCCCTCCCTGCCACTCAGAGGACCGCACGATTTCCCACAGGCCACACTGCCTAGCAGCACCTTCAGCCCCGCACAGACAGTGTGCTAAGGACAGACTTGGGTACCGGGGGCATGGGCGGGGGATTTCCCATGGAACTCTCTAAGGGCCCGGCGCCCTGTGTGGCCGGGGGAGTGCCCATGCCGTTCCTTGACCCCGCAGGACACTTGCATCCAGCAATAAGCAGCCCTCTGCCTCCACGGGGCACAAACACCTGGGCCCGGTGTGCGGGCACCTGGCGTACGTGGAGGCAAACCCGCCGACCCCTCTGGCCCGAACCCACCACTGCGAAGATCCCCCTTTTCTTCCATCCGTAAAGGGGTCACGCTTGAGGAGTGGAAGAACATGGGGAGGCCCCCAGGAGATGGCTTTTCTCCGAGCCGCGGCTGGCTCGTTTCGGGCCTATAGGTGGGCCGCGCATGCGCACTCAGGCGCCCAAGCACACACCTCCCTCGGCTCACCTGACCCACCCTTTAGAGGTCACAGCAGTTCCACCGGGTCCCTGGGCACCTGTCCGTGGACACAGGAGCCCTCCCTGCCACCTAGAGGACCACGCGATTTCCGCTGGGGAACACTGCCCAGAAGCACTCCCAGCCTCCCACAGACACTGTGCGCAGGATAGACTTGTGGACCAGGGGCCTGGGCGGGGAATTTTCCAGGGAACTCTCTAAAGGCCAGGTGCCCTCTGTCGCCCTGGGAGTGCCCACGCCCTCCCTTAACCCTGCAGAACACTATCATCCAGCAATAAGGAGCCCTCTGCCTCCACGGGGCTCAAACACCTGGGCCCGTTGTGCGAGCACCTGGCGTACGTGCAGGCAAACCCGCAGACCCCTCTGGCCCGAACCCACCACTGCGAAGATCCCCCTTTTCTTCCATCCGTAAAGGGGTCCTCCTTGAGGAGAGGAGGAACATGGGGAGGCCCCCAGGAGATGGCTTTTCTCCGAGCCGCGGCTGGCTGGTTTCGGGCCTATACTTGGGCCGCGCGTGCGCACTCAGGCTCCCCACCACAAGCCTTCCTCGGGTCACGGGACTCACCCTCTAGGTGTCTCCTGACCCACCCCTGAGGGGTCTCGTGACCCACCCCCGAGGGGTCACGTGACCCACCCCTGAGGGGTCTCGTGACCCACCCTTTTGGGGTCACGTGACCCACCCTTTTGGGGTCTCGTGACCCACCCCTGAGGGGTCACGTGACCCACCCCCGAGGGGGTCACGTGACCCACCCCCGAGGAGTAACGTGACCCACCCCCGAGGGGTCACATGACCCACCCCTGAGGGGTCACGTGACCCACCCCCGGGGGGTCTCGTGACGCACCCCCGAGGGGTCACGTGACCCACCCCCGAGGGGTCACATGACCCACCCTTTTGGGGTCACGTGACCTGTCCTTGAGGGGTCTCGTGACCCACCCCCGAGGGGTCACGTGACCCACCCCCGAGGGGTCACGTGACCCACCGCCGAGGGGTCTCGTGACCCACCCCCGAGGGGTCACGTGACCCACCCCCGAGGGGTCACGTGACCCACCCCTGAGGGGTCTCGTGACCCACCCCCGAGGGGTCACGTGATCCACTCCCGAGGGGTCTCGTGACCCACCCCCGAGGGGTCACGTGACCCACCCCTGAGGGATCTCGTGACCCACCCCCGAGGGGTCACGTGATCCACTCCCGAGGGATCTCGTGACCCACCCCTGAGGGGTCACGTGACCCACCCCGAGGGGTCACATGACCCACCCCTGAGGGGTCACGTGACCCACCCCTGAGGGGTCACGTGACCCACCCCTGAGGGGTCACGTGACCCACCCTTGAGGAGTCTCGTAACCCACCCTTTTGGGGTCACGTGACCCGTCCTTTAGGGGTCCCGTGACCCACCCTTGGGAGGTCAGCTGCCCCACACTTGAGGGGTCACATGACCACCTTGAGAGGTCACAGCAGTTTTACAGGGTCCCTGCGCACCTGTTCGGGGAAACAGAAGCCCTCCCTGCCACTCAGAGGACCGCACGATTTCCCACAGGCCACACTGCCTAGCAGCACCTTCAGCCCCGCACAGACAGTGTGCTAAGGACAGACTTGGGTACCGGGGGCATGGGCGGGGGATTTCCCATGGAACTCTCTAAGGGCCCGGCGCCCTGTGTGGCCGGGGGAGTGCCCATGCCGTTCCTTGACCCCGCAGGACACTTGCATCCAGCAATAAGCAGCCCTCTGCCTCCACGGGGCACAAACACCTGGGCCCGGTGTGCGGGCACCTGGCGTACGTGGAGGCAAACCCGCCGACCCCTCTGGCCCGAACCCACCACTGCGAAGATCCCCCTTTTCTTCCATCCGTAAAGGGGTCACGCTTGAGGAGTGGAAGAACATGGGGAGGCCCCCAGGAGATGGCTTTTCTCCGAGCCGCGGCTGGCTCGTTTCGGGCCTATAGGTGGGCCGCGCATGCGCACTCAGGCGCCCAAGCACACACCTCCCTCGGCTCACCTGACCCACCCTTTAGAGGTCACAGCAGTTCCACCGGGTCCCTGGGCACCTGTCCGTGGACACAGGAGCCCTCCCTGCCACCTAGAGGACCACGCGATTTCCGCTGGGGAACACTGCCCAGAAGCACTCCCAGCCTCCCACAGACACTGTGCGCAGGATAGACTTGTGGACCAGGGGCCTGGGCGGGGAATTTTCCAGGGAACTCTCTAAAGGCCAGGTGCCCTCTGTCGCCCTGGGAGTGCCCACGCCCTCCCTTAACCCTGCAGAACACTATCATCCAGCAATAAGGAGCCCTCTGCCTCCACGGGGCTCAAACACCTGGGCCCGTTGTGCGAGCACCTGGCGTACGTGCAGGCAAACCCGCAGACCCCTCTGGCCCGAACCCACCACTGCGAAGATCCCCCTTTTCTTCCATCCGTAAAGGGGTCCTCCTTGAGGAGAGGAGGAACATGGGGAGGCCCCCAGGAGATGGCTTTTCTCCGAGCCGCGGCTGGCTGGTTTCGGGCCTATACTTGGGCCGCGCGTGCGCACTCAGGCTCCCCACCACAAGCCTTCCTCGGGTCACGGGACTCACCCTCTAGGTGTCTCCTGACCCACCCCTGAGGGGTCTCGTGACCCACCCCCGAGGGGTCACGTGACCAACCCCCGAGGGGTCTCGTGACCCACTCCCGAGGGGTCACGTGACCCACCCCCGAGGGGTCACGTGACCCAACCCTGAGGGGTCACGTGACCCACCCCTGAGGGGTCTCGTGACCCACCCCTGAGGGGTCACGTGACCCACCCCCGAGGGGTCACATGACCCACCCCTGAGTGGTCACGTGACCCACCCTTGAGGAGTCTCGTGACCCACCCTTTTGGGGTCACGTGACCCACCCTTGAGGAGTCTCCTGACCCACCCTTTTGGGGTCACGTGACCCGTCCTTGAGCGGTCTCGTGACCCACCCTTGAGGGGTCCCGTGACCCACCCTTGGGAGGTCAGCTGCCCCACACTCGAGGGGTCACATGACCACCTTGAGAGGTCACAGCAGTTTTACAGGGTCCCTGCGCACCTGTTCGGGGAAACAGAAGCCCTCCCTGCCACTCAGAGGACCGCACCATTTCCCACAGGCCACACTGCCTAGCAGCACCTTCAGCCCCGCACAGACAGTGTGCTAAGGACAGACTTGGGTACCGGGGGCATGGGCGGGGGATTTCCCATGGAACTCTCTAAGGGCCCGGCGCCCTGTGTGGCCGGGGGAGTGCCCATGCCGTTCCTTGACCCCGCAGGACACTTGCATCCAGCAATAAGCAGCCCTCTGCCTCCACGGGGCACAAACACCTGGGCCCGGTGTGCGGGCACCTGGCGTACGTGGAGGCAAACCCGCCGACCCCTCTGGCCCGAACCCACCACTGCGAAGATCCCCCTTTTCTTCCATCCGTAAAGGGGTCACGCTTGAGGAGTGGAAGAACATGGGGAGGCCCCCAGGAGATGGCTTTTCTCCGAGCCGCGGCTGGCTCGTTTCGGGCCTATACGTGGGCCGCGCATGCGCACTCAGGCGCCCAAGCACACACCTCCCTCGGCTCACCTGACCCACCCTTTAGAGGTCACAGCAGTTCCACCGGGTCCCTGGGCACCTGTCCGTGGACACAGGAGCCCTCCCTGCCACCTAGAGGACCACGCGATTTCCGCTGGGGAACACTGCCCAGAAGCACTCCCAGCCTCCCACAGACACTGTGCGCAGGATAGACTTGTGGACCAGGGGCCTGGGCGGGGAATTTTCCAGGGAACTCTCTAAAGGCCAGGTGCCCTCTGTCGCCCTGGGAGTGCCCACGCCCTCCCTTAACCCTGCAGAACACTATCATCCAGCAATAAGGAGCCCTCTGCCTCCACGGGGCTCAAACACCTGGGCCCGTTGTGCGAGCACCTGGCGTACGTGCAGGCAAACCCGCAGACCCCTCTGGCCCGAACCCACCACTGCGAAGATCCCCCTTTTCTTCCATCCGTAAAGGGGTCCTCCTTGAGGAGAGGAGGAACATGGGGAGGCCCCCAGGAGATGGCTTTTCTCCGAGCCGCGGCTGGCTGGTTTCGGGCCTATACTTGGGCCGCGCGTGCGCACTCAGGCTCCCCACCACAAGCCTTCCTCGGGTCACGGGACTCACCCTCTAGGTGTCTCCTGACCCACCCCTGAGGGGTCTCGTGACCCACCCCCGAGGGGTCACGTGACCCACCCCTGAGGGGTCTCGTGACCCACCCTTTTGGGGTCACGTGACCCACCCTTTTGGGGTCTCGTGACCCACCCCTGAGGGGTCACGTGACCCACCCCCGAGGGGGTCACGTGACCCACACCCGAGGAGTAACGTGACCCACCCCCGAGGGGTCACATGACCCACCCCTGAGGGGTCACGTGACCCACCCCCGGGGGGTCTAGTGACGCACCCCCGAGGGGTCACGTGACCCACCCCCGAGGGGTCACATGACCCACCCTTTTGGGGTCACGTGACCTGTCCTTGAGGGGTCTCGTGACCCACCCCCGAGGGGTCACGTGACCCACCCCCGAGGGGTCACGTGACCCACCGCCGAGGGGTCTCGTGACCCACCCCCGAGGGGTCACGTGACCCACCCCTGAGGGGTCTCGTGACCCACCCCCGAGGGGTCACGTGATCCACTCCCGAGGGGTCTCGTGACCCACCCCCGAGGGGTCACGTGACCCACCCCTGAGGGGTCTCGTGACCCACCCCCGAGGGGTCACGTGATCCACTCCCGAGGGATCTCGTGACCCACCCCTGAGGGGTCACGTGACCCACCCCGAGGGGTCACATGACCCACCCCTGAGGGGTCACGTGACCCACCCCTGAGGGGTCACGTGACCCACCCCTGAGGGGTCACGTGACCCACCCTTGAGGAGTCTCGTAACCCACCCTTTTGGGGTCACGTGACCCGTCCTTTAGGGGTCCCGTGACCCACCCTTGGGAGGTCAGCTGCCCCACACTTGAGGGGTCACATGACCACCTTGAGAGGTCACAGCAGTTTTACAGGGTCCCTGCGCACCTGTTCGGGGAAACAGAAGCCCTCCCTGCCACTCAGAGGACCGCACGATTTCCCACAGGCCACACTGCCTAGCAGCACCTTCAGCCCCGCACAGACAGTGTGCTAAGGACAGACTTGGGTACCGGGGGCATGGGCGGGGGATTTCCCATGGAACTCTCTAAGGGCCCGGCGCCCTGTGTGGCCGGGGGAGTGCCCATGCCGTTCCTTGACCCCGCAGGACACTTGCATCCAGCAATAAGCAGCCCTCTGCCTCCACGGGGCACAAACACCTGGGCCCGGTGTGCGGGCACCTGGCGTACGTGGAGGCAAACCCGCCGACCCCTCTGGCCCGAACCCACCACTGCGAAGATCCCCCTTTTCTTCCATCCGTAAAGGGGTCACGCTTGAGGAGTGGAAGAACATGGGGAGGCCCCCAGGAGATGGCTTTTCTCCGAGCCGCGGCTGGCTCGTTTCGGGCCTATAGGTGGGCCGCGCATGCGCACTCAGGCGCCCAAGCACACACCTCCCTCGGCTCACCTGACCCACCCTTTAGAGGTCACAGCAGTTCCACCGGGTCCCTGGGCACCTGTCCGTGGACACAGGAGCCCTCCCTGCCACCTAGAGGACCACGCGATTTCCGCTGGGGAACACTGCCCAGAAGCACTCCCAGCCTCCCACAGACACTGTGCGCAGGATAGACTTGTGGACCAGGGGCCTGGGCGGGGAATTTTCCAGGGAACTCTCTAAAGGCCAGGTGCCCTCTGTCGCCCTGGGAGTGCCCACGCCCTCCCTTAACCCTGCAGAACACTATCATCCAGCAATAAGGAGCCCTCTGCCTCCACGGGGCTCAAACACCTGGGCCCGTTGTGCGAGCACCTGGCGTACGTGCAGGCAAACCCGCAGACCCCTCTGGCCCGAACCCACCACTGCGAAGATCCCCCTTTTCTTCCATCCGTAAAGGGGTCCTCCTTGAGGAGAGGAGGAACATGGGGAGGCCCCCAGGAGATGGCTTTTCTCCGAGCCGCGGCTGGCTGGTTTCGGGCCTATACTTGGGCCGCGCGTGCGCACTCAGGCTCCCCACCACAAGCCTTCCTCGGGTCACGGGACTCACCCTCTAGGTGTCTCCTGACCCACCCCTGAGGGGTCTCGTGACCCACCCCCGAGGGGTCACGTGACCCACCCCCGAGGGGTCTCGTGACCCACCCCCGAGGGGTCACGTGACCCACCCCCGAGGGGTCACGTGACCCAACCCTGAGGGGTCACGTGACCCACCCCTGAGGGGTCACGTGACCCACCCCCGAGGGGTCACATGACCCACCCCTGAGTGGTCATGTGACCCACCCTTGAGGAGTCTCGTGACCCACCCTTTTGGGGTCACGTGACCCACCCTTGAGGAGTCTCCTGACCCACCCTTTTGGGGTCACGTGACCCGTCCTTGAGTGGTCTCGTGACCCACCCTTGAGGGGTCCCGTGACCCACCCTTGGGAGGTCAGCTGCCCCACACTCGAGGGGTCACATGACCACCTTGAGAGGTCACAGCAGTTTTACAGGGTCCCTGCGCACCTGTTCGGGGAAACAGAAGCCCTCCCTGCCACTCAGAGGACCGCACCATTTCCCACAGGCCACACTGCCTAGCAGCACCTTCAGCCCCGCACAGACAGTGTGCTAAGGACAGACTTGGGTACCGGGGGCATGGGCGGGGGATTTCCCATGGAACTCTCTAAGGGCCCGGCGCCCTGTGTGGCCGGGGGAGTGCCCATGCCGTTCCTTGACCCCGCAGGACACTTGCATCCAGCAATAAGCAGCCCTCTGCCTCCACGGGGCACAAACACCTGGGCCCGGTGTGCGGGCACCTGGCGTACGTGGAGGCAAACCCGCCGACCCCTCTGGCCCGAACCCACCACTGCGAAGATCCCCCTTTTCTTCCATCCGTAAAGGGGTCACGCTTGAGGAGTGGAAGAACATGGGGAGGCCCCCAGGAGATGGCTTTTCTCCGAGCCGCGGCTGGCTCGTTTCGGGCCTATAGGTGGGCCGCGCATGCGCACTCAGGCGCCCAAGCACACACCTCCCTCGGCTCACCTGACCCACCCTTTAGAGGTCACAGCAGTTCCACCGGGTCCCTGGGCACCTGTCCGTGGACACAGGAGCCCTCCCTGCCACCTAGAGGACCACGCGATTTCCGCTGGGGAACACTGCCCAGAAGCACTCCCAGCCTCCCACAGACACTGTGCGCAGGATAGACTTGTGGACCAGGGGCCTGGGCGGGGAATTTTCCAGGGAACTCTCTAAAGGCCAGGTGCCCTCTGTCGCCCTGGGAGTGCCCACGCCCTCCCTTAACCCTGCAGAACACTATCATCCAGCAATAAGGAGCCCTCTGCCTCCACGGGGCTCAAACACCTGGGCCCGTTGTGCGAGCACCTGGCGTACGTGCAGGCAAACCCGCAGACCCCTCTGGCCCGAACCCACCACTGCGAAGATCCCCCTTTTCTTCCATCCGTAAAGGGGTCCTCCTTGAGGAGAGGAGGAACATGGGGAGGCCCCCAGGAGATGGCTTTTCTCCGAGCCGCGGCTGGCTGGTTTCGGGCCTATACTTGGGCCGCGCGTGCGCACTCAGGCTCCCCACCACAAGCCTTCCTCGGGTCACGGGACTCACCCTCTAGGTGTCTCCTGACCCACCCCTGAGGGGTCTCGTGACCCACCCCCGAGGGGTCACGTGACCCACCCCTGAGGGGTCTCGTGACCCACCCTTTTGGGGTCACGTGACCCACCCTTTTGGGGTCTCGTGACCCACCCCTCAGGGGTCACGTGACCCACCCCCGAGGGGGTCACGTGACCCACCCCCGGGGGGTCTCGTGACGCACCCCCGAGGGGTCACGTGACCCACCCCCGAGGGGTCACATGACCCACCCTTTTGGGGTCACGTGACCCGTCCTTGAGGGGTCTCGTGACCCACCCCTGAGGGGTCACGTGACCCACCCCCGAGGGGTCACATGACCCACCCCTGAGGGGTCACGTGACCCACCCTTTTGGGGTCACGTGACCCACCCCTGAGGGCTCACGTGACCCACCCTTGAGGAGTCTCGTGACCCACCCTTTTGGGGTCACGTGACCCGTCCTTGAGGGGTCCCGTGACCCACCCTTGGGAGGTCAGCTGCCCCACACTTGAGGGGTCACATGACCACCTTGAGAGGTCAGAGCAGTTTTACAGGGTCCCTGCGCACCTGTTCCGGGAAACAGAAGCCCTCCCTGCCACTCAGAGGACCGCACCATTTCCCACAGGCCACACTGCCTAGCAGCACCTTCAGCCCCGCACAGACAGTGTGCTAAGGACAGACTTGGGTACCGTGGGCATGGGCGGGGGATTTCCCATGGAACTCTCTAAGGGCCCGACGCCCTGTGTGGCCGGGGGAGTGCCCATGCCGTTCCTTGACCCCGCAGGACACTTGCATCCAGCAATAAGCAGCCCTCTGCCTCCACGGGGCACAAACACCTGGGCCCGGTGTGCGGGCACCTGGCGTACGTGGAGGCAAACCCGCCGACCCCTCTGGCCCGAACCCACCACTGCGAAGATCCCCCTTTTCTTCCATCCGTAAAGGGGTCACGCTCGAGGATTGGAAGAACCTGGGGAGGCCCCCAGGAGGTGGCTTTTCTCCGAGCCGCGGCTGGCTGGTTTCGGGCTTATACGTGGACCGCGCGTGCGCACTCAGGCTCCCCATCACAAGCCTTCCTCGGGTCACGGGACTCACCCTTGAGGTGTCTCCTGACCCACCCCTGAGGGGTCTCGTGACCCACCCCCGAGGGGTCACGTGATACACCCCCGAGGGGTCTCGTGACCCACCCCTGAGGGGTCACGTGACCCACCCCTGAGGGGTCACGTGACCCACCCCCCGAGGGGTCACATGACCCACCCCTGAGGGGTCACGTGACCCACCCTTTTGGGGTTACGTGACCCACCCCTGAGGGCTCACGTGACCCACCCTTTAGGAGTCTCGTGACCCACCCTTTTGGGGTCACGTGACCCGTCCTTGAGGGGTCCCGTGACCCACCCTTGGGAGGTCAGCTGCCCCACACTCGAGGGGTCACATGACCACCTTGAGAGGTCACAGCAGTTTTACAGGGTCCCTGCGCACCTGTTCGGGGAAACAGAAGCCCTCCCTGCCACTCAGAGGACCGCACCATTTCCCACAGGCCACACTGCCTAGCAGCACCTTCAGCCCCGCACAGACAGTGTGCTAAGGACAGACTTGGGTACCGGGGGCATGGGCGGGGGATTTCCCATGGAACTCTCTAAGGGCCCGGCGCCCTGTGTGGCCGGGGGAGTGCCCATGCCGTTCCTTGACCCCGCAGGACACTTGCATCCAGCAATAAGCAGCCCTCTGCCTCCACGGGGCACAAACACCTGGGCCCGGTGTGCGGGCACCTGGCGTACGTGGAGGCAAACCCGCCGACCCCTCTGGCCCGAACCCACCACTGCGAAGATTCCCCTTTTCTTCCATCCGTAAAGGGGTCACGCTTGAGGAGTGGAAGAACATGGGGAGGCCCCCAGGAGATGGCTTTTCTCCGAGCCGCGGCTGGCTCGTTTCGGGCCTATACGTGGGCCGCGCATGCGCACTCAGGCGCCCAAGCACACACCTCCCTCGGCTCACGTGACCACCCCTTTAGAGGTCACAGCAGTTCCACCGGGTCCCTGGGCACCTGTCCGTGGACACAGGAGCCCTCCCTGCCACCTAGAGGACCACGCGATTTCCGCTGGGGAACACTGCCCAGAAGCACTCCCAGCCTCCCACAGACACTGTGCGCAGGATAGACTTGTGGACCAGGGGCCTGGGCGGGGAATTTTCCAGGGAACTCTCTAAAGGCCAGGTGCCCTCTGTCGCCCTGGGAGTGCCCACGCCCTCCCTTAACCCTGCAGAACACTATCATCCAGCAATAAGGAGCCCTCTGCCTCCACGGGGCTCAAACACCTGGGCCCGTTGTGCGAGCACCTGGCGTACGTGCAGGCAAACCCGCAGACCCCTCTGGCCCGAACCCACCACTGCGAAGATCCCCCTTTTCTTCCATCCGTAAAGGGGTCCTCCTTGAGGAGAGGAGGAACATGGGGAGGCCCCCAGGAGATGGCTTTTCTCCGAGCCGCGGCTGGCTGGTTTCGGGCCTATACTTGGGCCGCGCGTGCGCACTCAGGCTCCCCACCACAAGCCTTCCTCGGGTCACGGGACTCACCCTCTAGGTGTCTCCTGACCCACCCCTGAGGGGTCTCGTGACCCACCCCCGAGGGGTCACGTGACCCACCCCCGAGGGGTCTCGTGACCACCCCCGAGGGGTCACGTGACCCACCCCCGAGGGGTCACATGACCCACCCCCGAGGGGTCACGTGACCCAACCCTGAGGGGTCACGTGACCCACCCCTGAGGGGTCACGTGACCCACCCCCGAGGGGTCACATGACCCACCCCTGAGTGGTCACGTGACCCACCCTTGAGGAGTCTCGTGACCCACCCTTTTGGGGTCACGTGACCCACCCTTGAGGAGTCTCCTGACCCACCCTTTTGGGGTCACGTGACCCGTCCTTGAGCGGTCTTGTGACCCACCCTTGAGGGGTCCCGTGACCCACCCTTGGGAGGTCAGCTGCCCCAAACTCGAGGGGTCACATGACCACCTTGAGAGATCACAGCAGTTTTACAGGGTCCCTGCTCACCTGTTCGGGGAAACAGAAGCCCTCCCTGCCACTCAGAGGACCGCACGATTTCCCACAGGCCACACTGCCTAGCAGCACCTTCAGCCCCGCACAGACAGTGTGCTAAGGACAGACTTGGGTACCGGGGGCATGGGCGGGGGATTTCCCATGGAACTCTCTAAGGGCCTGGCGCCCTGTGTGGCCGGGGGAGTGCCCATGCCGTTCCTTGACCCCGCAGGACACTTGCATCCAGCAATAAGCAGCCCTCTGCCTCCACGGGGCACAAACACCTGGGCCCGGTGTGCGGGCACCTGGCGTACGTGGAGGCAAACCCGCCGACCCCTCTGGCCCGAACCCACCACTGCGAAGATCCCCCTTTTCTTCCATCCGTAAAGGGGTCACGCTCGAGGATTGGAAGAACCTGGGGAGGCCCCCAGGAGGTGGCTTTTCTCCGAGCCGCGGCTGGCTGGTTTCGGGCCTATACTTGGGCCGCGCGTGCGCACTCAGGCTCCCCATCACAAGCCTTCCTCGGGTCACGGGACTCACCCTTGAGGTGTCTCCTGACCCACCCCTGAGGGGTCTCCTGACCCACCCCCGAGGGGTCACGTGCCCCACCCCTGAGGGGTCTGGTGACCCACCCCTGAAGGGTCACGTGACCCACCCCCGAGGGGTCACATGACCCACCCCTGAGGGGTCACGTGACCCACCCTTTTGTTGTCACGTGACCCACCCCTGAGGGGTCACGTGACCCACCCTTTTGGGGTCACGTGACCCACCCCTGAGGTGTCTCCTGACCCACCCCTGAGGGGTCTCGTGACCCACCCCCGAGGGGTCACGTGATACACCCCCGAGGGGTGTCGTGACCCACCCCCGAGGGGTCACATGACCCACCCCTGAGGGGTCACGTGACCCACCCTTTTAGGGTCACGTGACCCACCCCTGAGGGCTCACGTGACCCACCCTTGAGGAGTCTCGTGACCCACCCTTTTGGGGTCACGTGACCCGTCCTTGAGGGGTCCCGTGACCCACCCTTGGGAGGTCAGCTGCCCCACACTCGAGGGGTCACATGACCACCTTGAGAGGTCACAGCAGTTTTACAGGGTCCCTGCGCACCTGTTCGGGGAAACAGAAGCCCTCCCTGCCACTCAGAGGACCGCACCATTTCCCACAGGCCACACTGCCTAGCAGCACCTTCAGCCCCGCACAGACAGTGTGCTAAGGACAGACTTGGGTACCGGGGGCATGGGCGGGGGATTTCCCATGGAACTCTCTAAGGGCCCGGCGCCCTGTGTGGCCGGGGGAGTGCCCATGCCGTTCCTTGACCCCGCAGGACACTTGCATCCAGCAATAAGCAGCCCTCTGCCTCCACGGGGCACAAACACCTGGGCCCGGTGTGCGGGCACCTGGCGTACGTGGAGGCAAACCCGCCGACCCCTCTGGCCCGAACCCACCACTGCGAAGATCCCCCTTTTCTTCCATCCGTAAAGGGGTCACGCTTGAGGAGTGGAAGAACATGGGGAGGCCCCCAGGAGATGGCTTTTCTCCGAGCCGCGGCTGGCTGGTTTCGGGCCTATACGTGGGCCGCGCATGCGCACTCAGGCGCCCAAGCACACACCTCCCTCGGCTCACCTGACCCACCCTTTAGAGGTCACAGCAGTTCCACCGGGTCCCTGGGCACCTGTCCGTGGACACAGGAGCCCTCCCTGCCACCTAGAGGACCACGCGATTTCCGCTGGGGAACACTGCCCAGAAGCACTCCCAGCCTCCCACAGACACTGTGCGCAGGATAGACTTGTGGACCAGGGGCCTGGGCGGGGAATTTTCCAGGGAACTCTCTAAAGGCCAGGTGCCCTCTGTCGCCCTGGGAGTGCCCACGCCCTCCCTTAACCCTGCAGAACACTATCATCCAGCAATAAGGAGCCCTCTGCCTCCACGGGGCTCAAACACCTGGGCCCGTTGTGCGAGCACCTGGCGTACGTGCAGGCAAACCCGCAGACCCCTCTGGCCCGAACCCACCACTGCGAAGATCCCCCTTTTCTTCCATCCGTAAAGGGGTCCTCCTTGAGGAGAGGAGGAACATGGGGAGGCCCCCAGGAGATGGCTTTTCTCCGAGCCGCGGCTGGCTGGTTTCGGGCCTATACTTGGGCCGCGCGTGCGCACTCAGGCTCCCCACCACAAGCCTTCCTCGGGTCACGGGACTCACCCTCTAGGTGTCTCCTGACCCACCCCTGAGGGGTCTCGTGACCCACCCCCGAGGGGTCACGTGACCCACCCCCGAGGGGTCTCGTGACCCACCCCCGAGGGGTCACGTGACCCACCCCGAGGGGTCACATGACCCACCCACGAGGGGTCACGTGACCCAACCCTGAGGGGTCACGTGACCCACCCCTGAGGGGTCTCGTGACCCACCCTTTTGGGGTCACGTGACCCACCCTTTTGGGGTCTCGTGACCCACCCCCGAGGGGTCACGTGACCCACCCTCGAGGGGGTCACGTGACCCACCCCCAAGGAGTAACGTGACCCACCCCCGAGGGGTCACGTGACCCACCCCTGAGGGGTCACGTGACCCACCCCCGGGGGGTCTCGTGACGCACCCCCGAGGGGTCACGTGACCCACCCCCGAGGGGTCACATGACCCACCCTTTTGGGGTCACGTGACCCGTCCTTGAGGGGTCTCGTGACCCACCCCTGAGGGGTCACGTGACCCACCCCCGAGGGGTCACATGACCCACCCCTGAGGGGTCACGTGACCCACCCTTTTGGGGTCACGTGACCCACCCCTGAGGGCTCACGTGACCCACCCTTGAGGAGTCTCGTGACCCACCCTTTTGGGGTCACGTGACCCGTCCTTGAGGGGTCCCGTGACCCACCCTTGGGAGGTCAGCTGCCCCACACTTGAGGGGTCACATGACCACCTTGAGAGGTCAGAGCAGTTTTACAGGGTCCCTGCGCACCTGTTCGGGGAAACAGAAGCCCTCCCTGCCACTCAGAGGACCGCACCATTTCCCACAGGCCACACTGCCTAGCAGCACCTTCAGCCTCGCACAGACAGTGTGCTAAGGACAGACTTGGGTACCGTGGGCATGGGCGGGGGATTTCCCATGGAACTCTCTAAGGGCCCGACGCCCTGTGTGGCCGGGGGAGTGCCCATGCCGTTCCTTGACCCCGCAGGACACTTGCATCCAGCAATAAGCAGCCCTCTGCCTCCACGGGGCTCAAACACCTGGGCCCGGTGTGCGGGCACCTGGCGTACGTGGAGGCAAAACCGCCGACCCCTCTGGCCCGAACCCACCACTGCGAAGATCCCCCTTTTCTTCCATCCGTAAAGGGGTCACGCTCGAGGATTGGAAGAACCTGGGGAGGCCCCCAGGAGGTGGCTTTTCTCCGAGCCGCGGCTGGCTGGTTTCGGGCTTATACGTGGACCGCGCGTGCGCACTCAGGCTCCCCATCACAAGCCTTCCTCGGGTCACGGGTCTCACCCTTGAGGTGTCTCCTGACCCACCCCTGAGGGGTCTCGTGACCCACCCCCGAGGGGTCACGTGATACACCCCCGAGGGGTCTCGTGACCCACCCCTGAGGGGTCACGTGACCCACCCCTGAAGGGTCACGTGACCCACCCCCGAGGGGTCACATGACCCACCCCTGAGGGGTCACGTGACCCACCCTTTTGGGGTCACGTGACCCACCCCTGAGGGGTCACGTGACCCACCCTTTTGGGGTCACGTAACCCGTCCTTGAGGGGTCCCGTGACCCACCCTTGGGAGGTCAGCTGCCCCACACTTGAGGGGTCACATGACCACCTTGAGAGGTCACAGCAGTTTTACAGGGTCCCTGCGCACCTGTTCGGGGAAACAGAAGCCCTCCCTGCCACTCAGAGGACCGCACCATTTCCCACAGGCCACACTGCCTAGCAGCACCTTCAGCCCCGCACAGACAGTGTGCTAAGGACAGACGTGGGTACCGGGGGCATGGGCGGGGGAATTTTCCACGGAACTCTCTAAAGGCCAGGTGCCCTCTGTCGCCCTGGGAGTGCCCACGCCCTCCCTTAACCCTGCAGAACACTATCATCCAGCAGTAAGGAGCCCTCTGCCTCCACGGGGCTCAAACACCTGGGCCCGTTGTGCGAGCACCTGGCGTACGTGCAGGCAAACCCGCAGACCCCTCTGGCCCGAACCCACCACTGCGAAGATCCCCCTTTTCTTCCATCCGTAAAGGGGTCCTCCTTGAGGAGAGGAGGAACATGGGGAGGCCCCCAGGAGATGGCTTTTCTCCGAGCCGCGGCTGGCTGGTTTCGGGCCTATACTTGGGCCGCGCGTGCGCACTCAGGCTCCCCACCACAAGCCTTCCTCGGGTCACTGGACTCACCCTCTAGGTGTCTCCTGACCCACCCCCGAGGGGTCTCGTGACCCACCCCCGAGGGGTCACGTGACCCACCCCCGAGGAGTCTCGTGACCCACCCCCGAGGGGTCACGTGACCCACCCCCGAGGGGTCACGTGACCCACCCCCAGAGGGGTCTCGTGACCCACCCCCCGAGGGGTCTCGTGACCCACCCCCGAGGGGTCACGTGACCCACCCCCGAGGGGTCACGTGACCCACCGCCGAGGGGTCTCGTGACCCACCCCCGAGGGGTCACGTGACCCACCCCCGAGGGGTCACGTGACCCACCCCTGAGGGGTCTCGTGACCCACCCCCGAGGGGTCACGTGATCCACTCCCGAGGGGTCTCGTGACCTACCCCCGAGGGGTCACGTGACCCACCCCCGAGGGGTCACGTGACCCACCCCTGAGGGGTCTCGTGACCCACCCCCGAGGGGTCACGTGATCCACTCCCGAGGGGTCTCGTGACCCACCCCTGAGGGGTCACGTGACCCATCCCGAGGGGTCACATGACCCACCCCTGAGGGGTCACGTGACCCACCCCTGAGGGGTCACGTGATCCACCCCTGAGGGGTCACGTGACCCACCCTTGAGGAGTCTCGTAACCCACCCTTTTGGGGTCACGTGACCCGTCCTTTAGGGGTCCCGTGACCCACCCTTGGGAGGTCAGCTGCCCCACACTTGAGGGGTCACATGACCACCTTGAGAGGTCACAGCAGTTTTACAGGGTCCCTGCGCACCTGTTCGGGGAAACAGAAGCCCTCCCTGCCACTCAGAGGACCGCACGATTTTCCACAGGCCACACTGCCTAGCAGCACCTTCAGCCCCGCACAGACAGTGTGCTAAGGACAGACTTGGGTACCGGGGGCATGGGCGGGGGATTTCCCATGGAACTCTCTAAGGGCCCGGCGCCCTGTGTGGCCGGGGGAGTGCCCATGCCGTTCCTTGACCCCGCAGGACACTTGCATCCAGCAATAAGCAGCCCTCTGCCTCCACGGGGCACAAACACCTGGGCCCGGTGTGCGGGCACCTGGCGTACGTGGAGGCAAACCCGCCGACCCCTCTGGCCCGAACCCACCACTGCGAAGATCCCCCTTTTCTTCCATCCGTAAAGGGGTCACGCTTGAGGAGTGGAAGAACATGGGGAGGCCCCCAGGAGATGGCTTTTCTCCGAGCCGCGGCTGGCTCGTTTCGGGCCTATACGTGGGCCGCGCATGCGCACTCAGGCGCCCAAGCACACACCTCCCTCGGCTCACCTGACCCACCCTTTAGAGGTCACAGCAGTTCCACCGGGTCCCTGGGCACCTGTCCGTGGACACAGGAGCCCTCCCTGCCACCTAGAGGACCACGCGATTTCCGCTGGGGAACACTGCCCAGAAGCACTCCCAGCCTCCCACAGACACTGTGCGCAGGATAGACTTGTGGACCAGGGGCCTGGGCGGGGAATTTTCCAGGGAACTCTCTAAAGGCCAGGTGCCCTCTGTCGCCCTGGGAGTGCCCACGCCCTCCCTTAACCCTGCAGAACACTATCATCCAGCAATAAGGAGCCCTCTGCCTCCACGGGGCTCAAACACCTGGGCCCGTTGTGCGAGCACCTGGCGTACGTGCAGGCAAACCCGCAGACCCCTCTGGCCCGAACCCACCACTGCGAAGATCCCCCTTTTCTTCCATCCGTAAAGGGGTCCTCCTTGAGGAGAGGAGGAACATGGGGAGGCCCCCAGGAGATGGCTTTTCTCCGAGCCACGGCTGGCTGGTTTCGGGCCTATACTTGGGCCGCGCGTGCGCACTCAGGCTCCCCACCACAAGCCTTCCTCGGGTCACGGGACTCACCCTCTAGGTGTCTCCTGACCCACCCCTGAGGGGTCTCGTGACCCACCCCCGAGGGGTCACGTGACCCACCCCCGAGGGGTCTCGTGACCCACCCCCGAGGGGTCTCGTGACCCACCCCCGAGGGGTCACATGACCCACCCCCGAGGGGTCACGTGACCCAACCCTGAGGGGTCACGTGACCCACCCCTGAGGGGTCTCGTGACCCACCCCTGAGGGGTCACGTGACCCACCCCCGAGGAGTCACATGACCCACCCCTGAGTGGTCACGTGACCCACCCTTGAGGAGTCTCGTGACCCACCCTTTTGGGGTCACGTGACCCACCCTTGAGGAGTCTCCTGACCCACCCTTTTGGGGTCACGTGACCCGTCCTTGAGCGGTCTCGTGACCCACCCTTGAGGGGTCCCGTGACCCACCCTTGGGAGGTCAGCTGCCCCACACTCGAGGGGTCACATGACCACCTTGAGAGGTCACAGCAGTTTTACAGGGTCCCTGCGCACCTGTTCGGGGAAACAGAAGCCCTCCCTGCCACTCAGAGGACAGCACGATTTCCCACAGGCCACACTGCCTAGCAGCACCTTCAGCCCCGCACAGACAGTGTGCTAAGGACAGACTTGGGTACCGGGGGCATGGGCGGGGGATTTCCCATGGAACTCTCTAAGGGCCTGGCGCCCTGTGTGGCCGGGGGAGTGCCCATGCCGTTCCTTGACCCCGCAGGACACATGCATCCAGCAATAAGCAGCCCTCTGCCTCCACGGGGCACAAACACCTGGGCCCGGTGTGCGGGCACCTGGCGTACGTGGAGGCAAACCCGCCGACCCCTCTGGCCCGAACCCACCACTGCGAAGATCCCCCTTTTCTTCCATCCGTAAAGGGGTCACGCTCGAGGATTGGAAGAACCTGGGGAGGCCCCCAGGAGGTGGCTTTTCTCCGAGCCGCGGCTGGCTGGTTTCGGGCTTATACGTGGGCCGCGCGTGCGCACTCAGGCTCCCCATCACAAGCCTTCCTCGGGTCACGGGACTCACCCTTGAGGTGTCTCCTGACCCACCCCTGAGGGGTCTCGTGACCCACCCCCGGGGGGTCACGTGATACACCCCCGAGGGGTCTCGTGACCCACCCCTGAGGGGTCACGTGACCCACCCCCGAGGGGTCACATGACCCACCCCTGAGGGGTCACGTGACCCACCCTTTTGGGGTCACGTGACCCACCCCTGAGGGCTCACGTGACCCACCCTTGAGGAGTCTCGTGACCCACCCTTTTGGGGTCACGTGACCCGTCCTTGAGGGGTCCCGTGACCCACCCTTGGGAGGTCAGCTGCCCCACACTTGAGGGGTCACATGACCACCTTGAGAGGTCACAGCAGTTTTACAGGGTCCCTGCGCACCTGTTCGGGGAAACAGAAGCCCTCCCTGCCACTCAGAGGACCGCACCATTTCCCACAGGCCACACTGCCTAGCAGCACCTTCAGCCCCGCACAGACAGTGTGCTAAGGACAGACTTGGGTACCGGGGGCATGGGCGGGGGATTTCCCATGGAACTCTCTAAGGGCCCGGCGCCCTGTGTGGCCGGGGGAGTGCCCATGCCGTTCCTTGACCCCGCAGGACACTTGCATCCAGCAATAAGCAGCCCTCTGCCTCCACGGGGCACAAACACCTGGGCCCGGTGTGCGGGCACCAGGCGTACGTGGAGGCAAACCCGCCGACCCCTCTGGCCCGAACCCACCACTGCGAAGATCCCCCTTTTCTTCCATCCGTAAAGGGGTCACGCTCGAGGATTGGAAGAACCTGGGGAGGCCCCCAGGAGGTGGCTTTTCTCCGAGCCGCGGCTGGCTGGTTTCGGGCTTATACGTGGACCGCGCGTGCGCACTCAGGCTCCCCAACACAAGCCTTCCTCGGGTCACGGGACTCACCCTTGAGGTGTCTCCTGACCCACCCCTGAGGGGTCTCGTGACCCACCCCCGAGGGGTCACGTGATACACCCCCGAGGGGTCTCGTGACCCACCCCTGAGGGGTCACGTGACCCACCCCTGAGGGGTCACGTGACCCACCCCCCGAGGGGTCACATGACCCACCCCTGAGGGGTCACGTGACCCACCCTTTTGGGGTTACGTGACCCACCCCTGAGGGCTCACGTGACCCACACTTTAGGAGTCTCGTGACCCACCCTTTTGGGGTCACGTGACCCGTCCTTTAGGGGTCCCGTGACCCACCCTTGGGAGGTCAGCTGCCCCACACTTGAGGGGTCACATGACCACCTTGAGAGGTCACAGCAGTTTTACAGGGTCCCTGCGCACCTGTTCGGGGAAACAGAAGCCCTCCCTGCCACTCAGAGGACCGCACGATTTCCCACAGGCCACACTGCCTAGCAGCACCTTCAGCCCCGCACAGACAGTGTGCTAAGGACAGACTTGGGTACCGGGGGCATGGGCGGGGGATTTCCCATGGAACTCTCTAAGGGCCCGGCGCCCTGTGTGGCCGGGGGAGTGCCCATGCCGTTCCTTGACCCCGCAGGACACTTGCATCCAGCAATAAGCAGCCCTCTGCCTCCACGGGGCACAAACACCTGGGCCCGGTGTGCGGGCACCTGGCGTACGTGGAGGCAAACCCGCCGACCCCTCTGGCCCGAACCCACCACTGCGAAGATCCCCCTTTTCTTCCATCCGTAAAGGGGTCACGCTTGAGGAGTGGAAGAACATGGGGAGGCCCCCAGGAGATGGCTTTTCTCCGAGCCGCGGCTGGCTCGTTTCGGGCCTATAGGTGGGCCGCGCATGCGCACTCAGGCGCCCAAGCACACACCTCCCTCGGCTCACCTGACCCACCCTTTAGAGGTCACAGCAGTTCCACCGGGTCCCTGGGCACCTGTCCGTGGACACAGGAGCCCTCCCTGCCACCTAGAGGACCACGCGATTTCCGCTGGGGAACACTGCCCAGAAGCACTCCCAGCCTCCCACAGACACTGTGCGCAGGATAGACTTGTGGACCAGGGGCCTGGGCGGGGAATTTTCCAGGGAACTCTCTAAAGGCCAGGTGCCCTCTGTCGCCCTGGGAGTGCCCACGCCCTCCCTTAACCCTGCAGAACACTATCATCCAGCAATAAGGAGCCCTCTGCCTCCACGGGGCTCAAACACCTGGGCCCGTTGTGCGAGCACCTGGCGTACGTGCAGGCAAACCCGCAGACCCCTCTGGCCCGAACCCACCACTGCGAAGATCCCCCTTTTCTTCCATCCGTAAAGGGGTCCTCCTTGAGGAGAGGAGGAACATGGGGAGGCCCCCAGGAGATGGCTTTTCTCCGAGCCGCGGCTGGCTGGTTTCGGGCCTATACTTGGGCCGCGCGTGCGCACTCAGGCTCCCCATCACAAGCCTTCCTCGGGTCACGGGACTCACCCTCTAGGTGTCTCCTGACCCACCCCTGAGGGGTCTCGTGACCCACCCCCGAGGGGTCACGTGACCCACCCCTGAGGGGTCTCGTGACCCACCCTTTTGGGGTCACGTGACCCACCCTTTTGGGGTCTCGTGACCCACCCCTGAGGGGTCACGTGACCCACCCCCGAGGGGGTCACGTGACCCACCCCCGAGGAGTAACGTGACCCACCCCCGAGGGGTCACATGACCCACCCCTGAGGGGTCACGTGACCCACCCCCGGGGGGTCTCGTGACGCACCCCCGAGGGGTCACGTGACCCACCCCCCGAGGGGTCACATGACCCACCCTTTTGGGGTCACGTGACCTGTCCTTGAGGGGTCTCGTGACCCACCCCCGAGGGGTCACGTGACCCACCCCCGAGGGGTCACGTGACCCACCGCCGAGGGGTCTCGGGGCCCCCCCCCGAGGGGTCACGTGACCCACCCCCGAGGGGTCACGTGACCCACCCCTGAGGGGTCTCGTGACCCACCCCCGAGGGGTCACGTGATCCACTCCCGAGGGGTCTCGTGACCCACCCCCGAGGGGTCACGTGACCCACCCCTGAGGGGTCTCGTGACCCACCCCCGAGGGGTCACGTGATCCACTCCCGAGGGATCTCGTGACCCACCCCTGAGGGGTCACGTGACCCACCCCGAGGGGTCACATGACCCACCCCTGAGGGGTCACGTGACCCACCCCTGAGGGGTCACGTGACCCACCCCTGAGGGGTCACGTGACCCACCCTTGAGGAGTCTCGTAACCCACCCTTTTGGGGTCACGTGACCCGTCCTTTAGGGGTCCCGTGACCCACCCTTGGGAGGTCAGCTGCCCCACACTTGAGGGGTCACATGACCACCTTGAGAGGTCACAGCAGTTTTACAGGGTCCCTGCGCACCTGTTCGGGGAAACAGAAGCCCTCCCTGCCACTCAGAGGACCGCACGATTTCCCACAGGCCACACTGCCTAGCAGCACCTTCAGCCCCGCACAGACAGTGTGCTAAGGACAGACTTGGGTACCGGGGGCATGGGCGGGGGATTTCCCATGGAACTCTCTAAGGGCCCGGCGCCCTGTGTGGCCGGGGGAGTGCCCATGCCGTTCCTTGACCCCGCAGGACACTTGCATCCAGCAATAAGCAGCCCTCTGCCTCCACGGGGCACAAACACCTGGGCCCGGTGTGCGGGCACCTGGCGTACGTGGAGGCAAACCCGCCGACCCCTCTGGCCCGAACCCACCACTGCGAAGATCCCCCTTTTCTTCCATCCGTAAAGGGGTCACGCTTGAGGAGTGGAAGAACATGGGGAGGCCCCCAGGAGATGGCTTTTCTCCGAGCCGCGGCTGGCTCGTTTCGGGCCTATAGGTGGGCCGCGCATGCGCACTCAGGCGCCCAAGCACACACCTCCCTCGGCTCACCTGACCCACCCTTTAGAGGTCACAGCAGTTCCACCGGGTCCCTGGGCACCTGTCCGTGGACACAGGAGCCCTCCCTGCCACCTAGAGGACCACGCGATTTCCGCTGGGGAACACTGCCCAGAAGCACTCCCAGCCTCCCACAGACACTGTGCGCAGGATAGACTTGTGGACCAGGGGCCTGGGCGGGGAATTTTCCAGGGAACTCTCTAAAGGCCAGGTGCCCTCTGTCGCCCTGGGAGTGCCCACGCCCTCCCTTAACCCTGCAGAACACTATCATCCAGCAATAAGGAGCCCTCTGCCTCCACGGGGCTCAAACACCTGGGCCCGTTGTGCGAGCACCTGGCGTACGTGCAGGCAAACCCGCAGACCCCTCTGGCCCGAACCCACCACTGCGAAGATCCCCCTTTTCTTCCATCCGTAAAGGGGTCCTCCTTGAGGAGAGGAGGAACATGGGGAGGCCCCCAGGAGATGGCTTTTCTCCGAGCCGCGGCTGGCTGGTTTCGGGCCTATACTTGGGCCGCGCGTGCGCACTCAGGCTCCCCACCACAAGCCTTCCTCGGGTCACGGGACTCACCCTCTAGGTGTCTCCTGACCCACCCCTGAGGGGTCTCGTGACCCACCCCCGAGGGGTCTCGTGACCCACTCCCGAGGGGTCACGTGACCCACCCCCGAGGGGTCACGTGACCCAACCCTGAGGGGTCACGTGACCCACCCCTGAGGGGTCACGTGACCCACCCCCGAGGGGTCACATGACCCACCCCTGAGTGGTCACGTGACCCACCCTTGAGGAGTCTCGTGACCCACCCTTTTGGGGTCACGTGACCCACCCTTGAGGAGTCTCCTGACCCACCCTTTTGGGGTCACGTGACCCGTCCTTGAGCGGTCTCGTGACCCACCCTTGAGGGGTCCCGTGACCCACCCTTGGGAGGTCAGCTGCCCCACACTCGAGGGGTCACATGACCACCTTGAGAGGTCACAGCAGTTTTACAGGGTCCCTGCGCACCTGTTCGGGGAAACAGAAGCCCTCCCTGCCACTCAGAGGACCGCACCATTTCCCACAGGCCACACTGCCTAGCAGCACCTTCAGCCCCGCACAGACAGTGTGCTAAGGACAGACTTGGGTACCGGGGGCATGGGCGGGGGATTTCCCATGGAACTCTCTAAGGGCCCGGCGCCCTGTGTGGCCGGGGGAGTGCCCATGCCGTTCCTTGACCCCGCAGGACACTTGCATCCAGCAATAAGCAGCCCTCTGCCTCCACGGGGCACAAACACCTGGGCCCGGTGTGCGGGCACCTGGCGTACGTGGAGGCAAACCCGCCGACCCCTCTGGCCCGAACCCACCACTGCGAAGATCCCCCTTTTCTTCCATCCGTAAAGGGGTCACGCTTGAGGAGTGGAAGAACATGGGGAGGCCCCCAGGAGATGGCTTTTCTCCGAGCCGCGGCTGGCTCGTTTCGGGCCTATACGTGGGCCGCGCATGCGCACTCAGGCGCCCAAGCACACACCTCCCTCGGCTCACCTGACCCACCCTTTAGAGGTCACAGCAGTTCCACCGGGTCCCTGGGCACCTGTCCGTGGACACAGGAGCCCTCCCTGCCACCTAGAGGACCACGCGATTTCCGCTGGGGAACACTGCCCAGAAGCACTCCCAGCCTCCCACAGACACTGTGCGCAGGATAGACTTGTGGACCAGGGGCCTGGGCGGGGAATTTTCCAGGGAACTCTCTAAAGGCCAGGTGCCCTCTGTCGCCCTGGGAGTGCCCACGCCCTCCCTTAACCCTGCAGAACACTATCATCCAGCAATAAGGAGCCCTCTGCCTCCACGGGGCTCAAACACCTGGGCCCGTTGTGCGAGCACCTGGCGTACGTGCAGGCAAACCCGCAGACCCCTCTGGCCCGAACCCACCACTGCGAAGATCCCCCTTTTCTTCCATCCGTAAAGGGGTCCTCCTTGAGGAGAGGAGGAACATGGGGAGGCCCCCAGGAGATGGCTTTTCTCCGAGCCGCGGCTGGCTGGTTTCGGGCCTATACTTGGGCCGCGCGTGCGCACTCAGGCTCCCCACCACAAGCCTTCCTCGGGTCACGGGACTCACCCTCTAGGTGTCTCCTGACCCACCCCTGAGGGGTCTCGTGACCCACCCCCGAGGGGTCACGTGACCCACCCCTGAGGGGTCTCGTGACCCACCCTTTTGGGGTCACGTGACCCACCCTTTTGGGGTCACGTGACCCACCCCTGAGGGGTCACGTGACCCACCCCCGAGGGGGTCACGTGACCCACCCCCGAGGAGTAACGTGACCCACCCCTGAGTGGTCACGTGACCCACCCCTGAGGGGTCACGTGACCCACCCCCGGGGGGTCTCGTGACGCACCCCCGAGGGGTCACGTGACCCACCCCCGAGGGGTCACATGACCCACCCTTTTGGGGTCACGTGACCTGTCCTTGAGGGGTCTCGTGACCCACCCCCGAGGGGTCACGTGACCCACCCCCGAGGGGTCACGTGACCCACCGCCGAGGGGTCTCGTGACCCACCCCCGAGGGGTCACGTGACCCACCCCCGAGGGGTCACGTGACCCACCCCTGAGGGGTCTCGTGACCCACCCCCGAGGGGTCACGTGATCCACTCCCGAGGGGTCTCGTGACCCACCCCCGAGGGGTCACGTGACCCACCCCTGAGGGGTCTCGTGACCCACCCCCGAGGGGTCACGTGATCCACTCCCGAGGGATCTCGTGACCCACCCCTGAGGGGTCACGTGACCCACCCCGAGGGGTCACATGACCCACCCCTGAGGGGTCACGTGACCCACCCCTGAGGGGTCACGTGACCCACCCCTGAGGGGTCACGTGACCCACCCTTGAGGAGTCTCGTAACCCACCCTTTTGGGGTCACGTGACCCGTCCTTTAGGGGTCCCGTGACCCACCCTTGGGAGGTCAGCTGCCCCACACTTGAGGGGTCACATGACCACCTTGAGAGGTCACAGCAGTTTTACAGGGTCCCTGCGCACCTGTTCGGGGAAACAGAAGCCCTCCCTGCCACTCAGAGGACCGCACGATTTCCCACAGGCCACACTGCCTAGCAGCACCTTCAGCCCCGCACAGACAGTGTGCTAAGGACAGACTTGGGTACCGGGGGCATGGGCGGGGGATTTCCCATGGAACTCTCTAAGGGCCCGGCGCCCTGTGTGGCCGGGGGAGTGCCCATGCCGTTCCTTGACCCCGCAGGACACTTGCATCCAGCAATAAGCAGCCCTCTGCCTCCACGGGGCACAAACACCTGGGCCCGGTGTGCGGGCACCTGGCGTACGTGGAGGCAAACCCGCCGACCCCTCTGGCCCGAACCCACCACTGCGAAGATCCCCCTTTTCTTCCATCCGTAAAGGGGTCACGCTTGAGGAGTGGAAGAACATGGGGAGGCCCCCAGGAGATGGCTTTTCTCCGAGCCGCGGCTGGCTCGTTTCGGGCCTATAGGTGGGCCGCGCATGCGCACTCAGGCGCCCAAGCACACACCTCCCTCGGCTCACCTGACCCACCCTTTAGAGGTCACAGCAGTTCCACCGGGTCCCTGGGCACCTGTCCGTGGACACAGGAGCCCTCCCTGCCACCTAGAGGACCACGCGATTTCCGCTGGGGAACACTGCCCAGAAGCACTCCCAGCCTCCCACAGACACTGTGCGCAGGATAGACTTGTGGACCAGGGGCCTGGGCGGGGAATTTTCCAGGGAACTCTCTAAAGGCCAGGTGCCCTCTGTCGCCCTGGGAGTGCCCACGCCCTCCCTTAACCCTGCAGAACACTATCATCCAGCAATAAGGAGCCCTCTGCCTCCACGGGGCTCAAACACCTGGGCCCGTTGTGCGAGCACCTGGCGTACGTGCAGGCAAACCCGCAGACCCCTCTGGCCCGAACCCACCACTGCGAAGATCCCCCTTTTCTTCCATCCGTAAAGGGGTCCTCCTTGAGGAGAGGAGGAACATGGGGAGGCCCCCAGGAGATGGCTTTTCTCCGAGCCGCGGCTGGCTGGTTTCGGGCCTATACTTGGGCCGCGCGTGCGCACTCAGGCTCCCCACCACAAGCCTTCCTCGGGTCACGGGACTCACCCTCTAGGTGTCTCCTGACCCACCCCTGAGGGGTCTCGTGACCCACCCCCGAGGGGTCACGTGACCCACCCCCGAGGGGTCTCGTGACCCACCCCCGAGGGGTCACGTGACCCACCCCCGAGGGGTCACGTGACCCAACCCTGAGGGGTCACGTGACCCACCCCTGAGGGGTCACGTGACCCACCCCCGAGGGGTCACATGACCCACCCCTGAGTGGTCATGTGACCCACCCTTGAGGAGTCTCGTGACCCACCCTTTTGGGGTCACGTGACCCACCCTTGAGGAGTCTCCTGACCCACCCTTTTGGGGTCACGTGACCCGTCCTTGAGTGGTCTCGTGACCCACCCTTGAGGGGTCCCGTGACCCACCCTTGGGAGGTCAGCTGCCCCACACTCGAGGGGTCACATGACCACCTTGAGAGGTCACAGCAGTTTTACAGGGTCCCTGCGCACCTGTTCGGGGAAACAGAAGCCCTCCCTGCCACTCAGAGGACCGCACCATTTCCCACAGGCCACACTGCCTAGCAGCACCTTCAGCCCCGCACAGACAGTGTGCTAAGGACAGACTTGGGTACCGGGGGCATGGGCGGGGGATTTCCCATGGAACTCTCTAAGGGCCCGGCGCCCTGTGTGGCCGGGGGAGTGCCCATGCCGTTCCTTGACCCCGCAGGACACTTGCATCCAGCAATAAGCAGCCCTCTGCCTCCACGGGGCACAAACACCTGGGCCCGGTGTGCGGGCACCTGGCGTACGTGGAGGCAAACCCGCCGACCCCTCTGGCCCGAACCCACCACTGCGAAGATCCCCCTTTTCTTCCATCCGTAAAGGGGTCACGCTTGAGGAGTGGAAGAACATGGGGAGGCCCCCAGGAGATGGCTTTTCTCCGAGCCGCGGCTGGCTCGTTTCGGGCCTATAGGTGGGCCGCGCATGCGCACTCAGGCGCCCAAGCACACACCTCCCTCGGCTCACCTGACCCACCCTTTAGAGGTCACAGCAGTTCCACCGGGTCCCTGGGCACCTGTCCGTGGACACAGGAGCCCTCCCTGCCACCTAGAGGACCACGCGATTTCCGCTGGGGAACACTGCCCAGAAGCACTCCCAGCCTCCCACAGACACTGTGCGCAGGATAGACTTGTGGACCAGGGGCCTGGGCGGGGAATTTTCCAGGGAACTCTCTAAAGGCCAGGTGCCCTCTGTCGCCCTGGGAGTGCCCACGCCCTCCCTTAACCCTGCAGAACACTATCATCCAGCAATAAGGAGCCCTCTGCCTCCACGGGGCTCAAACACCTGGGCCCGTTGTGCGAGCACCTGGCGTACGTGCAGGCAAACCCGCAGACCCCTCTGGCCCGAACCCACCACTGCGAAGATCCCCCTTTTCTTCCATCCGTAAAGGGGTCCTCCTTGAGGAGAGGAGGAACATGGGGAGGCCCCCAGGAGATGGCTTTTCTCCGAGCCGCGGCTGGCTGGTTTCGGGCCTATACTTGGGCCGCGCGTGCGCACTCAGGCTCCCCACCACAAGCCTTCCTCGGGTCACGGGACTCACCCTCTAGGTGTCTCCTGACCCACCCCTGAGGGGTCTCGTGACCCACCCCCGAGGGGTCACGTGACCCACCCCTGAGGGGTCTCGTGACCCACCCTTTTGGGGTCACGTGACCCACCCTTTTGGGGTCTCGTGACCCACCCCTCAGGGGTCACGTGACCCACCCCCGAGGGGGTCACGTGACCCACCCCCGGGGGGTCTCGTGACGCACCCCCGAGGGGTCACGTGACCCACCCCCGAGGGGTCACATGACCCACCCTTTTGGGGTCACGTGACCCGTCCTTGAGGGGTCTCGTGACCCACCCCTGAGGGGTCACGTGACCCACCCCCGAGGGGTCACATGACCCACCCCTGAGGGGTCACGTGACCCACCCTTTTGGGGTCACGTGACCCACCCCTGAGGGCTCACGTGACCCACCCTTGAGGAGTCTCGTGACCCACCCTTTTGGGGTCACGTGACCCGTCCTTGAGGGGTCCCGTGACCCACCCTTGGGAGGTCAGCTGCCCCACACTTGAGGGGTCACATGACCACCTTGAGAGGTCAGAGCAGTTTTACAGGGTCCCTGCGCACCTGTTCCGGGAAACAGAAGCCCTCCCTGCCACTCAGAGGACCGCACCATTTCCCACAGGCCACACTGCCTAGCAGCACCTTCAGCCCCGCACAGACAGTGTGCTAAGGACAGACTTGGGTACCGTGGGCATGGGCGGGGGATTTCCCATGGAACTCTCTAAGGGCCCGACGCCCTGTGTGGCCGGGGGAGTGCCCATGCCGTTCCTTGACCCCGCAGGACACTTGCATCCAGCAATAAGCAGCCCTCTGCCTCCACGGGGCACAAACACCTGGGCCCGGTGTGCGGGCACCTGGCGTACGTGGAGGCAAACCCGCCGACCCCTCTGGCCCGAACCCACCACTGCGAAGATCCCCCTTTTCTTCCATCCGTAAAGGGGTCACGCTCGAGGATTGGAAGAACCTGGGGAGGCCCCCAGGAGGTGGCTTTTCTCCGAGCCGCGGCTGGCTGGTTTCGGGCTTATACGTGGACCGCGCGTGCGCACTCAGGCTCCCCATCACAAGCCTTCCTCGGGTCACGGGACTCACCCTTGAGGTGTCTCCTGACCCACCCCTGAGGGGTCTCGTGACCCACCCCCGAGGGGTCACGTGATACACCCCCGAGGGGTCTCGTGACCCACCCCTGAGGGGTCACGTGACCCACCCCTGAGGGGTCACGTGACCCACCCCCCGAGGGGTCACATGACCCACCCCTGAGGGGTCACGTGACCCACCCTTTTGGGGTTACGTGACCCACCCCTGAGGGCTCACGTGACCCACCCTTTAGGAGTCTCGTGACCCACCCTTTTGGGGTCACGTGACCCGTCCTTGAGGGGTCCCGTGACCCACCCTTGGGAGGTCAGCTGCCCCACACTCGAGGGGTCACATGACCACCTTGAGAGGTCACAGCAGTTTTACAGGGTCCCTGCGCACCTGTTCGGGGAAACAGAAGCCCTCCCTGCCACTCAGAGGACCGCACCATTTCCCACAGGCCACACTGCCTAGCAGCACCTTCAGCCCCGCACAGACAGTGTGCTAAGGACAGACTTGGGTACCGGGGGCATGGGCGGGGGATTTCCCATGGAACTCTCTAAGGGCCCGGCGCCCTGTGTGGCCGGGGGAGTGCCCATGCCGTTCCTTGACCCCGCAGGACACTTGCATCCAGCAATAAGCAGCCCTCTGCCTCCACGGGGCACAAACACCTGGGCCCGGTGTGCGGGCACCTGGCGTACGTGGAGGCAAACCCGCCGACCCCTCTGGCCCGAACCCACCACTGCGAAGATTCCCCTTTTCTTCCATCCGTAAAGGGGTCACGCTTGAGGAGTGGAAGAACATGGGGAGGCCCCCAGGAGATGGCTTTTCTCCGAGCCGCGGCTGGCTCGTTTCGGGCCTATACGTGGGCCGCGCATGCGCACTCAGGCGCCCAAGCACACACCTCCCTCGGCTCACGTGACCACCCCTTTAGAGGTCACAGCAGTTCCACCGGGTCCCTGGGCACCTGTCCGTGGACACAGGAGCCCTCCCTGCCACCTAGAGGACCACGCGATTTCCGCTGGGGAACACTGCCCAGAAGCACTCCCAGCCTCCCACAGACACTGTGCGCAGGATAGACTTGTGGACCAGGGGCCTGGGCGGGGAATTTTCCAGGGAACTCTCTAAAGGCCAGGTGCCCTCTGTCGCCCTGGGAGTGCCCACGCCCTCCCTTAACCCTGCAGAACACTATCATCCAGCAATAAGGAGCCCTCTGCCTCCACGGGGCTCAAACACCTGGGCCCGTTGTGCGAGCACCTGGCGTACGTGCAGGCAAACCCGCAGACCCCTCTGGCCCGAACCCACCACTGCGAAGATCCCCCTTTTCTTCCATCCGTAAAGGGGTCCTCCTTGAGGAGAGGAGGAACATGGGGAGGCCCCCAGGAGATGGCTTTTCTCCGAGCCGCGGCTGGCTGGTTTCGGGCCTATACTTGGGCCGCGCGTGCGCACTCAGGCTCCCCACCACAAGCCTTCCTCGGGTCACGGGACTCACCCTCTAGGTGTCTCCTGACCCACCCCTGAGGGGTCTCGTGACCCACCCCCGAGGGGTCACGTGACCCACCCCCGAGGGGTCTCGTGACCCACCCCCGAGGGGTCTCGTGACCCACCCCCGAGGGGTCACATGACCCACCCCCGAGGGGTCACGTGACCCAACCCTGAGGGGTCACGTGACCCACCCCTGAGGGGTCTCGTGACCCACCCCTGAGGGGTCACGTGACCCACCCCCGAGGAGTCACATGACCCACCCCTGAGTGGTCAAGTGACCCACCCTTGAGGAGTCTCGTGACCCACCCTTTTGGGGTCACGTGACCCACCCTTGAGGAGTCTCCTGACCCACCCTTTTGGGGTCACGTGACCCGTCCTTGAGCGGTCTCGTGACCCACCCTTGAGGGGTCCCGTGACCCACCCTTGGGAGGTCAGCTGCCCCACACTGGAGGGGTCACATGACCACCTTGAGAGGTCACAGCAGTTTTACAGGGTCCCTGCGCACCTGTTCGGGGAAACAGAAGCCCTCCCTGCCACTCAGAGGACAGCACGATTTCCCACAGGCCACACTGCCTAGCAGCACCTTCAGCCCCGCACAGACAGTGTGCTAAGGACAGACTTGGGTACCGGGGGCATGGGCGGGGGATTTCCCATGGAACTCTCTAAGGGCCCGGCGCCCTGTGTGGCCGGGGGAGTGCCCATGCCGTTCCTTGACCCCGCAGGACACTTGCATCCAGCAATAAGCAGCCCTCTGCCTCCACGGGGCACAAACACCTGGGCCCGGTGTGCGGGCACCTGGCGTACGTGGAGGCAAACCCGCCGACCCCTCTGGCCCGAACCCACCACTGCGAAGATCCCCCTTTTCTTCCATCCGTAAAGGGGTCACGCTTGAGGAGTGGAAGAACATGGGGAGGCCCCCAGGAGATGGCTTTTCTCCGAGCCGCGGCTGGCTCGTTTCGGGCCTATAGGTGGGCCGCGCATGCGCACTCAGGCGCCCAAGCACACACCTCCCTCGGCTCACCTGACCCACCCTTTAGAGGTCACAGCAGTTCCACCGGGTCCCTGGGCACCTGTCCGTGGACACAGGAGCCCTCCCTGCCACCTAGAGGACCACGCGATTTCCGCTGGGGAACACTGCCCAGAAGCACTCCCAGCCTCCCACAGACACTGTGCGCAGGATAGACTTGTGGACCAGGGGCCTGGGCGGGGAATTTTCCAGGGAACTCTCTAAAGGCCAGGTGCCCTCTGTCGCCCTGGGAGTGCCCACGCCCTCCCTTAACCCTGCAGAACACTATCATCCAGCAATAAGGAGCCCTCTGCCTCCACGGGGCTCAAACACCTGGGCCCGTTGTGCGAGCACCTGGCGTACGTGCAGGCAAACCCGCAGACCCCTCTGGCCCGAACCCACCACTGCGAAGATCCCCCTTTTCTTCCATCCGTAAAGGGGTCCTCCTTGAGGAGAGGAGGAACATGGGGAGGCCCCCAGGAGATGGCTTTTCTCCGAGCCGCGGCTGGCTGGTTTCGGGCCTATACTTGGGCCGCGCGTGCGCACTCAGGCTCCCCACCACAAGCCTTCCTCGGGTCACGGGACTCACCCTCTAGGTGTCTCCTGACCCACCCCTGAGGGGTCTCGTGACCCACCCCCGAGGGGTCACGTGACCCACCCCCGAGGGGTCTCGTGACCCACCCCCGAGGGGTCACGTGACCCACCCCCGAGGGGTCACGTGACCCAACCCTGAGGGGTCACGTGACCCACCCCTGAGGGGTCACGTGACCCACCCCCGAGGG
Source organism: Desmodus rotundus (assembly GCF_022682495.2). Lineage (NCBI taxonomy): Eukaryota > Metazoa > Chordata > Mammalia > Chiroptera > Phyllostomidae > Desmodus > Desmodus rotundus. Next base: position 35,937 of record NW_026527280.1, on the reverse strand, counting down.
GTCACATGACCCACCCCTGAGTGGTCATGTGACCCACCCTTGAGGAGTCTCGTGACCCACCCTTTTGGGTCACGTGACCCACCCTTGAGGAGTCTCCTGACCCACCCTTTTGGGGTCACGTGACCCGTCCTTGAGTGGTCTCGTGACCCACCCTTGAGGGGTCCCGTGACCCACCCTTGGGAGGTCAGCTGCCCCACACTCGAGGGGTCACATGACCACCTTGAGAGGTCACAGCAGTTTTACAGGGTCCCTGCGCACCTGTTCGGGGAAACAGAAGCCCTCCCTGCCACTCAGAGGACCGCACCATTTCCCACAGGCCACACTGCCTAGCAGCACCTTCAGCCCCGCACAGACAGTGTGCTAAGGACAGACTTGGGTACCGGGGGCATGGGCGGGGGATTTCCCATGGAACTCTCTAAGGGCCCGGCGCCCTGTGTGGCCGGGGGAGTGCCCATGCCGTTCCTTGACCCCGCAGGACACTTGCATCCAGCAATAAGCAGCCCTCTGCCTCCACGGGGCACAAACACCTGGGCCCGGTGTGCGGGCACCTGGCGTACGTGGAGGCAAACCCGCCGACCCCTCTGGCCCGAACCCACCACTGCGAAGATCCCCCTTTTCTTCCATCCGTAAAGGGGTCACGCTTGAGGAGTGGAAGAACATGGAGAGGCCCCCAGGAGATGGCTTTTCTCCGAGCCGCGGCTGGCTCGTTTCGGGCCTATAGGTGGGCCGTGCATGCGCACTCAGGCGCCCAAGCACACACCTCCCTCGGCTCACCTGACCCACCCTTTAGAGGTCACAGCAGTTCCACCGGGTCCCTGGGCACCTGTCCGTGGACACAGGAGCCCTCCCTGCCACCTAGAGGACCACGCGATTTCCGCTGGGGAACACTGCCCAGAAGCACTCCCAGCCTCCCACAGACACTGTGCGCAGGATAGACTTGTGGACCAGGGGCCTGGGCGGGGAATTTTCCAGGGAACTCTCTAAAGGCCAGGTGCCCTCTGTCGCCCTGGGAGTGCCCACGCCCTCCCTTAACCCTGCAGAACACTATCATCCAGCAATAAGGAGCCCTCTGCCTCCACGGGGCTCAAACACCTGGGCCCGTTGTGCGAGCACCTGGCGTACGTGCAGGCAAACCCGCAGACCCCTCTGGCCCGAACCCACCACTGCGAAGATCCCCCTTTTCTTCCATCCGTAAAGGGGTCCTCCTTGAGGAGAGGAGGAACATGGGGAGGCCCCCAGGAGATGGCTTTTCTCCGAGCCGCGGCTGGCTGGTTTCGGGCCTATACTTGGGCCGCGCGTGCGCACTCAGGCTCCCCACCACAAGCCTTCCTCGGGTCACGGGACTCACCCTCTAGGTGTCTCCTGACCCACCCCTGAGGGGTCTCGTGACCCACCCCCGAGGGGTCACGTGACCCACCCCTGAGGGGTCTCGTGACCCACCCTTTTGGGGTCACGTGACCCACCCTTTTGGGGTCTCGTGACCCACCCCTCAGGGGTCACGTGACCCACCCCCGAGGGGGTCACGTGACCCACCCCCGGGGGGTCTCGTGACGCACCCCCGAGGGGTCACGTGACCCACCCCCGAGGGGTCACATGACCCACCCTTTTGGGGTCACGTGACCCGTCCTTGAGGGGTCTCGTGACCCACCCCTGAGGGGTCACGTGACCCACCCCCGAGGGGTCACATGACCCACCCCTGAGGGGTCACGTGACCCACCCTTTTGGGGTCACGTGACCCACCCCTGAGGGCTCACGTGACCCACCCTTGAGGAGTCTCGTGACCCACCCTTTTGGGGTCACGTGACCCGTCCTTGAGGGGTCCCGTGACCCACCCTTGGGAGGTCAGCTGCCCCACACTTGAGGGGTCACATGACCACCTTGAGAGGTCAGAGCAGTTTTACAGGGTCCCTGCGCACCTGTTCCGGGAAACAGAAGCCCTCCCTGCCACTCAGAGGACCGCACCATTTCCCACAGGCCACACTGCCTAGCAGCACCTTCAGCCCCGCACAGACAGTGTGCTAAGGACAGACTTGGGTACCGTGGGCATGGGCGGGGGATTTCCCATGGAACTCTCTAAGGGCCCGACGCCCTGTGTGGCCGGGGGAGTGCCCATGCCGTTCCTTGACCCCGCAGGACACTTGCATCCAGCAATAAGCAGCCCTCTGCCTCCACGGGGCACAAACACCTGGGCCCGGTGTGCGGGCACCTGGCGTACGTGGAGGCAAACCCGCCGACCCCTCTGGCCCGAACCCACCACTGCGAAGATCCCCCTTTTCTTCCATCCGTAAAGGGGTCACGCTTGAGGAGTGGAAGAACATGGGGAGGCCCCCAGGAGATGGCTTTTCTCCGAGCCGCGGCTGGCTCGTTTCGGGCCTATAGGTGGGCCGCGCATGCGCACTCAGGCGCCCAAGCACACACCTCCCTCGGCTCACCTGACCCACCCTTTAGAGGTCACAGCAGTTCCACCGGGTCCCTGGGCACCTGTCCGTGGACACAGGAGCCCTCCCTGCCACCTAGAGGACCACGCGATTTCCGCTGGGGAACACTGCCCAGAAGCACTCCCAGCCTCCCACAGACACTGTGCGCAGGATAGACTTGTGGACCAGGGGCCTGGGCGGGGAATTTTCCAGGGAACTCTCTAAAGGCCAGGTGCCCTCTGTCGCCCTGGGAGTGCCCACGCCCTCCCTTAACCCTGCAGAACACTATCATCCAGCAATAAGGAGCCCTCTGCCTCCACGGGGCTCAAACACCTGGGCCCGTTGTGCGAGCACCTGGCGTACGTGCAGGCAAACCCGCAGACCCCTCTGGCCCGAACCCACCACTGCGAAGATCCCCCTTTTCTTCCATCCGTAAAGGGGTCCTCCTTGAGGAGAGGAGGAACATGGGGAGGCCCCCAGGAGATGGCTTTTCTCCGAGCCGCGGCTGGCTGGTTTCGGGCCTATACTTGGGCCGCGCGTGCGCACTCAGGCTCCCCACCACAAGCCTTCCTCGGGTCACGGGACTCACCCTCTAGGTGTCTCCTGACCCACCCCTGAGGGGTCTCGTGACCCACCCCCGAGGGGTCACGTGACCCACCCCCGAGGGGTCTCGTGACCCACCCCCGAGGGGTCACGTGACCCACCCCCGAGGGGTCACGTGACCCAACCCTGAGGGGTCACGTGACCCACCCCTGAGGGGTCACGTGACCCACCCCCGAGGGGTCACATGACCCACCCCTGAGTGGTCATGTGACCCACCCTTGAGGAGTCTCGTGACCCACCCTTTTGGGTCACGTGACCCACCCTTGAGGAGTCTCCTGACCCACCCTTTTGGGGTCACGTGACCCGTCCTTGAGTGGTCTCGTGACCCACCCTTGAGGGGTCCCGTGACCCACCCTTGGGAGGTCAGCTGCCCCACACTCGAGGGGTCACATGACCACCTTGAGAGGTCACAGCAGTTTTACAGGGTCCCTGCGCACCTGTTCGGGGAAACAGAAGCCCTCCCTGCCACTCAGAGGACCGCACCATTTCCCACAGGCCACACTGCCTAGCAGCACCTTCAGCCCCGCACAGACAGTGTGCTAAGGACAGACTTGGGTACCGGGGGCATGGGCGGGGGATTTCCCATGGAACTCTCTAAGGGCCCGGCGCCCTGTGTGGCCGGGGGAGTGCCCATGCCGTTCCTTGACCCCGCAGGACACTTGCATCCAGCAATAAGCAGCCCTCTGCCTCCACGGGGCACAAACACCTGGGCCCGGTGTGCGGGCACCTGGCGTACGTGGAGGCAAACCCGCCGACCCCTCTGGCCCGAACCCACCACTGCGAAGATCCCCCTTTTCTTCCATCCGTAAAGGGGTCACGCTTGAGGAGTGGAAGAACATGGAGAGGCCCCCAGGAGATGGCTTTTCTCCGAGCCGCGGCTGGCTCGTTTCGGGCCTATAGGTGGGCCGTGCATGCGCACTCAGGCGCCCAAGCACACACCTCCCTCGGCTCACCTGACCCACCCTTTAGAGGTCACAGCAGTTCCACCGGGTCCCTGGGCACCTGTCCGTGGACACAGGAGCCCTCCCTGCCACCTAGAGGACCACGCGATTTCCGCTGGGGAACACTGCCCAGAAGCACTCCCAGCCTCCCACAGACACTGTGCGCAGGATAGACTTGTGGACCAGGGGCCTGGGCGGGGAATTTTCCAGGGAACTCTCTAAAGGCCAGGTGCCCTCTGTCGCCCTGGGAGTGCCCACGCCCTCCCTTAACCCTGCAGAACACTATCATCCAGCAATAAGGAGCCCTCTGCCTCCACGGGGCTCAAACACCTGGGCCCGTTGTGCGAGCACCTGGCGTACGTGCAGGCAAACCCGCAGACCCCTCTGGCCCGAACCCACCACTGCGAAGATCCCCCTTTTCTTCCATCCGTAAAGGGGTCCTCCTTGAGGAGAGGAGGAACATGGGGAGGCCCCCAGGAGATGGCTTTTCTCCGAGCCGCGGCTGGCTGGTTTCGGGCCTATACTTGGGCCGCGCGTGCGCACTCAGGCTCCCCACCACAAGCCTTCCTCGGGTCACGGGACTCACCCTCTAGGTGTCTCCTGACCCACCCCTGAGGGGTCTCGTGACCCACCCCCGAGGGGTCACGTGACCCACCCCTGAGGGGTCTCGTGACCCACCCTTTTGGGGTCACGTGACCCACCCTTTTGGGGTCTCGTGACCCACCCCTCAGGGGTCACGTGACCCACCCCCGAGGGGGTCACGTGACCCACCCCCGGGGGGTCTCGTGACGCACCCCCGAGGGGTCACGTGACCCACCCCCGAGGGGTCACATGACCCACCCTTTTGGGGTCACGTGACCCGTCCTTGAGGGGTCTCGTGACCCACCCCTGAGGGGTCACGTGACCCACCCCCGAGGGGTCACATGACCCACCCCTGAGGGGTCACGTGACCCACCCTTTTGGGGTCACGTGACCCACCCCTGAGGGCTCACGTGACCCACCCTTGAGGAGTCTCGTGACCCACCCTTTTGGGGTCACGTGACCCGTCCTTGAGGGGTCCCGTGACCCACCCTTGGGAGGTCAGCTGCCCCACACTTGAGGGGTCACATGACCACCTTGAGAGGTCAGAGCAGTTTTACAGGGTCCCTGCGCACCTGTTCCGGGAAACAGAAGCCCTCCCTGCCACTCAGAGGACCGCACCATTTCCCACAGGCCACACTGCCTAGCAGCACCTTCAGCCCCGCACAGACAGTGTGCTAAGGACAGACTTGGGTACCGTGGGCATGGGCGGGGGATTTCCCATGGAACTCTCTAAGGGCCCGACGCCCTGTGTGGCCGGGGGAGTGCCCATGCCGTTCCTTGACCCCGCAGGACACTTGCATCCAGCAATAAGCAGCCCTCTGCCTCCACGGGGCACAAACACCTGGGCCCGGTGTGCGGGCACCTGGCGTACGTGGAGGCAAACCCGCCGACCCCTCTGGCCCGAACCCACCACTGCGAAGATCCCCCTTTTCTTCCATCCGTAAAGGGGTCACGCTCGAGGATTGGAAGAACCTGGGGAGGCCCCCAGGAGGTGGCTTTTCTCCGAGCCGCGGCTGGCTGGTTTCGGGCTTATACGTGGACCGCGCGTGCGCACTCAGGCTCCCCATCACAAGCCTTCCTCGGGTCACGGGACTCACCCTTGAGGTGTCTCCTGACCCACCCCTGAGGGGTCTCGTGACCCACCCCCGAGGGGTCACGTGATACACCCCCGAGGGGTCTCGTGACCCACCCCTGAGGGGTCACGTGACCCACCCCTGAGGGGTCACGTGACCCACCCCCCGAGGGGTCACATGACCCACCTCTGAGGGGTCACGTGACCCACCCTTTTGGGGTTACGTGACCCACCCCTGAGGGCTCACGTGACCCACCCTTTAGGAGTCTCGTGACCCACCCTTTTGGGGTCACGTGACCCGTCCTTGAGGGGTCCCGTGACCCACCCTTGGGAGGTCAGCTGCCCCACACTCGAGGGGTCACATGACCACCTTGAGAGGTCACAGCAGTTTTACAGGGTCCCTGCGCACCTGTTCGGGGAAACAGAAGCCCTCCCTGCCACTCAGAGGACCGCACCATTTCCCACAGGCCACACTGCCTAGCAGCACCTTCAGCCCCGCACAGACAGTGTGCTAAGGACAGACTTGGGTACCGGGGGCATGGGCGGGGGATTTCCCATGGAACTCTCTAAGGGCCCGGCGCCCTGTGTGGCCGGGGGAGTGCCCATGCCGTTCCTTGACCCCGCAGGACACTTGCATCCAGCAATAAGCAGCCCTCTGCCTCCACGGGGCACAAACACCTGGGCCCGGTGTGCGGGCACCTGGCGTACGTGGAGGCAAACCCGCCGACCCCTCTGGCCCGAACCCACCACTGCGAAGATTCCCCTTTTCTTCCATCCGTAAAGGGGTCACGCTTGAGGAGTGGAAGAACATGGGGAGGCCCCCAGGAGATGGCTTTTCTCCGAGCCGCGGCTGGCTCGTTTCGGGCCTATACGTGGGCCGCGCATGCGCACTCAGGCGCCCAAGCACACACCTCCCTCGGCTCACGTGACCACCCCTTTAGAGGTCACAGCAGTTCCACCGGGTCCCTGGGCACCTGTCCGTGGACACAGGAGCCCTCCCTGCCACCTAGAGGACCACGCGATTTCCGCTGGGGAACACTGCCCAGAAGCACTCCCAGCCTCCCACAGACACTGTGCGCAGGATAGACTTGTGGACCAGGGGCCTGGGCGGGGAATTTTCCAGGGAACTCTCTAAAGGCCAGGTGCCCTCTGTCGCCCTGGGAGTGCCCACGCCCTCCCTTAACCCTGCAGAACACTATCATCCAGCAATAAGGAGCCCTCTGCCTCCACGGGGCTCAAACACCTGGGCCCGTTGTGCGAGCACCTGGCGTACGTGCAGGCAAACCCGCAGACCCCTCTGGCCCGAACCCACCACTGCGAAGATCCCCCTTTTCTTCCATCCGTAAAGGGGTCCTCCTTGAGGAGAGGAGGAACATGGGGAGGCCCCCAGGAGATGGCTTTTCTCCGAGCCGCGGCTGGCTGGTTTCGGGCCTATACTTGGGCCGCGCGTGCGCACTCAGGCTCCCCACCACAAGCCTTCCTCGGGTCACGGGACTCACCCTCTAGGTGTCTCCTGACCCACCCCTGAGGGGTCTCGTGACCCACCCCCGAGGGGTCACGTGACCCACCCCCGAGGGGTCTCGTGACCCACCCCCGAGGGGTCTCGTGACCCACCCCCGAGGGGTCACATGACCCACCCCCGAGGGGTCACGTGACCCAACCCTGAGGGGTCACGTGACCCACCCCTGAGGGGTCTCGTGACCCACCCCTGAGGGGTCACGTGACCCACCCCCGAGGAGTCACATGACCCACCCCTGAGTGGTCACGTGACCCACCCTTGAGGAGTCTCGTGACCCACCCTTTTGGGGTCACGTGACCCACCCTTGAGGAGTCTCCTGACCCACCCTTTTGGGGTCACGTGACCCGTCCTTGAGCGGTCTCGTGACCCACCCTTGAGGGGTCCCGTGACCCACCCTTGGGAGGTCAGCTGCCCCACACTCGAGGGGTCACATGACCACCTTGAGAGGTCACAGCAGTTTTACAGGGTCCCTGCGCACCTGTTCGGGGAAACAGAAGCCCTCCCTGCCACTCAGAGGACAGCACGATTTCCCACAGGCCACACTGCCTAGCAGCACCTTCAGCCCCGCACAGACAGTGTGCTAAGGACAGACTTGGGTACCGGGGGCATGGGCGGGGGATTTCCCATGGAACTCTCTAAGGGCCTGGCGCCCTGTGTGGCCGGGGGAGTGCCCATGCCGTTCCTTGACCCCGCAGGACACTTGCATCCACCAATAAGCAGCCCTCTGCCTCCACGGGGCACAAACACCTGGGCCCGGTGTGCGGGCACCTGGCGTACGTGGAGGCAAACCCGCCGACCCCTCTGGCCCGAACCCACCACTGCGAAGATCCCCCTTTTCTTCCATCCGTAAAGGGGTCACGCTCGAGGATTGGAAGAACCTGGGGAGGCCCCCAGGAGGTGGCTTTTCTCCGAGCCGCGGCTGGCTGGTTTCGGGCTTATACGTGGGCCGCGCGTGCGCACTCAGGCTCCCCATCACAAGCCTTCCTCGGGTCACGGGACTCACCCTTGAGGTGTCTCCTGACCCACCCCTGAGGGGTCTCGTGACCCACCCCCGGGGGGTCACGTGATACACCCCCGAGGGGTCTCGTGACCCACCCCTGAGGGGTCACGTGACCCACCCCCGAGGGGTCACATGACCCACCCCTGAGGGGTCACGTGACCCACCCTTTTGGGGTCACGTGACCCACCCCTGAGGGCTCACGTGACCCACCCTTGAGGAGTCTCGTGACCCACCCTTTTGGGGTCACGTGACCCACCCCTGAGGGGTCACGTGACCCACCCCCGAGGGGGTCACGTGACCCACCCCCGAGGAGTAACGTGACCCACCCCCGAGGGGTCACATGACCCACCCCTGAGGGGTCACGTGACCCACCCCCGGGGGGTCTAGTGACGCACCCCCGAGGGGTCACGTGACCCACCCCCGAGGGGTCACATGACCCACCCTTTTGGGGTCACGTGACCTGTCTTGAGGGGTCTCGTGACCCACCCCCGAGGGGTCACGTGACCCACCCCCGAGGGGTCACGTGACCCACCGCCGAGGGGTCTCGTGACCCACCCCCGAGGGGTCACGTGACCCACCCCTGAGGGGTCTCGTGACCCACCCCCGAGGGGTCACGTGATCCACTCCCGAGGGGTCTCGTGACCCACCCCCGAGGGGTCACGTGACCCACCCCTGAGGGGTCTCGTGACCCACCCCCGAGGGGTCACGTGATCCACTCCCGAGGGATCTCGTGACCCACCCCTGAGGGGTCACGTGACCCACCCCGAGGGGTCACGTGACCCACCCCTGAGGGGTCACGTGACCCACCCTTGAGGAGTCTCGTAACCCACCCTTTTGGGGTCACGTGACCCGTCCTTTAGGGGTCCCGTGACCCACCCTTGGGAGGTCAGCTGCCCCACACTTGAGGGGTCACATGACCACCTTGAGAGGTCACAGCAGTTTTACAGGGTCCCTGCGCACCTGTTCGGGGAAACAGAAGCCCTCCCTGCCACTCAGAGGACCGCACGATTTCCCACAGGCCACACTGCCTAGCAGCACCTTCAGCCCCGCACAGACAGTGTGCTAAGGACAGACTTGGGTACCGGGGGCATGGGCGGGGGATTTCCCATGGAACTCTCTAAGGGCCCGGCGCCCTGTGTGGCCGGGGGAGTGCCCATGCCGTTCCTTGACCCCGCAGGACACTTGCATCCAGCAATAAGCAGCCCTCTGCCTCCACGGGGCACAAACACCTGGGCCCGGTGTGCGGGCACCTGGCGTACGTGGAGGCAAACCCGCCGACCCCTCTGGCCCGAACCCACCACTGCGAAGATCCCCCTTTTCTTCCATCCGTAAAGGGGTCACGCTTGAGGAGTGGAAGAACATGGGGAGGCCCCCAGGAGATGGCTTTTCTCCGAGCCGCGGCTGGCTCGTTTCGGGCCTATAGGTGGGCCGCGCATGCGCACTCAGGCGCCCAAGCACACACCTCCCTCGGCTCACCTGACCCACCCTTTAGAGGTCACAGCAGTTCCACCGGGTCCCTGGGCACCTGTCCGTGGACACAGGAGCCCTCCCTGCCACCTAGAGGACCACGCGATTTCCGCTGGGGAACACTGCCCAGAAGCACTCCCAGCCTCCCACAGACACTGTGCGCAGGATAGACTTGTGGACCAGGGGCCTGGGCGGGGAATTTTCCAGGGAACTCTCTAAAGGCCAGGTGCCCTCTGTCGCCCTGGGAGTGCCCACGCCCTCCCTTAACCCTGCAGAACACTATCATCCAGCAATAAGGAGCCCTTTGCCTCCACGGGGCTCAAACACCTGGGCCCGTTGTGCGAGCACCTGGCGTACGTGCAGGCAAACCCGCAGACCCCTCTGGCCCGAACCCACCACTGCGAAGATCCCCCTTTTCTTCCATCCGTAAAGGGGTCCTCCTTGAGGAGAGGAGGAACATGGGGAGGCCCCCAGGAGATGGCTTTTCTCCGAGCCGCGGCTGGCTGGTTTCGGGCCTATACTTGGGCCGCGCGTGCGCACTCAGGCTCCCCACCACAAGCCTTCCTCGGGTCACGGGACTCACCCTCTAGGTGTCTCCTGACCCACCCCTGAGGGGTCTCGTGACCCACCCCCGAGGGGTCACGTGACCCACCCCTGAGGGGTCTCGTGACCCACCCTTTTGGGGTCACGTGACCCACCCTTTTGGGGTCTCGTGACCCACCCCTGAGGGGTCACGTGACCCACCCCCGAGGGGGTCACGTGACCCACCCCCGAGGAGTAACGTGACCCACCCCCGAGGGGTCACATGACCCACCCCTGAGGGGTCACGTGACCCACCCCCGGGGGGTCTCGTGACGCACCCCCGAGGGGTCACGTGACCCACCCCCGAGGGGTCACATGACCCACCCTTTTGGGGTCACGTGACCTGTCCTTGAGGGGTCTCGTGACCCACCCCCGAGGGGTCACGTGACCCACCCCCGAGGGGTCACGTGACCCACCGCCGAGGGGTCTCGTGACCCACCCCCGAGGGGTCACGTGACCCACCCCCGAGGGGTCACGTGACCCACCCCTGAGGGGTCTCGTGACCCACCCCCGAGGGGTCACGTGATCCACTCCCGAGGGGTCTCGTGACCCACCCCCGAGGGGTCACGTGACCCACCCCTGAGGGGTCTCGTGACCCACCCCCGAGGGGTCACGTGACCCACTCCCGAGGGATCTCGTGACCCACCCCTGAGGGGTCACGTGACCCACCCCGAGGGGTCACATGACCCACCCCTGAGGGGTCACGTGACCCACCCCTGAGGGGTCACGTGACCCACCCCTGAGGGGTCACGTGACCCACCCTTGAGGAGTCTCGTAACCCACCCTTTTGGGGTCACGTGACCCGTCCTTTAGGGGTCCCGTGACCCACCCTTGGGAGGTCAGCTGCCCCACACTTGAGGGGTCACATGACCACCTTGAGAGGTCACAGCAGTTTTACAGGGTCCCTGCGCACCTGTTCGGGGAAACAGAAGCCCTCCCTGCCACTCAGAGGACCGCACGATTTCCCACAGGCCACACTGCCTAGCAGCACCTTCAGCCCCGCACAGACAGTGTGCTAAGGACAGACTTGGGTACCGGGGGCATGGGCGGGGGATTTCCCATGGAACTCTCTAAGGGCCCGGCGCCCTGTGTGGCCGGGGGAGTGCCCATGCCGTTCCTTGACCCCGCAGGACACTTGCATCCAGCAATAAGCAGCCCTCTGCCTCCACGGGGCACAAACACCTGGGCCCGGTGTGCGGGCACCTGGCGTACGTGGAGGCAAACCCGCCGACCCCTCTGGCCCGAACCCACCACTGCGAAGATCCCCCTTTTCTTCCATCCGTAAAGGGGTCACGCTTGAGGAGTGGAAGAACATGGGGAGGCCCCCAGGAGATGGCTTTTCTCCGAGCCGCGGCTGGCTCGTTTCGGGCCTATAGGTGGGCCGCGCATGCGCACTCAGGCGCCCAAGCACACACCTCCCTCGGCTCACCTGACCCACCCTTTAGAGGTCACAGCAGTTCCACCGGGTCCCTGGGCACCTGTCCGTGGACACAGGAGCCCTCCCTGCCACCTAGAGGACCACGCGATTTCCGCTGGGGAACACTGCCCAGAAGCACTCCCAGCCTCCCACAGACACTGTGCGCAGGATAGACTTGTGGACCAGGGGCCTGGGCGGGGAATTTTCCAGGGAACTCTCTAAAGGCCAGGTGCCCTCTGTCGCCCTGGGAGTGCCCACGCCCTCCCTTAACCCTGCAGAACACTATCATCCAGCAATAAGGAGCCCTCTGCCTCCACGGGGCTCAAACACCTGGGCCCGTTGTGCGAGCACCTGGCGTACGTGCAGGCAAACCCGCAGACCCCTCTGGCCCGAACCCACCACTGCGAAGATCCCCCTTTTCTTCCATCCGTAAAGGGGTCCTCCTTGAGGAGAGGAGGAACATGGGGAGGCCCCCAGGAGATGGCTTTTCTCCGAGCCGCGGCTGGCTGGTTTCGGGCCTATACTTGGGCCGCGCGTGCGCACTCAGGCTCCCCACCACAAGCCTTCCTCGGGTCACGGGACTCACCCTCTAGGTGTCTCCTGACCCACCCCTGAGGGGTCTCGTGACCCACCCCCGAGGGGTCACGTGACCAACCCCCGAGGGGTCTCGTGACCCACTCCCGAGGGGTCACGTGACCCACCCCCGAGGGGTCACGTGACCCAACCCTGAGGGGTCACGTGACCCACCCCTGAGGGGTCTCGTGACCCACCCCTGAGGGGTCACGTGACCCACCCCCGAGGGGTCACATGACCCACCCCTGAGTGGTCACGTGACCCACCCTTGAGGAGTCTCGTGACCCACCCTTTTGGGGTCACGTGACCCACCCTTGAGGAGTCTCCTGACCCACCCTTTTGGGGTCACGTGACCCGTCCTTGAGCGGTCTCGTGACCCACCCTTGAGGGGTCCCGTGACCCACCCTTGGGAGGTCAGCTGCCCCACACTCGAGGGGTCACATGACCACCTTGAGAGGTCACAGCAGTTTTACAGGGTCCCTGCGCACCTGTTCGGGGAAACAGAAGCCCTCCCTGCCACTCAGAGGACCGCACGATTTCCCACAGGCCACACTGCCTAGCAGCACCTTCAGCCCCGCACAGACAGTGTGCTAAGGACAGACTTGGGTACCGGGGGCATGGGCGGGGGATTTCCCATGGAACTCTCTAAGGGCCCGGCGCCCTGTGTGGCCGGGGGAGTGCCCATGCCGTTCCTTGACCCCGCAGGACACTTGCATCCAGCAATAAGCAGCCCTCTGCCTCCACGGGGCACAAACACCTGGGCCCGGTGTGCGGGCACCTGGCGTACGTGGAGGCAAACCCGCCGACCCCTCTGGCCCGAACCCACCACTGCGAAGATCCCCCTTTTCTTCCATCCGTAAAGGGGTCACGCTTGAGGAGTGGAAGAACATGGGGAGGCCCCCAGGAGATGGCTTTTCTCCGAGCCGCGGCTGGCTCGTTTCGGGCCTATACGTGGGCCGCGCATGCGCACTCAGGCGCCCAAGCACACACCTCCCTCGGCTCACCTGACCCACCCTTTAGAGGTCACAGCAGTTCCACCGGGTCCCTGGGCACCTGTCCGTGGACACAGGAGCCCTCCCTGCCACCTAGAGGACCACGCGATTTCCGCTGGGGAACACTGCCCAGAAGCACTCCCAGCCTCCCACAGACACTGTGCGCAGGATAGACTTGTGGACCAGGGGCCTGGGCGGGGAATTTTCCAGGGAACTCTCTAAAGGCCAGGTGCCCTCTGTCGCCCTGGGAGTGCCCACGCCCTCCCTTAACCCTGCAGAACACTATCATCCAGCAATAAGGAGCCCTCTGCCTCCACGGGGCTCAAACACCTGGGCCCGTTGTGCGAGCACCTGGCGTACGTGCAGGCAAACCCGCAGACCCCTCTGGCCCGAACCCACCACTGCGAAGATCCCCCTTTTCTTCCATCCGTAAAGGGGTCCTCCTTGAGGAGAGGAGGAACATGGGGAGGCCCCCAGGAGATGGCTTTTCTCCGAGCCGCGGCTGGCTGGTTTCGGGCCTATACTTGGGCCGCGCGTGCGCACTCAGGCTCCCCACCACAAGCCTTCCTCGGGTCACGGGACTCACCCTCTAGGTGTCTCCTGACCCACCCCTGAGGGGTCTCGTGACCCACCCCCGAGGGGTCACGTGACCCACCCCTGAGGGGTCTCGTGACCCACCCTTTTGGGGTCACGTGACCCACCCTTTTGGGGTCTCGTGACCCACCCCTGAGGGGTCACGTGACCCACCCCCGAGGGGGTCACGTGACCCACCCCCGAGGAGTAACGTGACCCACCCCCGAGGGGTCACATGACCCACCCCTGAGGGGTCACGTGACCCACCCCCGGGGGGTCTAGTGACGCACCCCCGAGGGGTCACGTGACCCACCCCCGAGGGGTCACATGACCCACCCTTTTGGGGTCACGTGACCTGTCTTGAGGGGTCTCGTGACCCACCCCCGAGGGGTCACGTGACCCACCCCCGAGGGGTCACGTGACCCACCGCCGAGGGGTCTCGTGACCCACCCCCGAGGGGTCACGTGACCCACCCCTGAGGGGTCTCGTGACCCACCCCCGAGGGGTCACGTGATCCACTCCCGAGGGGTCTCGTGACCCACCCCCGAGGGGTCACGTGACCCACCCCTGAGGGGTCTCGTGACCCACCCCCGAGGGGTCACGTGATCCACTCCCGAGGGATCTCGTGACCCACCCCTGAGGGGTCACGTGACCCACCCCGAGGGGTCACGTGACCCACCCCTGAGGGGTCACGTGACCCACCCTTGAGGAGTCTCGTAACCCACCCTTTTGGGGTCACGTGACCCGTCCTTTAGGGGTCCCGTGACCCACCCTTGGGAGGTCAGCTGCCCCACACTTGAGGGGTCACATGACCACCTTGAGAGGTCACAGCAGTTTTACAGGGTCCCTGCGCACCTGTTCGGGGAAACAGAAGCCCTCCCTGCCACTCAGAGGACCGCACGATTTCCCACAGGCCACACTGCCTAGCAGCACCTTCAGCCCCGCACAGACAGTGTGCTAAGGACAGACTTGGGTACCGGGGGCATGGGCGGGGGATTTCCCATGGAACTCTCTAAGGGCCCGGCGCCCTGTGTGGCCGGGGGAGTGCCCATGCCGTTCCTTGACCCCGCAGGACACTTGCATCCAGCAATAAGCAGCCCTCTGCCTCCACGGGGCACAAACACCTGGGCCCGGTGTGCGGGCACCTGGCGTACGTGGAGGCAAACCCGCCGACCCCTCTGGCCCGAACCCACCACTGCGAAGATCCCCCTTTTCTTCCATCCGTAAAGGGGTCACGCTTGAGGAGTGGAAGAACATGGGGAGGCCCCCAGGAGATGGCTTTTCTCCGAGCCGCGGCTGGCTCGTTTCGGGCCTATAGGTGGGCCGCGCATGCGCACTCAGGCGCCCAAGCACACACCTCCCTCGGCTCACCTGACCCACCCTTTAGAGGTCACAGCAGTTCCACCGGGTCCCTGGGCACCTGTCCGTGGACACAGGAGCCCTCCCTGCCACCTAGAGGACCACGCGATTTCCGCTGGGGAACACTGCCCAGAAGCACTCCCAGCCTCCCACAGACACTGTGCGCAGGATAGACTTGTGGACCAGGGGCCTGGGCGGGGAATTTTCCAGGGAACTCTCTAAAGGCCAGGTGCCCTCTGTCGCCCTGGGAGTGCCCACGCCCTCCCTTAACCCTGCAGAACACTATCATCCAGCAATAAGGAGCCCTCTGCCTCCACGGGGCTCAAACACCTGGGCCCGTTGTGCGAGCACCTGGCGTACGTGCAGGCAAACCCGCAGACCCCTCTGGCCCGAACCCACCACTGCGAAGATCCCCCTTTTCTTCCATCCGTAAAGGGGTCCTCCTTGAGGAGAGGAGGAACATGGGGAGGCCCCCAGGAGATGGCTTTTCTCCGAGCCGCGGCTGGCTGGTTTCGGGCCTATACTTGGGCCGCGCGTGCGCACTCAGGCTCCCCACCACAAGCCTTCCTCGGGTCACGGGACTCACCCTCTAGGTGTCTCCTGACCCACCCCTGAGGGGTCTCGTGACCCACCCCCGAGGGGTCACGTGACCCACCCCCGAGGGGTCTCGTGACCCACCCCCGAGGGGTCACGTGACCCACCCCCGAGGGGTCACGTGACCCAACCCTGAGGGGTCACGTGACCCACCCCTGAGGGGTCACGTGACCCACCCCCGAGGGGTCACATGACCCACCCCTGAGTGGTCATGTGACCCACCCTTGAGGAGTCTCGTGACCCACCCTTTTGGGGTCACGTGACCCACCCTTGAGGAGTCTCCTGACCCACCCTTTTGGGGTCACGTGACCCGTCCTTGAGTGGTCTCGTGACCCACCCTTGAGGGGTCCCGTGACCCACCCTTGGGAGGTCAGCTGCCCCACACTCGAGGGGTCACATGACCACCTTGAGAGGTCACAGCAGTTTTACAGGGTCCCTGCGCACCTGTTCGGGGAAACAGAAGCCCTCCCTGCCACTCAGAGGACCGCACCATTTCCCACAGGCCACACTGCCTAGCAGCACCTTCAGCCCCGCACAGACAGTGTGCTAAGGACAGACTTGGGTACCGGGGGCATGGGCGGGGGATTTCCCATGGAACTCTCTAAGGGCCCGGCGCCCTGTGTGGCCGGGGGAGTGCCCATGCCGTTCCTTGACCCCGCAGGACACTTGCATCCAGCAATAAGCAGCCCTCTGCCTCCACGGGGCACAAACACCTGGGCCCGGTGTGCGGGCACCTGGCGTACGTGGAGGCAAACCCGCCGACCCCTCTGGCCCGAACCCACCACTGCGAAGATCCCCCTTTTCTTCCATCCGTAAAGGGGTCACGCTTGAGGAGTGGAAGAACATGGGGAGGCCCCCAGGAGATGGCTTTTCTCCGAGCCGCGGCTGGCTCGTTTCGGGCCTATAGGTGGGCCGCGCATGCGCACTCAGGCGCCCAAGCACACACCTCCCTCGGCTCACCTGACCCACCCTTTAGAGGTCACAGCAGTTCCACCGGGTCCCTGGGCACCTGTCCGTGGACACAGGAGCCCTCCCTGCCACCTAGAGGACCACGCGATTTCCGCTGGGGAACACTGCCCAGAAGCACTCCCAGCCTCCCACAGACACTGTGCGCAGGATAGACTTGTGGACCAGGGGCCTGGGCGGGGAATTTTCCAGGGAACTCTCTAAAGGCCAGGTGCCCTCTGTCGCCCTGGGAGTGCCCACGCCCTCCCTTAACCCTGCAGAACACTATCATCCAGCAATAAGGAGCCCTCTGCCTCCACGGGGCTCAAACACCTGGGCCCGTTGTGCGAGCACCTGGCGTACGTGCAGGCAAACCCGCAGACCCCTCTGGCCCGAACCCACCACTGCGAAGATCCCCCTTTTCTTCCATCCGTAAAGGGGTCCTCCTTGAGGAGAGGAGGAACATGGGGAGGCCCCCAGGAGATGGCTTTTCTCCGAGCCGCGGCTGGCTGGTTTCGGGCCTATACTTGGGCCGCGCGTGCGCACTCAGGCTCCCCACCACAAGCCTTCCTCGGGTCACGGGACTCACCCTCTAGGTGTCTCCTGACCCACCCCTGAGGGGTCTCGTGACCCACCCCCGAGGGGTCACGTGACCCACCCCTGAGGGGTCTCGTGACCCACCCTTTTGGGGTCACGTGACCCACCCTTTTGGGGTCTCGTGACCCACCCCTCAGGGGTCACGTGACCCACCCCCGAGGGGGTCACGTGACCCACCCCCGGGGGGTCTCGTGACGCACCCCCGAGGGGTCACGTGACCCACCCCCGAGGGGTCACATGACCCACCCTTTTGGGGTCACGTGACCCGTCCTTGAGGGGTCTCGTGACCCACCCCTGAGGGGTCACGTGACCCACCCCCGAGGGGTCACATGACCCACCCCTGAGGGGTCTCGTGACCCACCCCTGAGGGGTCACGTGACCCACCCCTGAGGGGTCTCGTGACCCACCCCTGAGGGGTCACGTGACCCACCCCTGAGGGGTCACATGACCCACCCCTGAGGGGTCACGTGACCCACCCTTTTGGGGTTACGTGACCCACCCCTGAGGGCTCACGTGACCCACCCTTTAGGAGTCTCGTGACCCACCCTTTTGGGGTCACGTGACCCGTCCTTGAGGGGTCCCGTGACCCACCCTTGGGAGGTCAGCTGCCCCACACTCGAGGGGTCACATGACCACCTTGAGAGGTCACAGCAGTTTTACAGGGTCCCTGCGCACCTGTTCGGGGAAACAGAAGCCCTCCCTGCCACTCAGAGGACCGCACCATTTCCCACAGGCCACACTGCCTAGCAGCACCTTCAGCCCCGCACAGACAGTGTGCTAAGGACAGACTTGGGTACCGGGGGCATGGGCGGGGGATTTCCCATGGAACTCTCTAAGGGCCCGGCGCCCTGTGTGGCCGGGGGAGTGCCCATGCCGTTCCTTGACCCCGCAGGACACTTGCATCCAGCAATAAGCAGCCCTCTGCCTCCACGGGGCACAAACACCTGGGCCCGGTGTGCGGGCACCTGGCGTACGTGGAGGCAAACCCGCCGACCCCTCTGGCCCGAACCCACCACTGCGAAGATTCCCCTTTTCTTCCATCCGTAAAGGGGTCACGCTTGAGGAGTGGAAGAACATGGGGAGGCCCCCAGGAGATGGCTTTTCTCCGAGCCGCGGCTGGCTCGTTTCGGGCCTATACGTGGGCCGCGCATGCGCACTCAGGCGCCCAAGCACACACCTCCCTCGGCTCACGTGACCACCCCTTTAGAGGTCACAGCAGTTCCACCGGGTCCCTGGGCACCTGTCCGTGGACACAGGAGCCCTCCCTGCCACCTAGAGGACCACGCGATTTCCGCTGGGGAACACTGCCCAGAAGCACTCCCAGCCTCCCACAGACACTGTGCGCAGGATAGACTTGTGGACCAGGGGCCTGGGCGGGGAATTTTCCAGGGAACTCTCTAAAGGCCAGGTGCCCTCTGTCGCCCTGGGAGTGCCCACGCCCTCCCTTAACCCTGCAGAACACTATCATCCAGCAATAAGGAGCCCTCTGCCTCCACGGGGCTCAAACACCTGGGCCCGTTGTGCGAGCACCTGGCGTACGTGCAGGCAAACCCGCAGACCCCTCTGGCCCGAACCCACCACTGCGAAGATCCCCCTTTTCTTCCATCCGTAAAGGGGTCCTCCTTGAGGAGAGGAGGAACATGGGGAGGCCCCCAGGAGATGGCTTTTCTCCGAGCCGCGGCTGGCTGGTTTCGGGCCTATACTTGGGCCGCGCGTGCGCACTCAGGCTCCCCACCACAAGCCTTCCTCGGGTCACGGGACTCACCCTCTAGGTGTCTCCTGACCCACCCCTGAGGGGTCTCGTGACCCACCCCCGAGGGGTCACGTGACCCACCCCCGAGGGGTCTCGTGACCACCCCCGAGGGGTCACGTGACCCACCCCCGAGGGGTCACATGACCCACCCCCGAGGGGTCACGTGACCCAACCCTGAGGGGTCACGTGACCCACCCCTGAGGGGTCACGTGACCCACCCCCGAGGGGTCACATGACCCACCCCTGAGTGGTCACGTGACCCACCCTTGAGGAGTCTCGTGACCCACCCTTTTGGGGTCACGTGACCCACCCTTGAGGAGTCTCCTGACCCACCCTTTTGGGGTCACGTGACCCGTCCTTGAGCGGTCTCGTGACCCACCCTTGAGGGGTCCCGTGACCCACCCTTGGGAGGTCAGCTGCCCCAAACTCGAGGGGTCACATGACCACCTTGAGAGATCACAGCAGTTTTACAGGGTCCCTGCTCACCTGTTCGGGGAAACAGAAGCCCTCCCTGCCACTCAGAGGACCGCACGATTTCCCACAGGCCACACTGCCTAGCAGCACCTTCAGCCCCGCACAGACAGTGTGCTAAGGACAGACTTGGGTACCGGGGGCATGGGCGGGGGATTTCCCATGGAACTCTCTAAGGGCCTGGCGCCCTGTGTGGCCGGGGGAGTGCCCATGCCGTTCCTTGACCCCGCAGGACACTTGCATCCAGCAATAAGCAGCCCTCTGCCTCCACGGGGCACAAACACCTGGGCCCGGTGTGCGGGCACCTGGCGTACGTGGAGGCAAACCCGCCGACCCCTCTGGCCCGAACCCACCACTGCGAAGATCCCCCTTTTCTTCCATCCGTAAAGGGGTCACGCTCGAGGATTGGAAGAACCTGGGGAGGCCCCCAGGAGGTGGCTTTTCTCCGAGCCGCGGCTGGCTGGTTTCGGGCCTATACTTGGGCCGCGCGTGCGCACTCAGGCTCCCCATCACAAGCCTTCCTCGGGTCACGGGACTCACCCTTGAGGTGTCTCCTGACCCACCCCTGAGGGGTCTCCTGACCCACCCCCGAGGGGTCACGTGCCCCACCCCTGAGGGGTCTGGTGACCCACCCCTGAAGGGTCACGTGACCCACCCCCGAGGGGTCACATGACCCACCCCTGAGGGGTCACGTGACCCACCCTTTTGTTGTCACGTGACCCACCCCTGAGGGGTCACGTGACCCACCCTTTTGGGGTCACGTGACCCACCCCTGAGGTGTCTCCTGACCCACCCCTGAGGGGTCTCGTGACCCACCCCCGAGGGGTCACGTGATACACCCCCGAGGGGTGTCGTGACCCACCCCCGAGGGGTCACATGACCCACCCCTGAGGGGTCACGTGACCCACCCTTTTAGGGTCACGTGACCCACCCCTGAGGGCTCACGTGACCCACCCTTGAGGAGTCTCGTGACCCACCCTTTTGGGGTCACGTGACCCGTCCTTGAGGGGTCCCGTGACCCACCCTTGGGAGGTCAGCTGCCCCACACTCGAGGGGTCACATGACCACCTTGAGAGGTCACAGCAGTTTTACAGGGTCCCTGCGCACCTGTTCGGGGAAACAGAAGCCCTCCCTGCCACTCAGAGGACCGCACCATTTCCCACAGGCCACACTGCCTAGCAGCACCTTCAGCCCCGCACAGACAGTGTGCTAAGGACAGACTTGGGTACCGGGGGCATGGGCGGGGGATTTCCCATGGAACTCTCTAAGGGCCCGGCGCCCTGTGTGGCCGGGGGAGTGCCCATGCCGTTCCTTGACCCCGCAGGACACTTGCATCCAGCAATAAGCAGCCCTCTGCCTCCACGGGGCACAAACACCTGGGCCCGGTGTGCGGGCACCTGGCGTACGTGGAGGCAAACCCGCCGACCCCTCTGGCCCGAACCCACCACTGCGAAGATCCCCCTTTTCTTCCATCCGTAAAGGGGTCACGCTTGAGGAGTGGAAGAACATGGGGAGGCCCCCAGGAGATGGCTTTTCTCCGAGCCGCGGCTGGCTGGTTTCGGGCCTATACGTGGGCCGCGCATGCGCACTCAGGCGCCCAAGCACACACCTCCCTCGGCTCACCTGACCCACCCTTTAGAGGTCACAGCAGTTCCACCGGGTCCCTGGGCACCTGTCCGTGGACACAGGAGCCCTCCCTGCCACCTAGAGGACCACGCGATTTCCGCTGGGGAACACTGCCCAGAAGCACTCCCAGCCTCCCACAGACACTGTGCGCAGGATAGACTTGTGGACCAGGGGCCTGGGCGGGGAATTTTCCAGGGAACTCTCTAAAGGCCAGGTGCCCTCTGTCGCCCTGGGAGTGCCCACGCCCTCCCTTAACCCTGCAGAACACTATCATCCAGCAATAAGGAGCCCTCTGCCTCCACGGGGCTCAAACACCTGGGCCCGTTGTGCGAGCACCTGGCGTACGTGCAGGCAAACCCGCAGACCCCTCTGGCCCGAACCCACCACTGCGAAGATCCCCCTTTTCTTCCATCCGTAAAGGGGTCCTCCTTGAGGAGAGGAGGAACATGGGGAGGCCCCCAGGAGATGGCTTTTCTCCGAGCCGCGGCTGGCTGGTTTCGGGCCTATACTTGGGCCGCGCGTGCGCACTCAGGCTCCCCACCACAAGCCTTCCTCGGGTCACGGGACTCACCCTCTAGGTGTCTCCTGACCCACCCCTGAGGGGTCTCGTGACCCACCCCCGAGGGGTCACGTGACCCACCCCCGAGGGGTCTCGTGACCCACCCCCGAGGGGTCACGTGACCCACCCCGAGGGGTCACGTGACCCACCCACGAGGGGTCACGTGACCCAACCCTGAGGGGTCACGTGACCCACCCCTGAGGGGTCTCGTGACCCACCCCTGAGGGGTCACGTGACCCACCCCCGAGGGGTCACATGACCCACCCCTGAGTGGTCACGTGACCCACCCTTGAGGAGTCTCGTGACCCACCCTTTTGGGGTCACGTGACCCACCCCTGAGGAGTCTCCTGACCCACCCTTTTGGGGTCACGTGACCCGTCCTTGAGCGGTCTCGTGACCCACCCTTGAGGGGTCCCGTGACCCACCCTTGGGAGGTCAGCTGCCCCACACTCGAGGGGTCACATGACCACCTTGAGAGGTCACAGCAGTTTTACAGGGTCCCTGCGCACCTGTTCGGGGAAACAGAAGCCCTCCCTGCCACTCAGAGGACCGCACCATTTCCCACAGGCCACACTGCCTAGCAGCACCTTCAGCCCCGCACAGACAGTGTGCTAAGGACAGACTTGGGTACCGGGGGCATGGGCGGGGGATTTCCCATGGAACTCTCTAAGGGCCCGGCGCCCTGTGTGGCCGGGGGAGTGCCCATGCCGTTCCTTGACCCCGCAGGACACTTGCATCCACCAATAAGCAGCCCTCTGCCTCCACGGGGCACAAACACCTGGGCCCGGTGTGCGGGCACCTGGCGTACGTGGAGGCAAACCCGCCGACCCCTCTGGCCCGAACCCACCACTGCGAAGATCCCCCTTTTCTTCCATCCGTAAAGGGGTCACGCTTGAGGAGTGGAAGAACATGGGGAGGCCCCCAGGAGATGGCTTTTCTCCGAGCCGCGGCTGGCTCGTTTCGGGCCTATACGTGGGCCGCGCATGCGCACTCAGGCGCCCAAGCACACACCTCCCTCGGCTCACCTGACTCACCCTTTAGAGGTCACAGCAGTTCCACCGGGTCCCTGGGCACCTGTCCGTGGACACAGGAGCCCTCCCTGCCACCTAGAGGACCACGCGATTTCCGCTGGGAAACACTGCCCAGAAGCACTCCCAGCCTCCCACAGACACTGTGCGCAGGATAGACTTGTGGACCAGGGGCCTGGGCGGGGAATTTTCCAGGGAACTCTCTAAAGGCCAGGTGCCCTCTGTCGCCCTGGGAGTGCCCACGCCCTCCCTTAACCCTGCAGAACACTATCATCCAGCAATAAGGAGCCCTCTGCCTCCACGGGGCTCAAACACCTGGGCCCGTTGTGCGAGCACCTGGCGTACGTGCAGGCAAACCCGCAGACCCCTCTGGCCCGAACCCACCACTGCGAAGATCCCCCTTTTCTTCCATCCGTAAAGGGGTCCTCCTTGAGGAGAGGAGGAACATGGGGAGGCCCCCAGGAGATGGCTTTTCTCCGAGCCGCGGCTGGCTGGTTTCGGGCCTATACTTGGGCCGCGCGTGCGCACTCAGGCTCCCCACCACAAGCCTTCCTCGGGTCACGGGACTCACCCTCTAGGTGTCTCCTGACCCACCCCTGAGGGGTCTCGTGACCCACCCCCGAGGGGTCACGTGACCCACCCCTGAGGGGTCTCGTGACCCACCCTTTTGGGGTCACGTGACCCACCCCGAGGGGTCACATGACCCACCCCCGAGGGGTCACGTGACCCACCCTCGAGGGGGTCACGTGACCCACCCCCAAGGAGTAACGTGACCCACCCCCGAGGGGTCACGTGACCCACCCCTGAGGGGTCACGTGACCCACCCCCGGGGGGTCTCGTGACGCACCCCCGAGGGGTCACGTGACCCACCCCCGAGGGGTCACATGACCCACCCTTTTGGGGTCACGTGACCCGTCCTTGAGGGGTCTCGTGACCCACCCCTGAGGGGTCACGTGACCCACCCCCGAGGGGTCACATGACCCACCCCTGAGGGGTCACGTGACCCACCCTTTTGGGGTCATGTGACCCACCCCTGAGGGCTCACGTGACCCACCCTTGAGGAGTCTCGTGACCCACCCTTTTGGGGTCACGTGACCCGTCCTTGAGGGGTCCCGTGACCCACCCTTGGGAGGTCAGCTGCCCCACACTTGAGGGGTCACATGACCACCTTGAGAGGTCAGAGCAGTTTTACAGGGTCCCTGCGCACCTGTTCGGGGAAACAGAAGCCCTCCCTGCCACTCAGAGGACCGCACCATTTCCCACAGGCCACACTGCCTAGCAGCACCTTCAGCCCCGCACAGACAGTGTGCTAAGGACAGACTTGGGTACCGTGGGCATGGGCGGGGGATTTCCCATGGAACTCTCTAAGGGCCCGACGCCCTGTGTGGCCGGGGGAGTGCCCATGCCGTTCCTTGACCCCGCAGGACACTTGCATCCAGCAATAAGCAGCCCTCTGCCTCCACGGGGCTCAAACACCTGGGCCCGGTGTGCGGGCACCTGGCGTACGTGGAGGCAAAACCGCCGACCCCTCTGGCCCGAACCCACCACTGCGAAGATCCCCCTTTTCTTCCATCCGTAAAGGGGTCACGCTCGAGGATTGGAAGAACCTGGGGAGGCCCCCAGGAGGTGGCTTTTCTCCGAGCCGCGGCTGGCTGGTTTCGGGCTTATACGTGGACCGCGCGTGCGCACTCAGGCTCCCCATCACAAGCCTTCCTCGGGTCACGGGTCTCACCCTTGAGGTGTCTCCTGACCCACCCCTGAGGGGTCTCGTGACCCACCCCCGAGGGGTCACGTGATACACCCCCGAGGGGTCTCGTGACCCACCCCTGAGGGGTCACGTGACCCACCCCTGAAGGGTCACGTGACCCACCCCCGAGGGGTCACATGACCCACCCCTGAGGGGTCACGTGACCCACCCCTGAGGGGTCTCGTGACCCACCCCTGAGGGGTCACGTGACCCACCCCCGAGGGGTCACATGACCCACCCCTGAGTGGTCACGTGACCCACCCTTGAGGAGTCTCGTGACCCACCCTTTTGGGGTCACGTGACCCACCCCTGAGGAGTCTCCTGACCCACCCTTTTGGGGTCACGTGACCCGTCCTTGAGCGGTCTCGTGACCCACCCTTGAGGGGTCCCGTGACCCACCCTTGGGAGGTCAGCTGCCCCACACTCGAGGGGTCACATGACCACCTTGAGAGGTCACAGCAGTTTTACAGGGTCCCTGCGCACCTGTTCGGGGAAACAGAAGCCCTCCCTGCCACTCAGAGGACCGCACCATTTCCCACAGGCCACACTGCCTAGCAGCACCTTCAGCCCCGCACAGACAGTGTGCTAAGGACAGACTTGGGTACCGGGGGCATGGGCGGGGGATTTCCCATGGAACTCTCTAAGGGCCCGGCGCCCTGTGTGGCCGGGGGAGTGCCCATGCCGTTCCTTGACCCCGCAGGACACTTGCATCCACCAATAAGCAGCCCTCTGCCTCCACGGGGCACAAACACCTGGGCCCGGTGTGCGGGCACCTGGCGTACGTGGAGGCAAACCCGCCGACCCCTCTGGCCCGAACCCACCACTGCGAAGATCCCCCTTTTCTTCCATCCGTAAAGGGGTCACGCTTGAGGAGTGGAAGAACATGGGGAGGCCCCCAGGAGATGGCTTTTCTCCGAGCCGCGGCTGGCTCGTTTCGGGCCTATACGTGGGCCGCGCATGCGCACTCAGGCGCCCAAGCACACACCTCCCTCGGCTCACCTGACTCACCCTTTAGAGGTCACAGCAGTTCCACCGGGTCCCTGGGCACCTGTCCGTGGACACAGGAGCCCTCCCTGCCACCTAGAGGACCACGCGATTTCCGCTGGGAAACACTGCCCAGAAGCACTCCCAGCCTCCCACAGACACTGTGCGCAGGATAGACTTGTGGACCAGGGGCCTGGGCGGGGAATTTTCCAGGGAACTCTCTAAAGGCCAGGTGCCCTCTGTCGCCCTGGGAGTGCCCACGCCCTCCCTTAACCCTGCAGAACACTATCATCCAGCAATAAGGAGCCCTCTGCCTCCACGGGGCTCAAACACCTGGGCCCGTTGTGCGAGCACCTGGCGTACGTGCAGGCAAACCCGCAGACCCCTCTGGCCCGAACCCACCACTGCGAAGATCCCCCTTTTCTTCCATCCGTAAAGGGGTCCTCCTTGAGGAGAGGAGGAACATGGGGAGGCCCCCAGGAGATGGCTTTTCTCCGAGCCGCGGCTGGCTGGTTTCGGGCCTATACTTGGGCCGCGCGTGCGCACTCAGGCTCCCCACCACAAGCCTTCCTCGGGTCACGGGACTCACCCTCTAGGTGTCTCCTGACCCACCCCTGAGGGGTCTCGTGACCCACCCCCGAGGGGTCACGTGACCCACCCCTGAGGGGTCTCGTGACCCACCCTTTTGGGGTCACGTGACCCACCCCGAGGGGTCACATGACCCACCCCCGAGGGGTCACGTGACCCACCCTCGAGGGGGTCACGTGACCCACCCCCAAGGAGTAACGTGACCCACCCCCGAGGGGTCACGTGACCCACCCCTGAGGGGTCACGTGACCCACCCCCGGGGGGTCTCGTGACGCACCCCCGAGGGGTCACGTGACCCACCCCCGAGGGGTCACATGACCCACCCTTTTGGGGTCACGTGACCCGTCCTTGAGGGGTCTCGTGACCCACCCCTGAGGGGTCACGTGACCCACCCCCGAGGGGTCACATGACCCACCCCTGAGGGGTCACGTGACCCACCCTTTTGGGGTCATGTGACCCACCCCTGAGGGCTCACGTGACCCACCCTTGAGGAGTCTCGTGACCCACCCTTTTGGGGTCACGTGACCCGTCCTTGAGGGGTCCCGTGACCCACCCTTGGGAGGTCAGCTGCCCCACACTTGAGGGGTCACATGACCACCTTGAGAGGTCAGAGCAGTTTTACAGGGTCCCTGCGCACCTGTTCGGGGAAACAGAAGCCCTCCCTGCCACTCAGAGGACCGCACCATTTCCCACAGGCCACACTGCCTAGCAGCACCTTCAGCCCCGCACAGACAGTGTGCTAAGGACAGACTTGGGTACCGTGGGCATGGGCGGGGGATTTCCCATGGAACTCTCTAAGGGCCCGACGCCCTGTGTGGCCGGGGGAGTGCCCATGCCGTTCCTTGACCCCGCAGGACACTTGCATCCAGCAATAAGCAGCCCTCTGCCTCCACGGGGCTCAAACACCTGGGCCCGGTGTGCGGGCACCTGGCGTACGTGGAGGCAAAACCGCCGACCCCTCTGGCCCGAACCCACCACTGCGAAGATCCCCCTTTTCTTCCATCCGTAAAGGGGTCACGCTCGAGGATTGGAAGAACCTGGGGAGGCCCCCAGGAGGTGGCTTTTCTCCGAGCCGCGGCTGGCTGGTTTCGGGCTTATACGTGGACCGCGCGTGCGCACTCAGGCTCCCCATCACAAGCCTTCCTCGGGTCACGGGTCTCACCCTTGAGGTGTCTCCTGACCCACCCCTGAGGGGTCTCGTGACCCACCCCCGAGGGGTCACGTGATACACCCCCGAGGGGTCTCGTGACCCACCCCTGAGGGGTCACGTGACCCACCCCTGAAGGGTCACGTGACCCACCCCCGAGGGGTCACATGACCCACCCCTGAGGGGTCACGTGACCCACCCTTTTGGGGTCACGTGACCCACCCCTGAGGGGTCACGTGACCCACCCTTTTGGGGTCACGTAACCCGTCCTTGAGGGGTCCCGTGACCCACCCTTGGGAGGTCAGCTGCCCCACACTTGAGGGGTCACATGACCACCTTGAGAGGTCACAGCAGTTTTACAGGGTCCCTGCGCACCTGTTCGGGGAAACAGAAGCCCTCCCTGCCACTCAGAGGACCGCACCATTTCCCACAGGCCACACTGCCTAGCAGCACCTTCAGCCCCGCACAGACAGTGTGCTAAGGACAGACGTGGGTACCGGGGGCATGGGCGGGGGAATTTTCCACGGAACTCTCTAAAGGCCAGGTGCCCTCTGTCGCCCTGGGAGTGCCCACGCCCTCCCTTAACCCTGCAGAACACTATCATCCAGCAGTAAGGAGCCCTCTGCCTCCACGGGGCTCAAACACCTGGGCCCGTTGTGCGAGCACCTGGCGTACGTGCAGGCAAACCCGCAGACCCCTCTGGCCCGAACCCACCACTGCGAAGATCCCCCTTTTCTTCCATCCGTAAAGGGGTCCTCCTTGAGGAGAGGAGGAACATGGGGAGGCCCCCAGGAGATGGCTTTTCTCCGAGCCGCGGCTGGCTGGTTTCGGGCCTATACTTGGGCCGCGCGTGCGCACTCAGGCTCCCCACCACAAGCCTTCCTCGGGTCACTGGACTCACCCTCTAGGTGTCTCCTGACCCACCCCCGAGGGGTCTCGTGACCCACCCCCGAGGGGTCACGTGACCCACCCCCGAGGAGTCTCGTGACCCACCCCCGAGGGGTCACGTGACCCACCCCCGAGGGGTCACGTGACCCACCCCCAGAGGGGTCTCGTGACCCACCCCCCGAGGGGTATCGTGACCCACCCCCGAGGGGTCACGTGACCCACCCCCGAGGGGTCACGTGACCCACCGCCGAGGGGTCTCGTGACCCACCCCCGAGGGGTCACGTGACCCACCCCTGAGGGGTCTCGTGACCCACCCCCGAGGGGTCACGTGATCCACTCCCGAGGGGTCTCGTGACCTACCCCCGAGGGGTCACGTGACCCACCCCCGAGGGGTCACGTGACCCACCCCTGAGGGGTCTCGTGACCCACCCCCGAGGGGTCACGTGATCCACTCCCGAGGGGTCTCGTGACCCACCCCTGAGGGGTCACGTGACCCATCCCGAGGGGTCACATGACCCACCCCTGAGGGGTCACGTGACCCACCCCTGAGGGGTCACGTGATCCACCCCTGAGGGGTCACGTGACCCACCCTTGAGGAGTCTCGTAACCCACCCTTTTGGGGTCACGTGACCCGTCCTTTAGGGGTCCCGTGACCCACCCTTGGGAGGTCAGCTGCCCCACACTTGAGGGGTCACATGACCACCTTGAGAGGTCACAGCAGTTTTACAGGGTCCCTGCGCACCTGTTCGGGGAAACAGAAGCCCTCCCTGCCACTCAGAGGACCGCACCATTTCCCACAGGCCACACTGCCTAGCAGCACCTTCAGCCCCGCACAGACAGTGTGCTAAGGACAGACTTGGGTACCGGGGGCATGGGCGGGGGATTTCCCATGGAACTCTCTAAGGGCCCGGCGCCCTGTGTGGCCGGGGGAGTGCCCATGCCGTTCCTTGACCCCGCAGGACACTTGCATCCAGCAATAAGCAGCCCTCTGCCTCCACGGGGCACAAACACCTGGGCCCGGTGTGCGGGCACCTGGCGTACGTGGAGGCAAACCCGCCGACCCCTCTGGCCCGAACCCACCACTGCGAAGATCCCCCTTTTCTTCCATCCGTAAAGGGGTCACGCTTGAGGAGTGGAAGAACATGGGGAGGCCCCCAGGAGATGGCTTTTCTCCGAGCCGCGGCTGGCTCGTTTCGGGCCTATACGTGGGCCGCGCATGCGCACTCAGGCGCCCAAGCACACACCTCCCTCGGCTCACCTGACCCACCCTTTAGAGGTCACAGCAGTTCCACCGGGTCCCTGGGCACCTGTCCGTGGACACAGGAGCCCTCCCTGCCACCTAGAGGACCACGCGATTTCCGCTGGGGAACACTGCCCAGAAGCACTCCCAGCCTCCCACAGACACTGTGCGCAGGATAGACTTGTGGACCAGGGGCCTGGGCGGGGAATTTTCCAGGGAACTCTCTAAAGGCCAGGTGCCCTCTGTCGCCCTGGGAGTGCCCACGCCCTCCCTTAACCCTGCAGAACACTATCATCCAGCAATAAGGAGCCCTCTGCCTCCACGGGGCTCAAACACCTGGGCCCGTTGTGCGAGCACCTGGCGTACGTGCAGGCAAACCCGCAGACCCCTCTGGCCCGAACCCACCACTGCGAAGATCCCCCTTTTCTTCCATCCGTAAAGGGGTCCTCCTTGAGGAGAGGAGGAACATGGGGAGGCCCCCAGGAGATGGCTTTTCTCCGAGCCGCGGCTGGCTGGTTTCGGGCCTATACTTGGGCCGCGCGTGCGCACTCAGGCTCCCCACCACAAGCCTTCCTCGGGTCACGGGACTCACCCTCTAGGTGTCTCCTGACCCACCCCTGAGGGGTCTCGTGACCCACCCCCGAGGGGTCACGTGACCCACCCCCGAGGGGTCTCGTGACCCACCCCCGAGGGGTCACGTGACCCACCCCCGAGGGGTCACGTGACCCAACCCCCGAGGGGTCACGTGACCCACCCCTGATGGGTCTCGTGACCCACCCCCGAGGGGTCACATGACCCACCCCTGAGTGGTCATGTGACCCACCCTTGAGGAGTCTCGTGACCCACCCTTTTGGGGTCACGTGACCCACCCTTGAGGAGTCTCCTGACCCACCCTTTTGGGGTCACGTGACCCGTCCTTGAGCGGTCTCGTGACCCACCCTTGAGGGGTCCCGTGACCCACCCTTGGGAGGTCAGCTGCCCCACACTCGAGGGGTCACATGACCACCTTGAGAGGTCACAGCAGTTTTACAGGGTCCCTGCGCACCTGTTCGGGGAAACAGAAGCCCTCCCTGCCACTCAGAGGACCGCACGATTTCCCACAGGCCACACTGCCTAGCAGCACCTTCAGCCCCGCACAGACAGTGTGCTAAGGACAGACTTGGGTACCGGGGGCATGGGCGGGGGATTTCCCATGGAACTCTCTAAGGGCCCGGCGCCCTGTGTGGCCGGGGGAGTGCCCATGCCGTTCCTTGACCCCGCAGGACACTTGCATCCAGCAATAAGCAGCCCTCTGCCTCCACGGGGCACAAACACCTGGGCCCGGTGTGCGGGCACCTGGCGTACGTGGAGGCAAACCCGCCGACCCCTCTGGCCCGAACCCACCACTGCGAAGATCCCCCTTTTCTTCCATCCGTAAAGGGGTCACGCTTGAGGAGTGGAAGAACATGGGGAGGCCCCCAGGAGATGGCTTTTCTCCGAGCCGCGGCTGGCTCGTTTCGGGCCTATACGTGGGCCGCGCATGCGCACTCAGGCGCCCAAGCACACACCTCCCTCGGCTCACCTGACCCACCCTTTAGAGGTCACAGCAGTTCCACCGGGTCCCTGGGCACCTGTCCGTGGACACAGGAGCCCTCCCTGCCACCTAGAGGACCACGCGATTTCCGCTGGGGAACACTGCCCAGAAGCACTCCCAGCCTCCCACAGACACTGTGCGCAGGATAGACTTGTGGACCAGGGGCCTGGGCGGGGAATTTTCCAGGGAACTCTCTAAAGGCCAGGTGCCCTCTGTCGCCCTGGGAGTGCCCACGCCCTCCCTTAACCCTGCAGAACACTATCATCCAGCAATAAGGAGCCCTCTGCCTCCACGGGGCTCAAACACCTGGGCCCGTTGTGCGAGCACCTGGCGTACGTGCAGGCAAACCCGCAGACCCCTCTGGCCCGAACCCACCACTGCGAAGATCCCCCTTTTCTTCCATCCGTAAAGGGGTCCTCCTTGAGGAGAGGAGGAACATGGGGAGGCCCCCAGGAGATGGCTTTTCTCCGAGCCGCGGCTGGCTGGTTTCGGGCCTATACTTGGGCCGCACGTGCGCACTCAGGCTCCCCACCACAAGCCTTCCTCGGGTCACGGGACTCACCCTCTAGGTGTCTCCTGACCCACCCCTGAGGGGTCTCGTGACCCACCCCCGAGGGGTCACGTGACCCACCCCCGAGGGGTCTCGTGACCCACCCCCGAGGGGTCACGTGACCCGTCCTTGAGCGGTCTCGTGACCCACCCTTGAGGGGTCCCGTGACCCACCCTTGGGAGGTCAGCTGCCCCACACTCGAGGGGTCACATGACCACCTTGAGAGATCACAGCAGTTTTACAGGGTCCCTGCGCACCTGTTCGGGGAAACAGAAGCCCTCCCTGCCACTCAGAGGACCGCACGATTTCCCACAGGCCACACTGCCTAGCAGCACCTTCAGCCCCGCACAGACAGTGTGCTAAGGACAGACTTGGGTACCGGGGGCATGGGCGGGGGATTTCCCATGGAACTCTCTAAGGGCCTGGCGCCCTGTGTGGCCGGGGGAGTGCCCATGCCGTTCCTTGACCCCGCAGGACACTTGCATCCAGCAATAAGCAGCCCTCTGCCTCCACGGGGCACAAACACCTGGGCCCGGTGTGCGGGCACCTGGCGTACGTGGAGGCAAACCCGCCGACCCCTCTGGCCCGAACCCACCACTGCGAAGATCCCCCTTTTCTTCCATCCGTAAAGTGGTCACGCTCGAGGATTGGAAGAACCTGGGGAGGCCCCCAGGAGGTGGCTTTTCTCCGAGCCGCGGCTGGCTGGTTTCGGGCCTATACTTGGGCCGCGCGTGCGCACTCAGGCTCCCCATCACAAGCCTTCCTCGGGTCACGGGACTCACCCTTGAGGTGTCTCCTGACCCACCCCTGAGGGGTCTCCTGACCCACCCCCGAGGGGTCACGTGACCCACCCCTGAGGGGTCTGGTGACCCACCCCTGAAGGGTCACGTGACCCACCCCCGAGGGGTCACATGACCCACCCCTGAGGGGTCACGTGACCCACCCTTTTGTGGTCACGTGACCCACCCCTGAGGGGTCACGTGACCCACCCTTTTGTGGTCATGTGACCCACCCCTGAGGGGTCACGTGACCCACCCTTTTGGGGTCACGTAACCCGTCCTTGAGGGGTCCCGTGACCCACCCTTGGGAGGTCAGCTGCCCCACACTTGAGGGGTCACATGACCACCTTGAGAGGTCACAGCAGTTTTACAGGGTCCCTGCGCACCTGTTCGGGGAAACAGAAGCCCTCCCTGCCACTCAGAGGACCGCACCATTTCCCACAGGCCACACTGCCTAGCAGCACCTTCAGCCCCGCACAGACAGTGTGCTAAGGACAGACTTGGGTACCGGGGGCATGGGCGGGGGAATTTTCCACGGAACTCTCTAAAGGCCAGGTGCCCTCTGTCGCCCTGGGAGTGCCCACGCCCTCCCTTAACCCTGCAGAACACTATCATCCAGCAGTAAGGAGCCCTCTGCCTCCACGGGGCTCAAACACCTGGGCCCGTTGTGCGAGCACCTGGCGTACGTGCAGGCAAACCCGCAGACCCCTCTGGCCCGAACCCACCACTGCGAAGATCGCCCTTTTCTTCCATCCGTAAAGGGGTCCTCCTTGAGGAGAGGAGGAACATGGGGAGGCCCCCAGGAGATGGCTTTTCTCCGAGCCGCGGCTGGCTGGTTTCGGGCCTATACTTGGGCCGCGCGTGCGCACTCAGGCTCCCCACCACAAGCCTTCCTCGGGTCACTGGACTCACCCTCTAGGTGTCTCCTGACCCACCCCCGAGGGGTCTCGTGACCCACCCCCGAGGGGTCACGTGACCCACCCCCGAGGAGTCTCGTGACCCACCCCCGAGGGGTCACGTGACCCACCACCGAGGGGTCACGTGACCCACCCCCGAGGGGTCTCGTGACCCACCCCCGAGGGGTCACGTGACCCACCCCCGAGGGGTCACGTGACCCACCCCCGAGGGGTCTCGTGACCCACCCCCGAGGGGTCACGTGATCCACCCCCG
Source organism: Desmodus rotundus (assembly GCF_022682495.2). NCBI lineage: Eukaryota > Metazoa > Chordata > Mammalia > Chiroptera > Phyllostomidae > Desmodus > Desmodus rotundus. The sequence continues at coordinate 2,601 of NW_026527280.1, read as the reverse complement.
AGGGGTCTCGTGACCCACCCCGAGGGGTCACGTGACCCACCCCCGAGGGGTCACGTGACCCACCCCCGAGGGGTCTCGTGACCCACCCCCGAGGGGTCACGTGATCCACTCCCGAGGGGTCTCGTGACCCACCCCTGAGGGGTCACGTGACCCACCCCGAGGGGTCACATGACCCACCCCTGAGGGGTCACGTGACCCACCCCTGAGGGGTCACGTGACCCACCCTTGAGGAGTCTCGTAACCCACCCTTTTGGGGTCACGTGACCCGTCCTTTAGGGGTCCCGTGACCCACCCTTGGGAGGTCAGCTGCCCCACACTTGAGGGGTCACATGACCACCTTGAGAGGTCACAGCAGTTTTACAGGGTCCCTGCGCACCTGTTCGGGGAAACAGAAGCCCTCCCTGCCACTCAGAGGACCGCACCATTTCCCACAGGCCACACTGCCTAGCAGCACCTTCAGCCCCGCACAGACAGTGTGCTAAGGACAGACTTGGGTACCGGGGGCATGGGCGGGGGATTTCCCATGGAACTCTCTAAGGGCCCGGCGCCCTGTGTGGCCGGGGGAGTGCCCATGCCGTTCCTTGACCCCGCAGGACACTTGCATCCAGCAATAAGCAGCCCTCTGCCTCCACGGGGCACAAACACCTGGGCCCGGTGTGCGGGCACCTGGCGTACGTGGAGGCAAACCCGCCGACCCCTCTGGCCCGAACCCACCACTGCGAAGATCCCCCTTTTCTTCCATCCGTAAAGGGGTCACGCTTGAGGAGTGGAAGAACATGGGGAGGCCCCCAGGAGATGGCTTTTCTCCGAGCCGCGGCTGGCTCGTTTCGGGCCTATAGGTGGGCCGCGCATGCGCACTCAGGCGCCCAAGCACACACCTCCCTCGGCTCACCTGACCCACCCTTTAGAGGTCACAGCAGTTCCACCGGGTCCCTGGGCACCTGTCCGTGGACACAGGAGCCCTCCCTGCCACCTAGAGGACCACGCGATTTCCGCTGGGGAACACTGCCCAGAAGCACTCCCAGCCTCCCACAGACACTGTGCGCAGGATAGACTTGTGGACCAGGGGCCTGGGCGGGGAATTTTCCAGGGAACTCTCTAAAGGCCAGGTGCCCTCTGTCGCCCTGGGAGTGCCCACGCCCTCCCTTAACCCTGCAGAACACTATCATCCAGCAATAAGGAGCCCTCTGCCTCCACGGGGCTCAAACACCTGGGCCCGTTGTGCGAGCACCTGGCGTACGTGCAGGCAAACCCGCAGACCCCTCTGGCCCGAACCCACCACTGCGAAGATCCCCCTTTTCTTCCATCCGTAAAGGGGTCCTCCTTGAGGAGAGGAGGAACATGGGGAGGCCCCCAGGAGATGGCTTTTCTCCGAGCCGCGGCTGGCTGGTTTCGGGCCTATACTTGGGCCGCGCGTGCGCACTCAGGCTCCCCACCACAAGCCTTCCTCGGGTCACGGGACTCACCCTCTAGGTGTCTCCTGACCCACCCCTGAGGGGTCTCGTGACCCACCCCCGAGGGGTCACGTGACCCACCCCCGAGGGGTCTCGTGACCCACCCCCGAGGGGTCACGTGACCCACCCCTGATGGGTCTCGTGACCCACCCCCGAGGGGTCACATGACCCACCCCTGAGTGGTCATGTGACCCACCCTTGAGGAGTCTCGTGACCCACCCTTTTGGGGTCACGTGACCCACCCTTGAGGAGTCTCCTGACCCACCCTTTTGGGGTCACGTGACCCGTCCTTGAGCGGTCTCGTGACCCACCCTTGAGGGGTCCCGTGACCCACCCTTGGGAGGTCAGCTGCCCCACACTCGAGGGGTCACATGACCACCTTGAGAGGTCACAGCAGTTTTACAGGGTCCCTGCGCACCTGTTCGGGGAAACAGAAGCCCTCCCTGCCACTCAGAGGACCGCACGATTTCCCACAGGCCACACTGCCTAGCAGCACCTTCAGCCCCGCACAGACAGTGTGCTAAGGACAGACTTGGGTACCGGGGGCATGGGCGGGGGATTTCCCATGGAACTATCTAAGGGCCCGGCGCCCTGTGTGGCCGGGGGAGTGCCCATGCCGTTCCTTGACCCCGCAGGACACTTGCATCCAGCAATAAGCAGCCCTCTGCCTCCACGGGGCACAAACACCTGGGCCCGGTGTGCGGGCACCTGGCGTACGTGGAGGCAAACCCGCCGACCCCTCTGGCCCGAACCCACCACTGCGAAGATCCCCCTTTTCTTCCATCCGTAAAGGGGTCCTCCTTGAGGAGAGGAGGAACATGGGGAGGCCCCCAGGAGATGGCTTTTCTCCGAGCCGCGGCTGGCTGGTTTCGGGCCTATACTTGGGCCGCGCGTGCGCACTCAGGCTCCCCACCACAAGCCTTCCTCGGGTCACGGGACTCACCCTCTAGGTGTCTCCTGACCCACCCCTGAGGGGTCTCGTGACCCACCCCCGAGGGGTCACGTGACCCACCCCTGAGGGGTCTCGTGACCCACCCTTTTGGGGTCACGTGACCCACCCCGAGGGGTCACATGACCCACCCCCGAGGGGTCACGTGACCCACCCTCGAGGGGGTCACGTGACCCACCCCCAAGGAGTAACGTGACC